>NC_046160.1:71595199-71905199 GCF_011064425.1 Rattus rattus
TGTGGGAGTGATGTACTAACAGTTATGATGTAACTTATATAATCATATTTTCTGATTAGCATTTTCCTCTAAATTAATCAAATATTCTTAGTATTGAGTAATAAACATAAAAAATGAGTCAAGGCAAACTTCTTGGGCCTAAAAGCAAAGAAGTTCTCAAAGAACATGGGAGAATTATTAGAAAGACACAGAAGGCAACCTGGAGATCGCACTGCAAAAGTGTGGTACAACTGGAATATTGAACTAAAGAATTGCAATAACTTGTTGAATAGAATAGAAATAGAAATCCATCCTGAATGTCACATGAAAATATTGAAATATTCGTGAAAAAATATGTTTCTGAAATTTCAAGTTGTATCCCTAAAGCATTTCTTAATTACAAAGAAAAAATTTACTTTACAAATAATTCAAACATTTGAAACCCTTTGACAAATTCTTGGAATCAAAATGAACAAAGTATGATTCTGATATTATTCCAGACAAAGACACTTGAATGAAAAGACAAGTCCTAATTTAGAAACACATACAAGACTAATTAGCGAATTATCTTTGAAATTGTGAATATCTTGGAAATCAGTGAAGGACTGAGGTACCTTCCAGACTGAAAAGGAATAATGAGATGGCATTTCAAAGATTATACAGGAAGAGGTTCCAGGTATAAAATGAGTTTCTCTGAAAATATGCTCTACTCATTTTTATTTTTATTTTGTTTATGCCGCATGTCTTCCAATTATTATTTTTTTTTTGCACAATCATCAAGTGCTCATGGACACCAGAAGAAGACATTGGATCCCCTAAAGCTGGGGGCTAAGAACCAAATTTTGGGTCTCTGCAAAAGCAATACAAATGCTTAACCTCTGGAACATCCCTCTAGACCCTCTGAAAATATGTTCCTCTTTAACAGTAATGAGGAATCTGATGGGGGAAATCATTAAAACCAAATTTTTACAGAACTCTAGAAATTAACCAAAAGCTTGGGATAGTGCAAGATGTGGGTTTTTCTCCAAGAAAATAAACCAAATTTTGTTAAGAAAAATGAGCTTTTACACCTTTTAATTTGTTCTATTTCTAACCCCACCTACACCTTTTCAAGTTCTCCACGGGGCTTAAAACCAGTACTGTTGGGGCTGGAGAGATGGCTCAGTGGTTAAGAGCACTGACTGTTCTTCCAAAGGTCCTGAGTTCAAATCCCAGCAACCACATGGTGGCTCACAACCATCTGTAATGAGACCTGATGCCCTCTTCTGGTATCTGAAGACAGCTACAGTGTACACAGTATACATAAATATAAGAAATAAATCTTAAAAAAAAAAAAAAAAAAACAAAAAAAAACAGCACTGTTGCAAATGAGGTAGCTGTGAAAACAGCCATCCTATCATCCACTGGAAAGGTCAGATAGTTTTGGACCATTCACAGAGTCCCATTCACTGAGAACTATCACTGTATTATTTAACTCATCAACTTTCGGGCAAAGCACTATTCATGCAGATTATTATTTGACACGACTCAGGACTCAGACTTTACTCAGTGGGAAATGTCCTATCCCAGGAAGTTTTTATTCAAAATATTAAATGACAACTTATTAATACACCAGTTTACCAAGGGAATGGGAAGCATATGAGATATGAGATGTGCTTTGGATAAGCACAATACAACTAGAAAAATATAGTAGAATTTTTTTTGTGGTTTGCATTGTTAGGCACACATCCCCAGCATATGTTTTAATTCTAGCACCCAAGGAAACTAGATTGGGCCCTAATTTCATAACTCTGAATGATACAAGGCCCTGCAAGAACACCATGCAAATCCCAGAGCGTGTAACTTTCGTGAGAATCAAAATCTCACTCTGTATACAGAACAGATAAATATAGATCCACTCCACAAAGGATGAGGACATTAGTTTAGCCATTTAAAGACATTTCTATTTAATCATTAGATAGCCACTAAGCTAGCTGAGCATAGTTAGGAAGTGGCTCAGGGACCACACATGACAGGAAATACAGATGTTTTATAATCAACCAAGGAAAGCAATTGAGCAGGCAAAAGTAATCGCATCAAACAAGCACCGTGACTATGAGAATACAGCTTTAGGGAGCTACCACATATTCCACTTAAAGCATTCAGCTTTCAGCAAAAGTGTCTGAACTCTTCAGACACAAGAAAGTAGACATAGGAAAGTCACTTACAATAGCAAAAAACCCCACTAGTTTGAAAAGATCATTAATAAAATTAACAAGGGATTAATATTATCAGAAACTATGCAGATCAGAAGACAGATATACAGAGTGTCAAAAATTGAGATTATTACTCAAAAGTTCTTTATCTAGCAAAGCCATGCTTTTAAAGCTGAGAAAAATAATACATTTTCAGAATATGCCATTAGAAGACATAGTGCATACAAAAGTTTTAAAAGGAGCCCTTCTATACTACTGGCAACTCTACATAATGAAATAAAGAATATTAACTTACAAAAAATGCTGGAACTTTCAACACCATCAAACAAATAGTATACTTAAAAGGACAGATAGGTCCTGATACAATAATAATGGGAGACTTCAATATCCCACTATAATAAATAATGTCTCACCTGGAGACAGGGGTTGGGGAGTGGTTACCAAAGAGACTTTAGAGTTAAGTTGTGTCTAGGTCAAGAGGTCCTAACAGGAATTTGCAGGCTGTTCCATCCAACAGCTGTTGAAACAAATTCCTTAGAATAGATCACAGTTTATTCCATAAAGCAAATCTTACTAAATAAAAGTTGACATTTAAAAACCTTGTAAGCACATTTGTGAAATGGAACTAGAAATCATGACATGGTGGGCCCTACTTATTAAGACCTCCTGGAGAACACAAATTAGAGTCAATGGGGAAAGAAAAAAAATGAAACCTCACAGTTGGCCGAGAAAAGCTGTCAGGGTGGAGAGGAGAGCTGTGAGGAGTGGGGGGTTGGTATGTGCAAGTGCGTTGTATGAAGTTCTCAGAGAATTAGCAACAACGCTGTTTAAAAAGAGGAACAAAGGAAACAAACTAGGGATATGCACCTAGGGAAACTACAGAAAATATGGAACTACGCTGAGATTGAGCAAAACATTTGAAAGATAGTGGGTCATTGAAGAAACGATGGGAGAATTTTAAAATTCTGCCAGAATCAAAGGTTTAAGCACTGCTATTCAGAACTTCTGGAATGAGGCAAAAAGAGTTGTGAAGGGAATAGTTATAATTAAGAGGTTTAATGTTAAAAAAGTCAGAGACATTCAAGTAACATTCAAATGTACCTCAGTGTCTTAGTGAAAGAACAAATCGAAAAGCACTATGTTAGAAATAATAATAATTGAGTCAGAAAATAATGAACGGAAGTAAAAGAGTGGTGTATAGAGTTAATCAGACATAAGGACGGGTGTTTAGAATAAACAAGAGTTACAAATCTATAGACAAGTGGACCAAAAGAAAGTAGAGAAAACCCAAACGAGCAATGTGAAAAAGGAGGGTTACCATAGATACCAACAAAATCCGGAAGATTGGAGAATACATGAAGAAATTATATTCCAAAAGAATTGAAAAATGCAGCATAGATAAATAAATCCCTACTAAAATTAAGTCGAAAGGAGAAAAATGAATATGTCCATAGTAAACAATGAGACTCTGGTAGTAATTAAAATCTCAGAGCTAGAGGAGTTTACGAAATAGAGTAATCAGATCCTTAAAACAGATTCATGCTAGGTGTGGTGGTATTGCACATCATCCCAAATGCTTGAGAGACTTACACAGGGGATGCTTGTTTCGATATAAAGAGAAGAAAGCAGACGTGAACGTAGCTCATGGCCAGCGTTCGTGTGTGGGCATGGGCTTAGGTTACCTACCCAGGAATAAGGATCAAAAGAAAGAAAAGAAAATGTATACCAATTCTCCTCAAACTCTTCTATAAAGTAACAAGGAAAGAAACAGCAAACTCATTCGATGAAGCCAAAAGTTGTTACCCTGATTAACAAAACAAGAAGATACGGTGACACAAAGAAAGATATTGTAGGTCAGCTTCCCTGAAGAACATTGATGTTAAAACTTCTCAATATTATTTCCAAGTAGAATGCAATGTGTATTTAAAAGATCATACAGCGTAATCAAATTGTTTTCATTGTAGGGATGAAAGTCTGGTTTATTATAATCAAACTAATATATATCATGAGCACTTGGTGACAACAGTTACATGATCATCCCAAGAGAAACAAAGCAGCCTTCAACAAAATTCAGTATACCTTCACGATGCAAATTCTGAAGGAGCTGTAAGATCTATAAAATTGGGTTGTTTAGAGGAAATTAGATGTCACTGGAGATTTATTTAAATAATCAAGACACACAATGATAAACATCACTGCTTCCTCTCATATGTGATCTAGATTTAATTATGTATGTGCAAATATATACCTATGCATATATATATATATATTTCTACATACATCCACATACATTATGAAGTTCATTGCATGCATGCTAACTTATTTTAAGTATTTATAATGAAAAAATATTGAAGATCTGTACTGAATTGGTCCTGAGAAAGTAGTTTTAATGATGGTTGCAAAGTATATTGTAGTATAAACAAGATGGTGCTATTCAGTCAGTGTAATTTGTTACTTTAAAGTCATTCATTAGTCAATTCAATTCATTTAGCAATTCAGTTGTGTTAAACCTAGTTTGTGTTTACTGGGTCTAAAGACGTAACGGTGAATATATGACAATCTAGTTAAGAAATGCAGAAGCAAACATACGTAGTTCTGTTCTTCTGCAAGGTTGGGAGGGTGTCATCACTATTGTCATTTCCCAGAGCCTGGACTTAAAAGCTGAAAGAAAGTACTTTAAAAGGGCATATTTCCACTGCCACAAACATTTAAGACAAAGTATAAGGATTAAAAACTTGCTAAAAATTTATCTTTCTTTACAGTTATTAAGTTTCCCCCAGTACACTGCAAATCTCTCCTGGCAGATAAAAGTCATGGCATTACCTTTTTTTCAGAAGGATCAAATTTTGTGTATTAAGTTGTTGAAAATTTCTGTTTTGTTTTCTTTCCAAAATTGATTTCTTAACTGTGCATTCATACTATTTTTTCTACTTCCACATGAAAACTTTGACTTTGTGATAGTTTCTAATTAGTAACTAAAGTCATTTATTAATAACAGCATGAATGTAAAGGCAAAACTTAGACAACTTTAGCAAACTGTAGAGTTATTGTCATCTATGACACTAAAAGTTGCTTCCAACTACTATTTAGAATGACAGTGTAAATATATTCACATCTATCAAATGGATGAAATGACCAATAAAGACTGCAAATGAATGATCTAGAAGTAAAATCAAAATCAATCTCTCTCTCTCTCTCTCTCTCTCTCTCTCTCTCTCTCCCTCCCTCCCTCTCTCTCTCTGTCTCTCTCTCTCTCTTTCTCGACTTGATTTCTAAAGAGGAGTCAACATATATAAACATATATAAACATACACACACACATATATGACACACACACAATTAAACTAATAATCACTTCTTTCACTAGTCTTAGACTCAAAGTTCTTCAAGGTATAACATATTGAGAAGATGAAGATGAAGAATTCTTAGGATGTAAGAATTGTAATCATACACAAATTAATACACCATATAAATGGTTGAAGATGAAAATTATATGATAACCTCAATATATGCAGAAAATAATTGAATAAAATTAAATATTGGTTAATTATAAAATTCATGAACAAATTAGGCATAAAGAGATCATATGTCAGGACATAATAGAGTTTATACATAGCAAGCCCGTGGCCAATGTTATATTGGAGCTAAGAATAGGAGGTGTAACATAGCATTAGTATCTAGATCCACTGCTTTTATCTCGTGTGTGACTAGAAGCTTTAGACAAAGAATCATTTGAGAGAAATAAAAGTCGTAGAATTAGTGGTAGGAAAAGAGACCAGTATGCAAGCATTTATACATGATATGATTGTATACATAGAAAAACATAAGGTTTCCATCAAAACTGAAAAGTGAATTTAGTAATCATGTATACAGCAATAATGAGTTTGCTTAGAAATAAAACATAAAAGCAATCCAATTTATAGGAGACATATACACACATGCAAAACAACGTAGAAATAAGCTTAACAAGGTGGTGGAAGACCTTCACAATAAAATTACATAATGATGAATAAATTAAGACACTAGACTGTAGAGAGGACTCCGTGTTCATAAGCTAGGAGAATTAATATTTTTAAAATATCCATACTACTCAAGTTGATTTATATAGTCAATACAATGCCTGTGATATAAATACTGATGATACTCCTTATATAACTATGAAAACAATCTTATAACTTGTAAGAAATTCCAAAAGATCCTGAAATCTTGAGTAAAAAGAAAAAGTTTGATTTATCATAATATCTAATTTTAAGCTATCCTACAAAATCACAGTGACAATAAAGCATTGTATTAGCCCAAGAACAGACACGTAGACTAATGAAATAGAATAGAAAACGCAAGACTCAATAAATTTTCAGTCACCACCTGATTTTAGGCAAACATACAAAAAGTATATATACACTATAAGGGTTGGCCTCTGTAACAAATAGTTCTGGGGAAGCTATATATCCTTGGGCAAAAGATTAAATCTTGACACCTATCTAACACCTTGTACAAAAATCAATTTAAAATTGATCAAAAACACTCTACAATTACTAGAGAAGAGCATGGCTAAACACTTTATGATATTGGTATGTGTGATAATTTTCTGTATAAGTCTACAAAGAACAAAGAAAAAATTAAATGTTTACCAAGACTTTTAGAACAAACCAAAACCTTTCGAATGTTGAAACTTCTGCACTTCATCAACAAAGTGAAGAGATAGCCCCTCAGTGAGGGAAATGTGCGCCAGCTCTATGAAAGGGGGCTAACAGCCATAGCATATAAACAACAGCAAACACGTAATCCAATTAAAACTGTGTAGAAGGTATGAATAGACACTTTTCTAAAGAAGAAATACAATTGATATAATTTATTTAAAAACCCACTCAATATCATCAGATATCAGAAAATTAAAAAACAAATATATAATGAGATAATATCTCACTCCCTTTTCAATGTCCATGAGTGGTGGTATAATAATAATGATAATAATAATAATAATAATAATAATAATAATAATAATACAAAATGACAAATGCCATTGAAAATGTACAAAAGAATTCTTGCACACTTTTGGTGAAAATGTAAACCAGTACAGCTATTATATAAACTTTATAACTGGAAGTAGAAATGCCAAACCACTATACTACTGTTGGGTACACAGTATGGTTGATTTATTAGCTAATCACCAATAAACACCAAGAATAAAAGTATATCAAAACTAATAAAGTTAAAATTAACTGACTTTTAAATCATGGTTTATATAAACAAACAAAAGACAAAGACAGAATACTCGAACCGAAGCGGTGATATTACTTACCAAGTACAAACACTAAGATTAATTTAATGACAAAGCGAGTAAGCTAGAAGGAAGCAGAAACATGTTCTGAGGCAAAGTGTAGCATCATTTGGCAACTTACTCATAAATAGTTCTGTAAAACAACTGTTTCTAAGATTAATGGACATAATTTTTTCTTCTCTTTTCCCTTTTATTGAAAGCAGATTCTTTTCTCATACAATATGCCTTTGGTCTCCAAGCAGAGCGGTAACTTTATTCATTCTTTCTACATTTTCAAAACTTTTTGTTTTTATTCCTTGGTAGTTTTGCACATGTACTCAATGAATTTCCATCATCTCCATTCCGCACGTCCCCTCCATTTCCTATACCACAGGGCGCTTGATCTTCTTCCCAACTTCATATCTCTTTTTCAGACCTCGCTGAGTCCAATTAGGACTGTCCAAGTGGATGCATGTAGGGGCAGCCACAGGGGAAACGAGAATATCCCTGAAGAAAACTAGTTCTCCCTCCCTCAGAACCACCAAGTGACAGTGACTCCTCACTGACAGGGAGACCTTGTGGGCCCCAACTTTGTTCGGTGTAGAATGCTAACTGGCTTGATCGTACGACAGCTTTGTGCATGCTGAGAGCATATGAGTATACTGACTTTGTCATGTCCCAAAGACAGCTTCACAGCGGCCATCCCTAATGTTTGGCTCTGACTATCTTCCTGTTCCCTCTTCCATGATGTAAGCCTCCCATTGCTCACGTACAGATGGACACTCAGTTATTCTGTGTATTTTGACCATTTGTAAGTTTCTTCGTTAGCCACCATCCACTGCAAAACACTTCCCTGATGTGGGGCTGGGCTCTGTACTGATCTATGATTACAACAACAAATACTTGGAAGGAGCTTTGATATTATATCTATCTAGCAAAATAATGGTACTTGATTCATGCTAGGGCCTATGAGCTCACCAGCCAAGATTCTTCTTGGCCATATAAGTGTCTTCTTGTGAAGTAAGCTTCAAGTTAATTGTGAACCTGCTAGTCATTGGTTGCTCCTTTAACATTCATGCAAAACAACTGTTTTTTAATAAACTTGCAGTCTCAGTAGATAGAATGATTCTAACTCAGACTACTAGTTGTACTAATTTAAGGAAGGAAAAACGTCAAAGTTCAAACAGCAACCCTTCGCCTCTAATCACAAGCAAATTTATTAAAGCACAAGTTTTAACACTTGCATGCAAAAATCTGACTTTGAGGTCTAGGATGGGGAAGAATTTCAGAATCACCATAATTTGTGCAGATATGGAATGAATGACTAAAATGAAGTGCAGGTCACTGGGTCTGAAGAAGAGAAGAGCTGAAGTGCATGGGCTTTATACTTTATGCAGAAACAAAATCTAAGTGTGTAATATAATGGCAGGGTTTAGGGCAGAAAGAAAGACCATAGGAGAGAGTCTATGTTTGATTGTAAGGAAACGGGTAAGTAGGAAACTGAAAGATGAATGTGAGAGAAGAAGACTTTAACCAACAAAGGAATGAACCCCAAACATGTTGATAAAATACTGGAAAGTAGAGAAGTGGTTATAAGAACATTATTCCTGGCTGCTAAAGGACTCAAGAGCTGGTGTGCTTGACTGAATTTACTCTGCCATTGAACCAATTTCTGGAGGTCACAGCCATGGCCAGAAATCAAAGGAAGTTCTTTGTTGTCTGGTTTGTCAAGAAATAATTTAAGATATAAACAAATAAGGTTCCTTAATTATCCTCTGTTCTATAAAGGAGAATAATAGGGGACAATATTCAAGTAATTGGGTCACCATGATTTCTTTCTTCACATAGGCCATTAAGAGTTCCAGATCCACACTGTCATCTGTTGCCTGTTATGTGATAATTATGCATGCTCTAACTTACTAAGAGACTAATACAAATAAAACAAAATCTTTAAAACAAAATGTTTATATATATATGCATATATACACATACACTTGCACTTAGTTATGCATGTAGGTATGTGTGTGTGTGTGTGTGTGTGTGTGTGTGTGTTCAGTCCTCTTATAGATGAGTCTATTTTTCAAGTTATAAAGTCAAGCAGGACATTTTGTACTAGAATAGTTGTCACCACAACTAAGAGATCATATAGTGGAGAAGAAAACCACAATGCTAAGAACAAGAAAAACTGGACTATGTAACTGACAAGATGAGAAGCTTGGTATGAGCCATTTACCAATGTAATTGTTAGCCTCTGGCTTAAATTGAAGAATCTTAACAGCTAATTTGAATTCATTTGTGATTTTATTTAACTGTAACTATTTAAAGCCATATTCAACATACGAAGCAAGCTTTCTATCAATTTTTCCCTTCAGTGACACAATATTAAGCACATAGATTTATATTTAAAACACAGATTCATATATTGAACTCTCTTAATTTTCTAGGTTATTTTATTATTGGTTATTTGCTAACATTAAATCAACTCTTAGTACAATCAAGAGTATAAAAATGATTCTAGAAAAATATAGTCCAAGTTTTTTCTACTTTCATTTTCTCCCACAAGTAAGTTTATTTCTCTATTTCCCTTCACACAACAACTTTACAACACTTACTAAAATCTCAGCACTCTAACTGAAATATTCTTCAAGGTCTTTGAATTCAACTAGATATTATTATTATTATTATTATGCCTTAATTGTTTTCCACCTGAATGTGTGATTTTTTTTTATTATATGCTAACATCTCAAGTCATAACAAGATGTTAGGTTTTAGTTATTATTTCTTTTTTACACTATTAATTCTTCAGAAAGCCATTTCCTACAGTTTTGCCTGCTAAGACTCTTGTGCAGTTGTAACAATCCCCTGAAACTCACACATTGTCATTGCATTCACAATCTATTGAGAAGAAACAGAAATGGGTTGACATTCAAGTGTCCCCACCCCCACCCTCATGGATTAAATAGGGCACAAGAATCTTGCAACTTTGGAAGAAGCCAAGCTTCCTTTTGCTTTAATGCACCCAGAAGATTTCAAATCAATACTTAGCATTAACGTTTTAATTGAGAATTAACATCATCGTAATTGGAAGTGAGGATCAGCATCTTGATGTCTACAAGGTGGCTTGGAGAGGAAGGTCATTACACTGGAGAACACAAACATTGGAAAACGAAGACACAAATCATTTGTTTCCTTGGGCAAGGACACACAGTAAACACTTGGATTGGTGGTCAACTGTAATTTGCTTCTAGAGTCAGAAACTGGCAACCTTGCACTTAGGATTTATAGCAGAGCACAGTCCCAGTGACTTTGAAAGCAAAGGATAAAAGAATAAAGGGAAACTTCACTAGTTCTGAAGGAGCTAGGGCATAAGGACTTCCCCTCAAAACACCAGCGTTTACTTCTGTGTGTCTTCCCAGTATACCCCATAGCCAGTTGCGATCTTCAGAACTCCTAAAGAACACCCTTTGCATAAGTCAAACATATTAGTCTGGGTTCTCAGCGATGTTTTATTATTTACCTGAAATTTTCAAGCTAATATATTCCTAGCCTGAATAATATAGATATATCCTTTTTCATTTTGGGTGAAATTAAACGTTCCAAAAATTATAGTGTTAATTATTTATTTGTTCCCAATACTGGGAAATATACAAGCACTTCTCCAAATTCCCTCAGAACACAGAAAACCGCCTCCTGCCATTTGCCATCCTGTGCTCCACCAGCCCACGGCCTCCCCTCTTCACCTTCAGGGGACTAGTGTGACTTTCAGATTTAGCTCCTTAGTGGACAAAAAGAGAATTTATGGGAAGGGGAACTTCCAAAGTAATCATCATTGCAAAATCTCTTCTTTTCCCAATTGTTGGAGCTGAAAAAAAGTCTAGACAAGATGTGGGCATTGGGCTGTTTCCCTAAGTGTGTCCTGATCCAAGAGAGAACCCAACTCGTGAAGTGCCCTCAGCTCAGCCCCTCAGGCACCCTTCCCTCCAGTGTCAGTGCATTGTGCAGGATTGTGCCGCAGAGAGGTGGCCTCAGCATCACATTCCACACCCTGTGAGTCCAAAGCTCCCTTCCTTGTCCTGGAGGAAGGGCTTTTGTGGAAGCAGAGTTTGAAAAGTCCCAGCACTGTAATGGTCAAGATTACCAAAACTATTACTGCTATGCTCACAAGTACGAAGACCACCGTGGAGGAGGAGTCGAAAGTCAGAGAAACAGGAGGGGAAGATGCGAAGTTCAATGTGGGCATCATACTTCCTGATGGTGTGATGGTGACTTTTGGCTTGGTTTGTGGGGACGTTTGAACAGTAGGTAAAGTACTCTGTGTTCCCCACTGAAGAATCTCAGGAACAGATGTCGCAATACGGTCTCGTCCAGTGACCTGGGGCATCTCTCCTGGCTTGTCATAGACCTGACCTGGCCATGATTTGTTTGTCACAGGACTGGCTGGAGTGGCTGATACATTCCTAGTGGGCAACTTGGTCCCCTCGAGGGTTAGTTGTCCTTCCGCTTTGGTCTCACAAGAGCGTTTGTCCTTCCCTAGCTCAAAACCCACAACACATTCGCAGGCGAAGTTTCCCAAGTAGTCTAGGCAGTCAGCGAGCTCCACGCACTTGCCAGCAAGGAGGTACCTCCCCGAACAGGGGCAGAGCAAGTTCCCAGGGAAAAGCCCATCCCAGCGTGCGCCTGTCTCTTCCTGGACGCAGATGGATGAGACTGAGAAGTCCCCGGGACACATCGCACTCACCTCGGTCCCAGGAGGGCTGAAGTCCAGGGCAGAACTGCTCAGCCGGAAGGGAGCTTGGAAACTTAAGTTAGAGGCGGCTCCCGGGCGAGGCGCAGGGCACAGAGCCTCAAACTGGTACTTGCACAGGTAGCCATCGGCGCGCTGGTGACAGCGCATCTCCTTCCAGCCAGCAGGCTCCACTCCCCCGGTGGCCTGGAGCACAGCGCACTTTCGTACAGTGCAAGAAAGTTGTGGCTCTTCCACCCAAGGTAGTGTGCTGTTCTCCGAGTCTTCTGAGTCCGTGTACAACCAGGAGAAACCCCTCAAAGGCTCTCTCTCCTGGGTGCACTGTGAACGGTCACGCTCCAGAGCCACCCAGAACATTAGGTCTTTGGAGCCTCCACCAGGCCCGGGACCTGCACGAAAGAGCTTGAGCACAGCTTGCAACTCAGAACCGGACTGCACCGTGCTGAGAGTCCCGCCGCGCAAGCTACAGGCCTCCTCCGCCGCCCTCCTCTTCATGGTTGCATGGTGCAGGCTGTAGCAAGCCCCCGGGACCGAACAAGCTGCGCGATCGGCCGTGGGGTGCTCGCCATTCCCTGGCCGGGGCCAGAACGCAGGACAGAGGAGGCACAGGGCAAGAGCCGGCCTCATCCTGGAGACTCAAGAGCCCACAGCTGCTCCCAAGTTCTCTGGCTTGCCGAGAGCACCGAGCTGTCTCTAGAGTCACCGCCCTCTACAGCCCTTACTAGCACCATGTGTGCCCTCCCCTATCCTGAACCCTCATCGCCCCCTCCCCCACCAGCTGAAAGTCCCTTGGCCAACTGCTTTCCTTAGGCTGTGACAGGAAATGCGTCCCAGAGCCCTGCCAGGCTCCGTGTGGCCCTGATTTATTAAGGGGGTCAGGAACACAGCTGGCGCCTCAACGCTGGGAACACACTGGGCCAAGGGTGTCCAATGCCCCGCTTAGATAAGCAGGAGAAAAGAAAATTGCCACTGGGATCAAGTGAGGCTCTTCGGTAGCTCACACTTATCTGAACTTTGGATCTCAGAATGCAGTGATGATCGTGGGCAGGAACCATAAGCCCACACCCGCCCATTGTGTTCGTGTCCGGGACTGTGGAGTGGGACGTCTGTATAATTTGTAGACTGTTCCAGGCTTCAGAGAGATTTCCAGAGCCTGGTGTTGGGGGAGGGATGTTGTGAGGAATGTTCTAACTTCCTTTTAAACTGGAAGCCTCCCAGTTAAAACTGATCTTTACAGGCTTTCTTTCTTTACTGCGTCAAAGGAAACCCAGACATGCTAATTGCCAGTCAAAGAACCTAGAATTTCTTTGGGCATTTTCAATGGAAAACAGCTTCTCTGGTCAGTACTTGCCTTAAAAGTTTAATTTGTACTTCCATTTTTAAAATGCTGGTGCTGATTGTTTGGGGGACATAGTTACTCCAAGATGACAAACAATAGCCACAGGTCCTAACTATGGAGGTTTCCGTGACACTACAAGTGCTCAAAAATTCTTCAGGCTATTAGGTTATGTGCAAATGAGTTCATGGCCTTATAAGGTCGAAAAACATCTGCGTGTGATTTTTATCCTTGAACTATGTAAAATCATAGCTCCTGTGACTATCTGCCAACATTTGTAGAAGAAAAGTGTAAAAGGAACATAAAAGTTCAAAAAATCTTTTTTTGAAAATTAAACTATTTATTCAATCATAATACACATTCAATACTGGAGACTAGTACTCTGTAATTTGAGAAATGGTTGAGTCAGCTACTCTTGGTTCCAAAGCCTGCTTTGTTTTAATATACATACCAACTCAGTCGGAAGTGGGAGAGGATTAAAGAAAGAAAGGTTTGGGGTGGGGGAGGGTTAAAGTCTGCATTATTGTTCGGTTTCAACCTGGGACAAATGGCTGAGGTGCCTACTTAGCATATCAAAGAGGACACTGTCTACCAGGTTCTCCCAGCACCACTTGATCCTGATCTGTTACTGGGCATACCCGACCCCATACCCTAAACTCTCCATCCCAGGGACCAGAGTAGTCCTTCGATCTAATCTAACCATTTTTGGCTACCTCCTGGCTGCTGCACCTGGCTCCCCTCTCTCCCCTTTCCTGCCACCTCTCCCTACATGGGCCTAGCTCAGAGTCAAGCACTCTGGACTCTCCCATTGCTCCCTGCTTCCTGCTAACCTCTCCCATGTATCTGTGGTAAACCGCCTCCATCATACCTCAGAAGGGGGTCATGTCATGACCTTCCTTCCTTCCTTCCTTCCTTCCTTCCTTTCTTTCTTTCTTTTTTTCTTTCTTTCTTTCTTTCTTCAATTGTGAATGCTCTTTTATGTTTGTAGCAGTTTAGAGAATTTTATAGACTTATAATAAAATGTGTCGTTTGTCTGTCTTGACTCACAATGGCAAATATCGTGTAATTAGAAACAGACTACATTTAGCCCTCTTAAAGATGCACCATGCTTATAAATGTCTGCAGTGCACTTTTTAGCTTGCTTTGCTGTGCTGGCTTGAACTGTTTCCGTCAACAAGAAGCAAGAAGAGGATGTCAAGATAATGTGTATGTTCCTCTCTTGTTTTCGCTATTACTACCACATCCGCGAATTCCATGTATCCCAACAGGAGACAGGGGTGGGATAGTGGGAAAGAAGATAACATTTGAATTGTAAACACATAAAATATCAAATAAAATACATTATCAGTGAAAAAAAAATTGCCACCAAACTAGCCTGTTCTTTCTGACTGAGGAGATGCACCAAGAGTTTTCTTCTACCCTTTCTTAAACTTAAGTGGCATTCCTCAGTTCTTTCTAATATCTGAGACATACAAAATGACTTTGCATTTACATTGAGTAACTTTATGTCTTATAAGAAAAAATATGAAAAATGCAGAAAACTGAGTGAATTTTTTTTTTACAGTACTTAATTGCATGGATCAGTTCTGTATGTCTTCACAATCCTTGACCGTGACCTGGAAGTGTGTCCTCGAACTGTGGTTATCTTGACAAAGGCCTTTTCAAGCCTGAGTAGTCAGTGGACGTTCTTAGCCATTTTGAAAGTCACTTGGCGTGAGAACTGTTTCTTGACTACAGCAAGACCGCAGATAAGTGGAAACTTTATGTGAGTTCTCACTCTCTGGCATTCTGTATAGTAGGATATTAAGAGAGGGATAAACTAGCCATAATAACTGTATATCATATCTCTGGATTGAAAGCATGTAAGATAAGAATTAGGAAAAAAAAAATCCAAAATAAGACATGTATAACTTTAACTACTTATTATCCTACATATCCAGCAGGTTTTGAAATGTGTTTTATTTTCAACTCTGTGATTATTTAGATATTATTGTACCTCCAGCATAGTTCAAACACTTGAAACAGGTAAATTCCAAGCCTCTGTGTATGTGTAAATGTGTGTGGGGGGATGGGGGCTTTTGTGAATATATATATTTGTAAAAGATCTTTATTGTCCTATCAAAAAAAATAAGAATCCACTTAACTGCCCAAGTGCAGGGGATAAATAGATTGTGGCATAATCACTCAATAAACACAATGTATTTTATCTTTAGATTAATGAAATATGACAACCTTAGCAACACAATGTTAAGTGATAAAAAACAATAAAATATTATACATAAAGACAATTTTTTTATAACTTTTAATGTACAGGATACATAATTTAAATATGCATAGGCTTTTTAGGAAAGTAGTTACAGTTCAACAAGATTAAAGAAGAAGGAACAAATCTGGGACACTGGGCAATGGGTCCTGTGGTTGGAAGAAAGTGGCTGGATCAGACAGTGCCAAGTGTTTTAATGAGGTATTTTATTAGAATCTTGATTGTTTTAGATAGTGACTTTGTGGATGACCATTCAGTTCTTAGAAAGAAATAGCGGCCAAACACGCAAAAGTGGCTCTATGTGGGCAAATGGTTGATGGACGGCATGAGAAAGACTCGATATTAGTCTTTTCCAAGTGCCAGAGTCTCAGATTATAAAGATGAAGTGCAATTGTTGGTTACATCTTCAAAAAGAATTTTCAACAAACCGGATTTTAATCCCATAGTTCTATAGGTAAGCACTTTAAATTTTAAACTATTAGTAACCTGAAATACATATTACTTGCTTTTTTTCTTCCTTTATCATTTTTAAAGTTTAAGAAAAGTTTTAATCTTCTGTATGTCTCTGGAAAAGAAGGGCATATATGTATGCGTATGTGGGTAAGGCTCTATAAGAGTGCCAGCTCACCTGCAGTTTGAATGACAGGTGTTTGTGAGTCACCCCGTCCTTCCTTGTGTTGGGTACAATAATCTGAACTTGGGTCCTCTGTAAAAGCAGCAAGCACCCTTGATGGATGAGCCATTTCTCCACTTTATACCATTATAATTCTAGAAATTTCACATATCTATATAAAACATATAGATATTTGTCTGCATATTCATTAATACAAGGAAATAGGTCATGAACAGCTAATATGTTCAACCCAACATTTGTAATTGAATTATTAATTTAAATTTTCAGAAGAGAAATGGAGAAGATACATTTTCAAAAATAACCTGTAATCTTGTAAGTTTATAACATGTCTTTGTTCGCTGACTATTTTTTTCCTATTGAATGAACATAGTGTCTAAACTTTAGTATGTTTCTGGATTCACTTCAGATATATAAAAACATTTCAGAGAAGATTTTAAAGACCATATCATTCCATCAATAAAATATTCTATTCAGAAGCTAATCCTTAAAGATGAAAAACTTTGAGGATACTAATTTAATTACTTTTCTATGACTTCGATAGGGCATTATAACCAAGGAAAAGACTAACTTATAGAAAGGAATAACTTATTTGATGCTCACAGTTTCAGAGAGTGAGAGTCCATGAGCATCATGGTCCGTAGCATGACAGCAGGCAAGTGGGCATGGTGCTGGAGCAGTAGCTGCGAGCTTATTCCTTGATCCCAATGCAGGTAGGTGGCGTAGAGACTGGGTTGACCTGGACTTTGCAACCTCAATGCAGACCCCCAGTGACACATCACCAAAAAGACTACACCTCCTAATGCTTCTCAAACAGTTCTATCAAGCAAGGACAAAGCATCAAAACATGTGAGCCTATGAAGAGCACTCCATTCAAACTACCACAGATACACACACAGCCTTTAGAATCGCATTGAACTTTAGCCATATGATCCTGTTCATTGGACTGGAAATGTTCATGTTCGCTCTTCTTATGACTCCTTTAAAAGCCAAGGCCATAAATCTTGGCATTTTTCAGGCCTTGACCCTAGGTCTTCTCTTTTACTTGACATTCTTTCCCCCTGGCAATCTCATTTAGTGCCATGTCATAGGTGTGATATCATCACTATGCCAATAATACTCACATTTAGATATATATCCCATTCTCATAATTTTTTACCAACTTAGATGTTTTCACTCACATGTGAGATAGAGAAAGAAAAGAAAAGAAAATCCAAAGTCAATATAGGGATTATAGCTATCATGAATAGGATCCATTGCACCGGGAACCTTTTGAAAGACTGAAACTCCACACACTGCGTCCAATAGAGGCTGCGATGTTGATAATTTACTATCCTTCAAATGGTAATCCAAGGGTTAGGGACCATAGATGTTCTCAGATGAGAAGAGGGGATGGGAGGAGATATGGGAAGGGGGAACTGGGAGGAGATGAGCCAGATATTAGGATGTAAAGTGAACAAATAAATTAATTAACAGAAAAAATTTAAACAACAACCTCCCCAATCAAAAAAAACAAAAAAACAAAACAAAAAGCAAAGTATAATCACAGCCAATGCCTAAGTCAGGATCCCCACATAAGCCTCATGTGGTTTGTACTCCCGTTAATAGTTTGTGAAGCTGTGATCTGCCAGACAATATTTTTGTGGATTGAAGTGGTTTTCTTTAGGTCACAAATAATGTAGTTGGGACCTAATGTGTACTCAATAAGTTTAAAAAGTACACATTCTGGGTACAAATGACCAGACATACACAGTGTATATATGGGCATGCACACATCAATACATGTGTGATTAGACAGAGTTTGTGAACGTGAGCAAGTACACATACATAATAGACATTTGACAGATGAACAAGCAATGTTACACATGGGCAGGCACACACATAGTGCCCGTGTGAGCAGGCACACAGACATAGTGCATATGTACACAAGCACACAGATGGAATATACACATAGGCAGGCACACATCTACATAGTCTACACCATATTGTAAAGTGTAAATGACTTGGAAAAAAATTCCAGCATGTTGGCAACGGAATATCAGAAACTTTCTTGCTTTGTCTCGAGAGCCAAATCATAATTCCATGGGAGCAACAGTCTTCCAGGTCCATTGGCCAAGACTTCTCGTAATAAATTGATTGCAAGTGTTGTGCTGGGACTTGACTGACAAACTTTCTTCATCACACAGCTGGCAGGATTATTTTCTTTAGGTTTTGGGATGGTCCACCATGCCTGTTCCATCTGTACCTTTGATATGATTTATTCTTGGGGGATTTATGTGGTACCTATACTTAATAATCAAGGCATGCTTTAGGACCCAAAGCTAGCTTTTTTTTTCTTGGTGCCTGCACAATTTCCACTTCACAGAGCTGGAAAGGGGAAAGAAGAAAATCACGGCCACTTATTAGAAATCCTATTATGCTTATCTGCCATCAGTTTGTAAGTACCAGGGATAATCAGCAGTTACCTTCGCACTTACCTTGTAGAGGCAGTGGAACGTGGCAATTACCGTTAGTTAGACTTAATAGGTAGCTCCTTTTAAGGCTTATGCATCTGAAAAGTCCACACACCCTGCATGACAGATTCTATATTTTTTTTCTTCCAGACTTGTGATTTATTCTCTCAATTATAAAGCATTATAAAGTCAGGTGATTTTTGTTTGACCTTCACATTTAGGTTCAAGAAGTTTTGTTTTCAAACGGAAGTGATTTAGGCAAATACGGCCAATCAAAACGGAGGCCATATATCTTTTTGTTATACTGCCTCCTTTTTCGTTACTGAAGTCACATAAAATGATATTATTTATAGCAGTGGAGAGAAAGGAAAAATACCTCTAAAATATAATGTTTTTCTACATTCACTTCTATCTAAGAAAAACTGAAGGCGTTTATTAAATTTTGTGAAACTATGCTGTTAGTGAGTGGTCACACTGTGGATTTGACTTTGAAGTTCATTGTTAGATTGGAATACTTTTAGCTGATTTTTTTTTAGTGTCTCACAGTATTGAGTGCATTTGTGAATCGTTATGATTTAGTAGTGGCCCTTTTATGGATAGTCTTTATAAGATTCGATGGGCACTAATGACAGGTTTGATTGAGGAGTTAGCTGTCTCAAGCTTCTTAGATTTCCTTTACTTAACTTTTAACAAAGCGACACCAAGTCACAGGAGATCAGCATAGAAAGTAAGCAGAGGTTCTAGGAATTCAACCTGTAACTGCTGCCTTCTTGGAATGACATCTAAATATGCACTCAGGATAAAGTAGAGGCTAACTAGCAGAGTAAACAATGGTCTCTTACGTCCTTGGGTTCTCTGGCCACAAACACTTGGAGCACACATCCCTGCTCACTCATCCCGAGTGTCTCTGAGGAGTCTAGTGAAGAAGGTAGAGGTTAGCACAGAGAAGGCATCTCCAGAACATCAGAAGACCTTTTCCCCCTTTGTGATTAGGGAATCCAGAAAGGGCTTTGTTGTATCCCTGTGCTGGGGGAAGACAAAGAATGATTTTGTTATACTTCAGTGGATGAGTAGGACTCTAAACTCAGCAGGAAGGGAGACAATCTATTCTCCTCTTAGTCTCCATTCACGACTGCAGCTGCCTGTCCTTTGATATAAAGAAGCAGGGGCTTCTCACTTTGGTGATGCCCTGAAACAATAACATATTTTGAGAAGCACTTCTGCCCTTCATTTTTAAATATTATCTTTTCTTTGATTAAAAAAAAAGGTTCTTTTCTCAAACAATATCAAACAATATATCCTGATTATAGTTTCCTCTTCTTCTCTTTCTCCAACTTCCTCCCAACTTCTCATCTGCTCCAGATCTATCTTTCTGTCTCTCATTAGAAAAGAACAGGCTTAGAGAAGACCTGGTGTAGACCCATGTCTACCTAGGATAACTAAAACAATCCTGAACATTATAATAACTACTAGCCGTATCACCATTCCTAATTTCAAGTTATACTACAGAGCTATAATAATAAAAATCATATAATGTTATCATAAAAATAGACATAATGATTACTAGAATAGACTCAAAGACCCATACATAAATCTATACACTTATGCACACATGATTTTTGATAAAGAGTCCAGAAATACACACTGGAGAAAAGAGGCTATCTTCAACAAATATATATACATATATTTGTTGATATATATTGATATATATATGTATATATCAAGTTGAGAATTGTCTTTTCAAGGTCTTTAAGAATTTTTTTGGTAGTTTGATGGGGAATTCAATGAATCTGTTAATTGTTCTTGGTAGGGTGGCCATTTTTACTATATTAATCACATCAGAGCATGGGAGAGCTTCCTATCATTTGATATCTTCTTTAATTTTTCTTTTAATACTTGAAGTTTTATTATACAAATCATTCACTTTCTTGATTACAGTTACTCTAAGATATTTTGTAGTTGTGAAAGGTGTTGTTCCCCTGATTCCTTTCCAAGTCCATTTGTCATTTGTGTTTAGGGAGCTACTGACTTCTTTTGAGTTAATTTCTTATCCGACCACTTATGCAGTGTAGAAGTTTCCTGGTGAATTGTTAAGGTTACGCCCGTATACTATCACACCACCTGTGAATAGACTCTTTCCTTTCCAATTGTATCCCCTTGACCCTCCTTCAGTTGTCTTATTGCTCTAGCTGAGACTGCAAGTACTAAAATGAGTATGTATGGAAAGAGTAGACAACCTTGTCTTTTTCCTGATTTTAGTGGAATTGCTTTAAGTCTCTCTCCATTTTAAATGATTTTGGCTATGAATTTGCTGTAAACAGCTTTTATTATGTTGAAGTATGTCCATTGTATCCCTAATCTCCCCAGGACTATTATTGTAAAGGGGTGTTAAAATTTTTGTCAAAAGTCTTTTCTATATCCAATGAGATAATGATGTAGATATTTTTGGTTTTGTTTTTCTGTGAGTTCATATGGTGGCCACATTTACTGAGTTTCATATATTAAACTGTCCCTGACTCTCTGTGATGAAGCATACTTAATCATGGTAGGTGATCTTTTTGATGTGTTCTTGAATTTGGCTTGGAATTATATTATTGAGCATTTTTTTGCATCTATTTTCATGAGAGAAAATTGTAATTCTCTTTCTTTGTTGAATCTTTATGTGGTTTGGCTATCATGGTAACTGTGGCAGTCATGAAATGAATTTGGCAATGTTCTTTCTGTTTCCATATTGTGGAATAATTTGTTAACTCTTCTTTGAAAGACTGCTTTCAAACCTGGAGGCAGGTTTTTTGATTAGTAGATTAGATGATTGCTTCTATTTTGCTAGGTGTTATAGGCCTATTTAAACTCCTTATCTGATCTTCATTTAATTTTAGTGAGTGGTACCTATCAAGAAAATATTTTTTTTTTTTTTAGATTTTTTTTTTATTAACTTGAGTATTTCTATATACATTTGGAGTGTTATTCCTTTCCGGTTTCGGGCAAACATCCCCCCCCTCCCCTTCTTTATGGGTGTTCCTCGATCCTCCCCCCTTGCGCCCTCCCCCCAACAATCTAGTTCACTGGGGTTCAGTCTTAGCAGGACCCAGGGCTTCCCCTTCCACTGGTGCTCTTACTAGGATATTCATTGCTACCTATGAGGTCAGAGTCCAGGGTCAGTCCATGTATAGTCTTTAGGTAAAGGCTTAGTCCCTGGAAGCTCTGGTTGCTTGGCATTGTTGTACATATGGGGTCTCGAGCCCCTTCAAGCTCTTCCAGTTCTTTCTCTGATTCCTTCAACGGGGGTTCTATTCTCAATTCAGTGGTTTGCTGCTGGCATTCGCCTCTGTATTTGCTGTATTCTGGCTGTGTCTCTCAGGAGCGATCTACATCCGGCTCCTGTCGGCCTGCACTTCTTTGCTTCATCCATCTTGTCTAATTGGATGGCTGTATATGCATGGGCCACATGTGGGGCAGGCTCTGAATGGGTGTTCCTTCTGTGTCTGTTTTAATCTTTGCCTCTCTCTTCCTGCCAAGGGTATTCTTATTCCCTTTTAAAGAAGGAGTGAAGCATTCACATTTTGATCATCCGTCTTGAGTTTCATTTGTTCTAGGCATCTAGGGTAATTCAAGCATTTGGGCTAATAGCCACTTATCAATGAGTGCATACCATGTGTGTTTTTCTGTGATTGGGTTACCTCACTCAGGATGATATTTTTCAGTTCAACCATTTGCCTACAAATTTCATAAAGTCATTGTTTTTGATAGCTGAGTAATACTCCATTGTGTAGATGTACCACATTTTCTGTATCCATTCCTCTGTTGAAGGGCATCTGGGTTCTTTCCAGCTTCTGGCTATTATAAATAAGGCTGCGATGAACATAGTGGAGCACGTGTCTTTTTTATATGTTGGGGCATCTTTTGGGTATATGCCCAAGAGAGGTATAGCTGGATCCTCAGGCAGTTCAATATCCACTTTTCTGAGGAACCTCCAGACTGATTTCCAGAATGGTTGTACCAGTCTGCAATCCCACCAACAATGGAGGAGTGTTCCTCTTTCTCCGCATCCTCGCCAGCATTTGCTGTCACCTGAGTTTTTGATCTTAGCCATTCTCACTGGTGTGAGGTGAAATCTCAGGGTTGTTTTGATTTGCATTTCCCTGATGACTAAAGATGTTGAACATTTCTTTAGGTGTTTCTCAGCCATTCGGCATTCCTCAGCTGTGAATTGTTTGTTTAGCTCTGAACCCCATTTTTTAATAGGGTTATTTGTCTCCCTGCAGTCTAACTTCTTGAGTTCTTTGTATATTTTGGATATAAGCCCTCTATCTGTTGTAGGATTTGTAAAGATCTTTTCCCAATCTGTTGGTTGCCGTTTTGTCCTAACCACAGTGTCCTTTGCCTTACAGAAGCTTTGCAGTTTTATGAGATCCCATTTGTCGATTCTTGATCTTAGAGCATAAGCCATTGGTGTTTTGTTCAGGAAATTTTTTCCAGTGCCCATGTGTTCCAGATGCTTCCCTAGTTTTTCTTCTATTAGTTTGAGTGTATCTGGTTTGATGTGGAGGTCCTTGATCCACTTGGACTTAAGCTTTGTACAGGGTGATAAGCATGGATCGATCTGCATTCTTCTACATGCTGACCTCCAGTTGAACCAGCACCATTTGCTGAAAATGCTATCTTTTTCCATTGGATGGTTTTGGCTCCTTTGTCAAAAATCAAGTGCCCATAGGTGTGTGGGTTCATTTCTGGGTCTTCAATTCTGTTCCATTGGTCTATCTGTCTGTCTCTGTACCAATACCATGCAGTTTTTAATACTATTGCTCTGTAACTCTTCTTGAGCTCAGGGATAGTGATTCCCCCTGAAGTCCTTTTATTGTTGAGGATAGTTTTAGCGATCCTGGGTTTTGTTATTCCAGATGAATTTGCAAATTGTTCTGTCTAACTCTTTGAAGAATTGGATTGGTATTTTGATGGGGATTGCATTGAATCTGTAGATCGCTTTTGGTAAAAATGGCCATTTTTACTATATTAATCCTGCCAATCCATGAGCATGGGAGATCTTTCCATCTTCTGAGGTCTTCTTCAATTTCTTTCTTCAGAGTCTTGAAGTTCTTATTGTACAAATCTTTTACTTGCTTGGTTAAAGTCACACCGAGTTACTTTATATTATTTGGGTCTATTATGAAGGGTGTCGTTTCTCTAATTTCTTTCTCGGCTTGTTTCTCCTTTGTGTAGAGGAAGGCTACTGATTTATTTGAGTTAATTTTATACCCAGACACTTTGCTGAATTTGGTGAAATACAGGTTTCTCGATTTCCTCTGTCTGCTGTTATATTCCCCTTTATGTTTCTGATTTTAATTTGAATCTTCTCTCTCTGACTTTTAGTTAGTTTATCTTGTTGATCATTTCAAAGAACCAACTTTGTTTCATTGATTCTTTGTATTTTTCTCTTTCTTTCTTTCTTTCCTTTTCTTTTGTTCCCACTTTCTTTTTTAATTTTCCCCTCCATTTGATTATTTGTTGGCATCTACTCCTCTTGAGAATGTTTGCTTCTTTTTGTTTAGTGCTTTCGGGTTGCTATTATGAGTTCTCTCCAATGTTTTTTTTTTATAAATCATTTTATTTTATTATTTTATTTTATGTAGGCAGCGCTATGAACTTCCTCTTAGAACTGCATCTATTGGGTCTCTTAAAGTTATGTTTCCTGTTGTTTCCGTGGTTGTTGATATCTAGCTTTAATCTGCAGTGGTCTTATAGGATGCAGGGTGTTTCAGTTTTTTGTATCTATTGAGACTCGTTTTGTATCTGAGTATGTGGTCAGTGTGGAGAAAGATCCATGGGGTACTAAGAAGAAGTTATATTCTTTTGTATTTGTGTATAATGTTCTGTAAATGTCTGTTAGGCTCACTTGGTTTATAATGTCTGTTAGAACCATCATTTCTCTGTTTAGTTTTTGTCTGAATGACCTACTTCTTGTTGAGAGTGGGATATTGAAGTCTCCCACTATCAATGCGTGAAGGTCAATATGTGATTTAAGCTGTAGGAGTGTTTTTGTTTGTTTGTTTAGTTTTAGTTGTTTTTTTTTTAAATAAAGGTATGTTCCATTATGTTTGGGGCATAGAAGCTAAGAATTGAAAGGTCCTCTTGGTGAATTTTTCTTTAATGAGTATGTAATGTCCTTTTTCATCTCTTTACATTAGTTTTGATTTGAACTCTATTTTGTTAAATATTAAAACAACTACAACAGCTTCTTTCTTGGGTTCATTGCTTGAAATATCTTTATCCTGCACCTTATCTGGGGTAATATCTATCCCTTGATGTTGAAGTGTGTTTCATGGATGCAGCAGAAGGATGGATCTGTTTTCACATCCATTGTGTTATTTTGTGTCTTTTTATTGGGAAATTGAGAATATGGACATTAAAATATTTGTGATCTTTATTTTGTTGTTGTTGTTGGTGTTGGTGGTGGTGATGATGGTGGTGGTGTGTGTAGGGGTAAGTGTGTGTGTGTGTGTGTGTGTGTGTGTGTGTGTGTGTGTTTCCCTTCTCTTGGTTCGTTGTTATGAGATTATTTATTTTCTCTATTTTTATGGGTATATCTTGAACCTGTTTAGGTTGCAATTTTTCTCTAGCTTCTTCTATAGACCTGTATTAATACATATATATTGTTTAAATTTTACTTTATTATGAATTATTTTTCCATCTATAGTGACTGAAAATTTTGCTTTTTTTTTTTTTGTTAGTCTAGACTGGCTCTATAATCTTTTAGAGTCCACAGAACTTCTTTTACTCCTATGATGTCTCTAAAATTTATCGTTCTTCAGCCCCCCAATATTGTCACCTTAAAACACTAGAAATATTTAATATATTGTGGTAAAAACTCAGGGTATGAATAAAATTTCCACCCAACATTATTTACTTTTCTCCTGCTTCACACCCAAAATCAAAACCAAAAACTGCATACAAGTTCAGGAAGATTTCCTCTGTTCTGTGACCATTTCCTCTCACTATGCTGACATCTTACCTTTGACATGTCTCAGATCTATCTACACACTGTGATTTTCTCGTTTTTAATACCTCAGTCTCAAGTACCTAGACTTGTAATAGCCCTATGCTATGCTTCTCGTATCTACTCCTGCAGCTCTTTCCTGTTTTACCCCTGGAGCACAGGAGTGCCACACTCTTTCCAAGGCTATCATAAAGCACACTTGCATTTAGATCAGCCCACCCTCCCCCACACCCTTTTAAAACATCTACCTGGATTTTTGTGTCTCTTCTATAAAACTATAGCCTTCTGCTACACCAACAGTTTGCCTTGCATTCTTTGCTACTGTTTTGTCTACCCTTACTTCTCAAGTATGCTTCTTGACATCGTCGGTACTTTACAATGAGGCTATATATGTACTCTTCATACCAACTAGAAAGCAATGAGCATATTTTGTGATTATTATTAACACCTATTAAGTTAAGCTCATCAGAGTCTTGCTTTATTGCTAGAAGTTCCTTAGAATACTAATTTGCCTTTTCATAGTTAAATAAATTAAACATCTGCTCTACTTGACCAACCACAGACTGTGGTAGCTAATTTTCCTAGGTCACTACACACTGGAGGTCATTTTTGTGAAAGTAAGCATTAACCCCCAAAATGACTGTTCACTCAGTGGATAGTTATAGATACTGTCCACATTGGTCAGCTCACTGGAGTATTTTCCTTTTAAGACAGTTGAGCAACAACAAATAACCTTACAATAAAAGGTCATTTAGTTCCTTGAGTATGACACAAACAAGCATGGTATCTGGTTTAAATCACTTATGTTACTAAAGGAATTCAAATGGAGTCACTTATTAGTAATAATCATATATGTAAAAAGAAAATTGAGGAGATAACCCTTCTATAATTCATGAAAGAGAATTGTTTATTATCTTTCTTTCGGACCATGGTCCGAAAATTATGGTCATAATTTCATGGTTATAACATTCTTGACAAATTTTCATTCTGTATCCTGAATAAGAACATGGGAGTATATGACTCAATGCCTTTTATTGAAAATATAATGAAGCAAAAAATTAATAAATAAATACTATAACCAATTTGATTTGGCTCAAATCACCTTTACTGAGACTCATTAAGAGAACTCCAAGACAGGACGTTTTGGGTAAGTCTGATTTTATACCATGAAGAAGTTACAATTGACTTGTTGTAGTTCAAGTTCATCTCAAAAAATGTATTTCATAATCTGGAAGATAAGCAATTAATATTTTTCTTTGTATTATGTTAAATATTGCCATATTGAACTGTTTCTCAATTTATTAAAACCTGCAATTGCCAGGGGTTGTAATACTTAGATAGCAAGAAATAAAAATGGATATTATAGACTAGGAATTATATTTATTTACTCTCTTAAAGACCCATTTTGAAAACATTTCAATAAGATAAACTATTATGTTTCTTTATATTTATAGTGAGATTATTTACTGATATCCACTACCAGATGACTAGATCACTGCGTAGTCAGTTTTCTAATATCAAGCTTTCGCTCTGGTACTACAAACCCACATCACCTCTCCAAAAGCAATTACCTCATCGATTTTCAGCTGTAATATTTACTTACTTTTAATAGAAAATGTCAGAATGGCAGGAAGGATTTGTTTGATATTTAGAGTTTTGTAAGAATCCCTAGTCATCCCTCTGAAGTAAAAAAAAAAAAAATAGCATATTCCTTTGAAATTTCAGGGTACATCTGTTATTTAACACAAAGCAAGGCTAAATCAATACACTTATTATTGCATGCTATGTTTATAATCTTGTAAGGCCAGAGCTTTTAAATGCCTCCTAATTTCAGTGCTCCTGCAAGCTGTACTTGTCTCCTTTGCCCTTATAAAAATAAGTCTTCATTGTTTTAACAAATCAACTGAGGTTTCCTACCAAAGTTAAAATATGAAAGGAGGCCTATTAATTTTGAGAAATGAAAGCCATTAAATAACATAAGGTAAAATTCCTAGGAGTTTTATTCTGGAAAGTTCTTATAAGAGCATTGTCTCAATCTCTTTGGATGTGCTTCTTTTATTTATTCAATGTCATTATATCCATTAAGTTCTTCTGTAGTGCTGTTTTGATTGAAATTATCAATCAATACTCAACTTAATCTGGTTTTCAAACACCAGTCATTTTAACCAGGATTTTTGTGGCCATCTACTTAGAAGTGTTTCCTGGAAATATGTGCCCTGGTGATGGTTACTATGCACATGCCATTCCCTCATGAAATAATGACTGATTTGGTGGGGGAGAGGGCTGTAAAGAGAAGGTAACCCTCCTACCTCCTTGGTTCAGAAATGATTGAGTAAGTCATTCTTGACATAATATGCTACAATACATTTTATATTCCTATTACAACATGAGAAGCAGTTTGTCTAATCAACATCTATTACCAACTCTGCTTCTCTACCCTTCTATTAACAGGAAGCCACTTTGGAAAAGCTGAGAATCCGAAGAGTGTTTTTGTTTGAATTAACAAATTATTGTTAAAATGTCATTTTTATTACATTTATGGATACTTTTTACACAGGTGGAAGATTTTGCAAATAAACAGGGAAACATACACAGAGACTGTTACATGGACCATTTATTTTCTAATAGTTGTATCAGGGAAATGAAATTTGACTGTTGACTGTGGGTGGTGGATGTTGCCATAGCAACCTATTCCTTAGGCAAAACTGGAGGATGATCATGGTGATAAGGGTAAAAGTCAGAAAACAAACTTGTCAAGATGTATTTTTAGCCAATTTAAGATAATGAATATTTTCACTTAATGTACATAAGGAAGGATTGCTCCAGGAAGTCAATGGTCTTAAGTGAGAAATGGCAAGATGGGGCTATGGTTAAGCATTTGATCCTAATGAGGTTTGGTAATTTTGATTCACACAGTGATAAATTTAGTAAATCAGCATGCCACAGTTGCACAACACCAGCCAAAGTAAAATGAAAAAAAAGGCCATTTTCTTATATATATAATAACACAGAAGCTCACATCTATATCACTAGATAATGGCTTTTAATATTTTATACAAATTACTTCTTGACATAGTCACAAAAATTTTCCGAGATAAGGAATCCTGTCTATTTTTCATAAAGGGATTGGTACTGAGAATTTTTAACATAAAAAGAGTGGGAAAACAAGATGGGGAATTAAAGCTATGTTAAGTCTTAAGATCCATCGGTCGTTCCCTGACTGCAGTGGATTCTACAAATGAAATCTGTACACCTGAAGATTCAAAGCTAGCATCCTCAGATGGGAGAAAATATATGATGCTTGTCTTTCTGAATGTAAGTTACCTCACTCAGAATGGTTGTTTCTAGCTCCAGCCATTTACCTGCAAATCCATAATTCATTTTTCTTAATAGCTGAGTAATATTCTCTTGTGTAAATGAACTGCATTCTTACTACCTATTCATAAGTTGTTGGAAGTCTGGGCTATTTATATTTCTTGACTATTATGAATATATGTGTGTGTGTGTGTGTGTGTGTGTGTGTGTGTGTATGTGTGTGTATGAGTGGTACAGCTGAATCATATGGTAGAACTATCTCTATTTGGAGAAATCTGCACTGATTCCTGTAGTAGCTATACCTGTTTGCACTCCCACCAGCACTGAATAAAGTCAGAAAAGAGAGTTCAAGGGAGTGGAGATAAAAATGCAGTAACAGAAATGTTTAAATGAGGGGTTGGGGATTTGGCTCAGTGGTAGAGCGCTTGCCTAGCAAGGCCCTGGGTTCAGTTCCCAGCTCCGAAAAAAAGAATAGGAAAAAAAAAAAAGAAATGTTTAAATGAGAATAATGGAATAGGAAGGGTTAAATGGGTTGGGGAATGAGAGTTTAGGGTAGGCGAGGGTATACCAAGAAGGATAATTAACATTGAAGACATTTTGAAAAAGTCAGCTGGAAACTTGCAACTGTAAAAGCTTCCTAAAACACACACACACCACACACACACACAAACACACACACACACACACACACGCGCACACACGCACAAACACACACACACGCACACACGCACACACGCACACACAAATATAGTTTATATGACAAATGACAATGACTGAAAATAATAGTATTGACTAGCAAATTAAAAAGACCAGGGCCATGAATGGGTTACCTCTTGTAATTTTTGGCAAGTGAAGTCCCATAGACCCCCTAAACATTATAGGCCGTTGTAGTGCTCTTGATTATGCCCCGCCCTCTCCACACAAAACTTGACAGTAAGCCACTATTGCTGAAAACACTACATATTTACAGCATAGACAGCAAGCTGGTACTCACCCAGGAGCTTTCAAAGTGGTAGAAAGTATTGTTTGTGTTAATAGAAGTCAAAGTTAATCACCAATCAGGCCCAGCAGTAAACCCTGTCAGCTACAACAGTGACCTGCCTGGCAAGGCATGCGCACTGGTGAAATAGTGACATGTCACAAGAGGAACCAATCACTTTATGATCTATTTAAATGATCATTCTCCAACTTGAAACCCATATCTGGCACTGATATCAGAGCCAGAAATCTGTGGCTACGTGGGTCATAAGCTAAAGAAGAAAGTATTATTATTATTTGCTAAGTGGACATATTATTAAAGTGACATTAATAGATCAATAAATAAGTGCCATCCTCAGACCTCATCAGAGAAGCTTCTTTTGCAGTAGATAGTGATTAACACAGACACCCGCAACTGATCGAGGTGCAGAGAAGAAGAAACTGGGGAACACCCAGTCATGATGGGACATGTATAGCACAGCTCCTCTTCCCATGCCTCAGATATCATTAGGGAAGAAGGGGCAGCAAGATTATTAGAGCCAGAGGTGGTGCATGACCACAAAGAGATAGAATCCAGACACTGCCAGACAGCTGTGCATATGAATGCTTGGCAGTCTAGACAATATGGCAAGACCTGCACAAGCTCTAGACAAACGGAAAACCCTAGCACAGAGAGGGGAATGGGTGCAAAGGCACAGCCATAGCTAAGGCAATAAGGGAAATGAATAGTTTCTAGAAGAGACAGTCAGTTTAATGGTGTGTCCTCCGATGGGTTGGCCATGCTCTGATACAAAGCCACATATTGGGGAGTATGCTTGCACCACCATCTGTTCTTGTTGGGGTTTAAATGGACACAAAATTGGGTAGGTATTGAAGGGGAAGTTGACGTGGGGAGAATAGAGTAAATCAGAACATGATTAAAATGGTTTACATAAAATTCTCAGATTACTAATAAGAACAAAGAAAGTGATCTGTCAATAGGACCTGCCCTACCAGTGTCGTTCAGAAGGTCTAAGGCCAGGACTCACAACATTCTGAGGTCATGCATATCTCTTAGGTGACTAGCGTAATTTTAACCCCTTTGTCGTTTGGTTTCTATATCTTTCAATAATGAAAATAGCTAGCTGCCTCTCTCGCAGAGGTGTATGAAAATCAAATGATGCAATTACTGTGAAAATGGTTCATAAACTCAATAGGACCAAACAAACATAAAGGGAGTATTATTAGAGTTAATGATCAGCGACATTGTTCTCAGCTTTTCCTGGCCCTGATAATGAGTGTGTATGTATTTGCTTATCTAGGGAGGATGTGAGGCTGGAGTCTGGCTTCAAAAAGCAAGCAGCCTAGCTGGAAGATTATTTGCACAGAGTGTACAGAAGAAATCTGTTTAAAATGGATTGTAGGATCATAATAGGAGCTAACGTGTATTGACAGCTTTCTACACATCAGGCACTGCCATAAGCACTTTCTGCTTGCTTTAGCTCATTTATTCTATACAAGAAGCCTATGTCAGGAACCATTTCCGTTTTATTTCCCCAACATTTATAGATGAGGACTGGAGGAAGGCAGACATAAAATAAACTTTCCCATGGAGCTAGTAAATTATAAATTCTGTTCTGAAGCCTGGTACTAGATTCAGCAATGTTTTAAACTACAATACTTTCTGTCACCCACACCATACATTATTATATCAGATATAAGAATACCATGCATTATTACACATGTGTGAATCAATCTTAGTTTGTCTTTGTCTTAGGTAAAAGCACCTATATATGATGTGTGTGTGTGTGTGTGTGTGTGTGTGTGTGTGTGTGTGTGTGTGTGTGTGTGTGTGTGCATGTGAATTTAGGCATCAATAAAACCAGAAGACATTAAATTCATAAAAATGACTAAATTTTAATAACAGTTATTTCACAGTTGAACACTTTTGTAAAAGCAATAATAAAAGAGAAGCAATAAACTTCTAGCTGTGATGCCCAGGTTACAGCATCAACTATTCCAATGTCGCCTAGGGATACCCAATGCTCCTGGAAACAAAGGCAGTTTGTGTTAAGATGCTCACTTCCTGGGAGCGTTCAAAGGAGACAGAGGCATTCAATTTTAGTTTGGGAAGGGGAACAAATGAAGTATTCAAATAAAATACTGAAAATCTTCAAAGGGATTCACATACTTCTGGTTGGGACGTATCTACACCTCATGGTCCTAAATAGCAATCTTATTTGTTGCACTGTATGTTGAGTTAATGACCCATTGTTAATATGTGTTATAGGTCACTAACTTACTACTTTCTCCCTATGTCTCACGAACTACTTGTTTGATTCACTACCCATACTTAACACATGCTGTGTGCTTTGTTTTTGTGCCTGAAATGGTCTGAATGTTCTTCTATAGTATTGTGCTAAAACCTAGTCACCAACATAATGATGATATTATAAGATACAATCATTAGGAGGTGATCAGGTCAAAGGGACTCTGTCCTTTTAAGAGTAGCTTCAGAGGACTGCCTAGGCATTCCCACTGTGTGAGAACACTGTAAGAAGGTGTGATACCTTAATCATAAATGGTTCCCCCCCTAAGATATCAAATCTGCCAGGGCTTTGATCTCAGATTTCCCAACCTCGAGGACTATGAAAAAAATATTTTCTACTCTTTATAAGCCATCCTTTTTATACTATGCCTCAGTATAAATTAGCTACACTTGATACTTTTGTATTTCTTCAAAATAAAATATAGTTCTTTATAGAAAAGTTGAATATTCAAAGACAATATAACAAATTCATGTTATATAGCATCTATCTGGAAGCAAGAATGTGTAAAACTCTTAAAGCCCTGACTCCTTTGGAAACCCAGGGTGACATTTGACCTTGATTTAACATTCATTTCCAAAGTCTGCCAGCAGGCCTCTATGCACTCATGATAATTTAGTCTTTGTGAAATCATGTGAAGAGGATAGGAACCAGCAGGATGGTAAGGGAGACACAGTGTGGTGTGAACTGAAGGAGAACAGTCGTGTTTGAGATAATGAAAAAAATCCTGGGGTTCAGTTACTGGAACATAGCTGAATCAAAGAAATGAGCACATTGTTACTAGAGTGAGAGGGACTTATTGATGGAGAGGGATTACTTCAACAAGGATAGTGCTTTCTGGGAGAAAAGTGGCAAAAACACAGTAAGCTTTGCCAACCAACAAATTGTCCTTAAGTGCAGTTCATATACACAAGTTGTAGGTTGATGTCATTATGCAGGTGAAGGCAGGTACAGGATAGAACGAGGACTGCCATTGGACGAGAAGGAAGAATGGGTGGAAGAAAAAATGGGTTTAGAGGAGGAGGAGGAGGAGGAGGAGGAGGAGGAGGAGGAGGAGGAGGAGGAGGAGGAGGAGGAGACTGGAGCAAGAGGAGAGGAGAGCAGCAGAGAGAACATGAAGGCAGTTGCTAAGATTCCTCTCTGCTCATTCACAGGTTGTTATGACTATTCTTAAGGGATGGATGTGTACAGGATTTTGTGTGTCTAGATGAGCAAACTATATCTTATCTAGGTGGACAATTATATCTCATCAATTGGATCAGAGGTTATTGTGTTGTGTGTTCTTTCATGTGGCATGATTTAATTGAGTTCATGAGAATGTGTGGTGGCTGGACACGCTGGGCTGCCATGGAATTGGGATGTGTATGTCTGGCATGGTGGCAACCTGCCCTGGGAACTAGGTGGGTAGAGAGATTGTTGCCAGGCTCAGAGAGTACTCATCAGCAGTAGGATATGGGATGGAGCCTAGCAGGTGACATGCTTTATTGATTGAGATGAAAATATCCCACAGATGCCATGTGGCCCTACTAGTGCCAGTGCTAGTGCGGGATAAAAAAAAAGCAAAACATTTTTTTTAATTTTACCACAATTTTACTGCTTTTCTAGGTGCAACATAGGTAAAGCAATTAAATGAAAAAATTTACCTGTATGTTTTGCTATGTATAAGAAAGAAATGTCATGGCTTTGCACTTTCACCAATGTGAATATAATTTAATGTTAGTCATCAGTGAGTAGAGTGACATCCGTAACTCTCTCATTATGTTCCCTTTAACTAGTTTCAATAATATTCGTGTTTTAAAATCTTCGGGAAACATAAATACAACTGTGTCCTGCATCTTATAGTGCCAGACTGAGTAAATACTATGTATTAGGATTTCTTTAAATTTCAGTACATCTTGCTTTTATAAAAAGGGAAGCAGTACTGTGTGTTCCTCTAGAAAATGAAAGTTAATTTTCTGTAAAGAAATTTTTTCTTTAACATATGGATGGATAAGAACATTTCCAGATGTAGTTTCAAAGCTGTCATTTATACCCAAGACGCACCCTTTCATAAATATATGCATTTTAGAGTAATATTAGAATGACAAAAACTACAAAGGTGTAACCAATGAAAATATTCTAAGGAAAGATACTCATATTTCTCCTTTTTTTTTTTTTTTGCTACAGAAGCTGAGAATTCCACCAGGAATCTCATTCTGGAAAAAGAAAAAGAATAATGTCTACTAGAAGCTAAAGAGAAATTGGTCTCCCAGGAAGAGATATCAGAGCATTGAGATTAACATCTCAGAGCACTTTGATGGAGAGACTGCAGCTGAAACCAAGATGTGTCAGCAATGACTGGGAGGGCTTAATTATGCACACCTCTAACCCTGTGTGTAAACCTAAACTCATATCAAGACCAGAACATGTGACTGAGCGAGGATGTCACTGTACATTTTTATTTGCCCTTCCTAATGTGACCTCCCTGAATGAATCTTTCTTTGCTTTTCACTGATACTTGACTCTTCAGTTAATTTATTCCAAACAAGTGTTTGAGCCTAGCTTGATAAGGATATCAAGGCCAAGGCTCTGATCATAGCAACTCTGACACAAGTATAGTTCCGCAAGAACTCTCTGAACCCAGTTTTTTATATTGTCCAATCTGTTCTTAGTTAACTGAACTGGTGTCCTTCTTGGAGAGGGTCACTTGAATCTTGTAATAACTTAATCTCAGAGACTCCTAGACCTCATAATCCTGAGATCTGCATTTATGTTTGGGTCTCTGTTGTATTCTTGCTCTCACTTTTGCTTGCTTTTGCCCCTCTTCTCTTTCTTCCCTTCCCCCCTCTTTTCTTTCCTCCCTCTTTCTCATTTAATTCTGCAGTGTTGTGGAGCATAGCTTCCAGAGAGAGCTCACATTTCTGAAGGCGACTAGAATTCAACATGAATTAATTGCGTATATGGGAGTTTAGAAAGAAATTTATTTTCCTGTAGAATTATGAGATACCCAGGAGTTGTTCCTGTGTTTCCTGAATACTTGCAGTGACCTTTCATTCTGCCTCGCTCAAGTCATTCATTTTAAGGCATTCCATGAAAACCACCTTATCTTCTTTGATTCCTACTCACTGACTTAATCTCCCAACCTTTTATTGAGTTACTGATTCTTTAAAAATCATTCCCATTTTAGTTTCTGCAATTTCTGCCCTCTTGTGTGAATGTTAAAGGATGCTTGCCTCCTGTGTGTTGGACGTAAGAGTGATCAGCTGTTGGGGCCTCTGTGTGGAAGCAGGTGGTTGTTGTCTGAGCACTTTCCTGTGGAGCAGTCTCTAAAATGGAATCTCTGCTGCCAGTCAAGATTTATTCCTCCTTCCTCTGACTAGCTGGCCTATGAAGAATGCTCAAAAAGCTATGTCTAACCTTGTACCCGAAGGGCAAAGCCCTGTGGTTCTTTGGTGTAATGTCAGGGTATTTATATGCTGCAGAGGTTAAAACCGCTGAGGTGATGTCTAGCAGCAGAGGAAGACAGAGAGATACAGAGAGTCAGAGGATCTGACTCCTTTTCCACAAGACTTACATTAACTTTCAATCTCGTGGCCCCGCCCACCTATTCTGAAGTACTTAATGTGTCGTTCACTTTGATCTGCTGAGAGCTCTTACTATTGATTCAGAATTTAGCTTTCTTGTCCCTGTGTTTCCACTTTTCAAAAATTCATTGCAATTGGACTTCACTTCTGTTGTCCTTGTTACACTAGATGAAATAATTATTGTTGATTTACTCACATTTGGACAAGAAATGGAAGCTAATGCAAATGTCCAGCCCATCATTTTCTAAAATGTAGCCCTGTTGTTAACCTGGCAAGAGCAAATATATTAAGATTTGGGGAAATTAAACATTAATAGATATTTCTTCTTATTTGGAGGGATAGTATAGCAGGAATTAGAAGAAACAATAAAATGCTATGATCTTAAATACTACCTCTAAGTAGGGAGTCCTAAAACTGTAATTAAAGAGAATAAATGCATAGTTTATAAGGGCCTTACATTCTGGTGTGACTTAGGCTATGGCCAAGTGGCCAACTCTTTAAGGCTGCAAACCTTTACCAACCGATTAAGTGCCAGCATTATGAGTCATTAAGCCAAAGGGAGGAAAACAGTTGTGTTGTTCTCCAAAACAAGTTTGAATATTTTTTCCATAAGGAGAAAAGGTTAATACGACAGGAAGCTTATCTTAGTGCATTCAGATCAAAGCTTTTCCTACAATGGCTGAACAAACATGTTGGTTAATTGTGATGACAATGCATTCTGATACAATATTAAGGAAAACACACACATTGAAATTAGTAAAGAATTGAGAATTTCCTAAGAAAATAAATATCTTCACTACATGGATATGCGAATCCTTGCCTGTTGATCTAAACATGAGTTGGTGTGAACTGCGTAGTCTTGACTCTACCAGACAAGTGATTCTTGACTAATTATTGTGACAGTTTTCCATCACTCATGTATCATCCATGCTTAGTTTATGCGTCCAAATTCGAACATACTCTATTATGAAATTAGGCAATGTCTAGATCATTACTTTTGATTGTTTTTGAAATCATAATAATGCATAGTAACCGGGTGAGTGAAAGTCTTTTCCAACTTCTGAGTGGAAGAGTTCTCTTCCCGAGCGAATTTTTGTTATTCCAGAAAAATGTTGAAGTGTGTTCTACTTAAAATAATTATGCTATGCTGTAAACATCTGTTCCTGGGGAAGTTAAAGGAATGTGTGAGAATGAGAATTGAAGCAGCTGAATGAAGGTAGAATTTTATGCATTTTCAAAGTTATATCCTTCAACGTAAGAAAACAATTCCTTACCTCAGATGAGAACCATCTTAAAATGCAACCTACATAAGAGATTATACTCTTGGTGACAGGAATGTGGGGAAAAAGTTCTTCTCTGAAGTGAGCTTGTGTTTCTCTTTGTAACTTCTGCACTGCATATTTGCCTTGTGACAGGCTTTAATAGATAAACTAAAGTGGGGTGGGAGTAAAGCAATGTGGATAGTTTATGAAAGATCTCTTCCAATGTAAGCATGGACTTTAACTGATTCACAAATTATGGAAAACTCCCAGAAAAATTATTAATCAATTAAGGATCTTTTCTAGGGAGCCAAAGGCTAAACTGGTTTAGGGCGAAGCTGGGGAAGCCACTACCCTAGCAGATGGCATTATTATAAGAACCTCTTGGTGGGCTATCTTGAGTTCTGCTCTGTGAGTCCTGCTCCAAACAGCTACTGAAAGTATACGGTATGAAGAATTGTTATGATCTGGTTTTTATTGGCAGGAAGAGAAATTTGACATCGTCATAGAGATTGGACGTGAGGACGGAGGCTGAGGATACAGACCAGACAGCTGCCAAACTCCAAGGTTTCTTCTATTAAAGGAAATCCTTAGAAGAAACATCCGGATGTTTCCTACTCTGCCTGCTGCATCACCAGGTCACTGAATTTTCCCAACAGACTCTGGAGAAACTTAGGTTCTCTTGAGAATACGACAAAATCATTGTTTAAAATTCCAAGGTTGCAACAACTGCTTGCCTAAGTGCAGCTGGAGCAACACCCTTGTTATTTTCCCCTGGAGTAGCTCTAACTGTGTTTCAGCAAGTTTGGCTGACATTTCTTTGTGTATTTTTATCTGGCTGAGAAAGTTGTAAGTCATCACATTGAAGGGACCCTTATGAAATTGGTCTGGCTGCGTGAAGAACCTGTGAGAAGCGAAGTGCTCCTGCAGGTCTTGGGAAAATGTGGTCTACCAAGCTACTCCACTTGGATCATAGGCCACCCAACTGTAGGAGCTTGAGAAACTAAAAAGTATTTCATCACAAAGGCTCTTAGTGTCATAACCATAAGAGAGATAGCCCAGGACTAAATAAAACAGGTTTATACGCAGGATTAACTTTGAAAAAGAGCAAACATGGGGCTTCATGATAGTCAGTAAACATGAGAGAGTAAATGTAGTTTCAGTAGTGTAAAATGCCAAAATGACCAGGAGAAAGAATAACTAGTGAGTATCCGGTTAATCAGTAAGGTGTTACATATCACTCAAGAACTCGCCAACACTTTATGAAGTATAGAAAGAAAAGGAAAAAAGATAAGCCAAGCAAACTGTGTATATAATTTCTATGAAACATTCAAGGAAAAGATAATTCCTGTTTCACATGTCTTTTAAAATCATTTTCAAAGAAAGAACATTTAAAGTAGTTATGAGAAACTAGTATTGGATGACCTCCAAGCTAGGCATTAAGTAATAAGGGGGAAAAACAAAACATCTAAATCCTATTGCTAAATACATAGAGAATTCGAAGTACATTAATACCTAACATTAGGAAGAAAACATGAATCAAAATCATGTTTTTTGGTGTAATTTACCAAATATTTTAATGTAGAGAAGTTTTCTGATAAGTTTTAATACTTAATTGGGACTGAGATGAATCAAAACCAAGACCCTGAAACTCTTTTTAAACATTTGTTAAATCAACACTTACAGAAAATTTCACAGTTAGCAACTAAAAACTACATCATTTCTTTTTTTGCTTAAGAGCAAGATAGGGCTATCTAAGATCTCCAAGAGCATCATCGCAGTATGTGGTAGACCATATTCTAGGTGATATATATATGTATATATATATAATAAATTGATATATATATTAAAAATCACAGAAACATTCCATCTGAAAATTAGTAACAGAAAAGGAATTAGGAAAACTGTAAAATATTTGAACATATAAAGCAAACACTTCTAAAGAGTGTGTGAGTCAAAGAACTCTCAAGAGAAATTGAAATATTTTCAACTCAACAAAAATGAAAATAGAAATTGCCAAAATGTTTGAACTAGAATGAAAATGGTGTCAGCTGGAAAATTTAGGGCATGGAATATGTGCACAATTATTGAAGATGAATCTAAAGTCAGTAATCTGTGACTGCTAGAAACCGGAGAAAGGACATGGGCAGAAGAATAAAATAATAAAAGTTAGACTCAGGAAGACTCACAGATTAACAATAATTTGGGTCACTTTATTGATTAAGTGAATTAATCGAAACTAAATGCTTTTTAGGCCCTAAGGAGAGAGAAAATAAAGCCCAGATTCTACTTTTCAAGCTTTCTAACCCTTTCTCTGTTGTGCAATCATTCTACATTTACATGATCAAACAATCCTAGACTCTTGGCTTTGCCTAATAGTCACCCAAACACTAGATAACTTAAGAATTAGTGGTCCCAAAATGTCCAAGACATAACAAGGTGTAATCTCACATTTCACTAACATTTACACATTATTAATATGTCTTACTACATTACTAAAAACTAAACCAAATCCTAGGAATTAAAATTCAGTTATTTTAGTATTCTGATACCATATTGATATTGGCAAGGATAGGAAATTTTGTCCCAAAGATATGAAATTTTGTTTAAATAATTTACCCTCATTGATATGCAGTCCTTGAGTAGAACTTCAAATTTTGGGGAAAAAAAAGTCAGAGGCACTAAGTTCCTAAAGGATGGTTCATTCACTCACCAACATTCTCTCCTAGCTGCATTTTGTAGTTCTCCATCCTTATTTCTTATTATACTTTTTGTTATTTAAAACATTTTAACTTTAAGTACATTTTGATCATATTCTTCCCCTTCCTCAATCCCTTCCAAATTCTCTTCCCACCAATGACCCAACTTAACTTCTTTCTGAAAACACAAACACCCAATACAATACTCTTCCCTCACAAAAATAAATAAATAACAAATATCACCAAAAACCCCAAACAAAAATACACCAAACTCTGACAAATAATAGTGTGTGCCCAGATACACACAGATACACACACATACCACATGCACGCACACATGCACATACACAAATGTGGAGACCATTATGTGTTTGGTCAACTACCATTGAACATGAAGCCTGCTCTGCAGAAGTCGATGGATCTTTGGAGAAAACTGACTTCCCCTCTTTCAACAGTATAAATAATAGTTCCGTTGTTAACCTTTACCTCAGTGGCTAGGTTCTCTCTCTCTCTCTCTCTCTCTCTCTCTCTCTTCTCTCTTCTCTCTCTCTTCCTTCCTTCCTTCCTTCTTTCTTCCTTTTCCTTCCTTTTCCTTTTTCTTTCAATAGCAAAATAAAATATAAGATAAAACAAAAATTTCACATGAAAGTTGGACAATAAAATCAAGAGCAGGCAAAGAGCCCAAGAGAAAGCACAGAGTCAGAAACCCGCTTGAACACTTAGGAATCCCAGTAAAAACACTTGACTGAAGCCATAATGTACATAAGAGAAGCTGCTGCAGCCCACTGCAGGACCTGTGCATGGTACTGCAGGCTGTGGGATCAGGGCGTTGTGTAGATGTTTTCAGCAATGAGGCCTTGTTAAGAGTTTGCTGAAGGAATCTTAGAGTGCCAACGGCCTTCGTGGTTTGAGGATTCCTATGGTGTGTGATTCTCTCTCCTTCATTATTTGGCAATTTCATTTAGCTCCTCTTTATAAATGTCTATATTTTACGTTCACACAACCCTGCAAATGGGCCTTAATTTTAACTGTCATTCCCAAAATTCTCTCCACAACCCCCTCTGCCATCTTCCTCCCCATTTGGTCTTCCCATTCCAGATTCCCCTTCATTCGTAAGTATTTATTCTGTTTTTCCTTCCTAATGAAATCTATGAGTTGCCCCCTGCCCCTGTCCCTTACTCTATAGCTTCCATCTGTACCTTTATGGACTGTGGCTTGGGTATCACTAACTTAGAGCTTTTAACATTTGCTTAGGTATAAGCAAATGCATACTGTATTTGTCTTTCTGAGTCTGGAGTACCTCACTCAGGAGGAATTTTTTTTCTAATTCTCTCCAATTACCTGCAAATTTCATGACTTTTTTTTTTTAACATCTGAGTAATACACCATTGAGTAATGTATCAGATTTTCTTTATTCATTGTTCTGTTGAACAATGTTCTACGCTGTTTCCAATTTCTGGCTAGTATAAAGATAGCAGCAGTATAACTATGGTTGAGCAAGTTTCTCTGCAATAGAATGAAATATCCTATGGGAATATGGCCAAGAGTGTTATAGTCAGATATTGTAGTAGATCAATTCCTATCTTCCCGAGAGACCACCAAACCGATTTGCATAGTGACTATAGAACAGTGCTTCTCAACCTGTGGGTCTCAACCACATAGGGGGAAGGGTTTTTGCAGAGGTCACCTAAGATCATCAGAAAACAGATATTCATAATTCATAACAGCTACAAAATTATAGTTATGAAGTAGCAAAGAAAATAATTTTAAGCTTGGAGTCATCACAACATAAGGAACTGTATTAAAGGGTTGCAGCACGAGGAAGGTTGAAAATTGCTACTGTACAGGTTTGCACTATGCAATGAAGGAATGGTCATTCTACATCCTTGCCCACATGAGCTGTCATTTGTGTAATTGATCTTAGCCTCTATTGAAGAATTCTCTCTCTCTAGATCTGTAATCCATTCTAAAACCAGGTTACTTATTTTCTTGATATCTAATTTCTTGAGCTCCTTATGTACTTTGAATATTAAAACTTTATCAGATGTATAGCTGGCAAAACCTTTTTCTCATTCTGTAGTCTGCCAGTTTGTCTGAATGACATTATCCTTGGCCATTCAGAAGCCTCATAGTTTTATAAAGTCCCATTTATTTACTGTTTATCCTTTTTTTTTTTTTTGGATTTTTTAAAATTTACATTTCAAATGTTGTTCCCTTTCCTGGTTTCCCACACATAAGCCCCCTATTCCATCCTCCTCCTCTTCTTCTATAAGGGTGTTCCCCTCCCCATCCACCCCCTTCCCTGCCCCCCTGACATTCCCCTACACTGGGGGTCCAACCTTGGCAGGACCAACAGCTTCTCCTTCCATTGGTACCCAACGAGGCCATCCTCTGCTACATATGCAATTGGAGCCATGGGTCAGTCTATGTATAATGTTGGGATAGTGGTTTAGTACCTGGAAGCTCTGGTTGGTTGGCATTGTTGTTCTTATGGGGTTGCGAGTTCTTTCAGTTTTTTTCTCTAATTCTTCCAACAGTGGACCCGTTCTCAGTTCAGTGGTTTGCTGCTAGCGTTCACCTCTGTATTTGACATTCCCTAGCTATGTCTCTTAGGAAACATCTATATCCTGTTCCTGTCAGCATACACTTCTTAGCTTCATCAGTCTTATCTAGTTTTGATGGCTGTATATATATGGGGCACATGTGGGGCAGGGTCTGAATGGCCATTCCTTCAGTCTCTGCTCCAAACTTTGCCTCCATATTCCCTCCTATGAATATTTTTGTTCCCCCTTTTAAGAAGGAGTGGGAGCATCCACATTTCGGTCATCCTTCTTGAGCTTCATGTGGTCTGTGGATTGTATCTTGGGTGATTCCAGCTTTTGGGCTAATACCACTTATCAGTGAGTGCATACCACCGTGTGTGTGTTTTTTGTTGTTGGTTTTTGTTTTGTTTTGTTTTTTTGTGATTGGGTTACCTCACTCAGGATGATATTTTCCAGTTCCAACCATTTGCCTATGAATTTCATGAAGTCATTGTTTTTGATAGCTGAGTAATATTCCATTGTATAGATGTACCACATTTTCTGTATCCATTCCTCTGTTGAAGGGCATCTGGGTTTTTTCCAGCTTCTGGCTATTATAAATAAGGCTGCTATGAACATAGTGGAGCATGTGACTTTGTTGTATGTTGGAGCATCTTTTGGGTATATACCCAGGAGAGGTACAGCTGGGTCCTCAGGTAGTGAAGAGTCCAATTTTCTGAGGAACCTGCTGGTATCTGGCAACAAAGAGTGGAATTGCCCCCAAAGAACTACTTCTAAACAGGTCTACAAAACCCTCTTCCCTAGTAAACTTCTTTTTCCCATACCTCTGGTTAGTGGGCTAGAAGGGAGGTTGAAATGTTGATGAGCCTTAAATAAAGTAGGTTTTGGAAAATCTAAGCATATACAGTTGGATCTTTATGTGGACCAGCTATCAGAGTAATTGTCATCTTTCAAAATGAATTTTGCAATGTTCCTCCTGTTTCTATATTGTGCAATAATTTGAGGAATATGACATTAACACTTCTTTGAAAATTTGTTAAAATTCTGTTCTAACCATTTGATCCTAGGCTTTATATTATTGGGAGATGTTTAATGATTGCTTCTATTTCACTAGGGCTTATAAGCCTATTTAAATTACATATCTGATCCTGATTTAACACTGGTAAATAGTATGTCTCAAGAAAATTAGGCATTTCTTTTCATATTTTCTAATTTAGTGAAATATAGTTTTTATGGTTCTCTTGATTTCTTTGTTGTCTGTTGCTATGTTTTCAGAATTCCTAGATATTTCATGCCAGGAATTTTTTAGATTTGACAGTTTCTTTGACTGATGGCATTCACAATGCCAAAGATTCTCTTTTCCATCTTTTGCATTCTGTTGGTCAAGCTTGCCTCTGTGGTTCCTGTTTCATTCCTGAATTTTTCATTTCTAGATAGATTGCTTTCAATTTGAGTTTTTCTTTATTGACTGTATTTCAACTTTCATATTTTATCCATTTCCTTACATGTTGTTTGTGTTTTCCTGTATTTCTTTCTTTTTCTGTATTAATCTTATCTTTAAGGACTTTACCATTTTCATACAGTTTCTAAGGTCTTTTTCTTGTGCTTCATCTATGTTTATATATTCAGGGTCTGCTGTGGTAGGGTTTTTGGGTTCTAGTAGAGTCATATTTTCTGGGCTTTTATTGTGTTTTTACACTGGTGTCTAGGCATCTAGGATTGGGAAGATTTTAATTCTAGGTGCTGATATCTGGTCTACTCTTCATTTAGTGGTTATTTTGTTCCTTGGTTTTCTCTTTTCTCTTTGGCATTTAGGAGAATGTGTTTGCTGTGTATTGCCTGTAGGAATATCTTCTGTGGTCCTCTAGGTGTGGGTACAGGATGTTACAGGTCAAATGTGCTATTGGGTACTGGGACTTAGGAATAGGCAAGGGATAGGGACAATGGAGTAGTTTCACAAGAGAGAGGAAAACAGGCTTGTCCACCAGGATGAGCTTTGTTAGGCCCTGAGTATGGGGCAGACAGTGAGAAGAGGCCATAGTAGGTTTGCTAAAGAGCTGGAAATGAGATGGAGAGATTGAACCTGGAGGAATGGAGGAATAAGTTTAAGACCTGTAGTTAGCTTGCTTGCTTCCCAGGTCAAGAGTAACTCGTTGGTTCACAGGAAGTACTTTCTGGAGTTGGAGGGTAAGACAAAGCAATGAATGGAGGAAGAGAAGTTAGGAGAGAATATATGGGATCCTTTAGAGATGAGTTGGGAGTGCTGCTGCAGGGGTGGGCATAAAACTGGGAGATTGGACTTCAAGGAGTAAAGAAAGAGGTGAGGGAGATGAAAAGATCTGCATTTAGCCTACCTGATTCCCTAACAGTGTTTCAAAGTTGTTCCTGCTGGAGTTGAGGGCTGAAATAAAGCAAGGAGTGGGAGAAGAGAGAGGAAGATCTGTCTGTTCCACTAGAGATAAGGTTTGGGGTTGCTGCTGTAGTGTTCTGCTACAGAGCTGGGGGTGAGTCTGATGGATTTGATTTGGAGAGGTGAAAGTCTACAATTAGCCTACCTGCTTCCCTGGCTGGAATTCTCTATCTTATTTTTAAATTAATTTAATTTTAAATGATGTACACAGACAGAAACGGTAAGTACACCTATTTGTGGAGTAACACATGATGTTTTAATTTATTCATATATTGTACAGCATTTAGTCAGATTAACACATCTCAAGCATTTGTCATTCTACTGTAATAAAGACTTTCAAAGCCCCTCTGTATTTTTGGAATGTATTGTATATTATTGCAAAACCAATAATCGCATCCTTCTAAGTCTCTAATTTTTTGCTTTATTTGTTGGTCAATAAACTATCATTTTTCCTATTAGAACATATTGTGCTCATCTGGGGGGGAAATACCATCTACCAAGTATTGTTTCTTTTGTGGGCTGGTTGCAAAGAAAGACGCTTGGCATTCCTTGTCTTTGCCTTTCTATGTCCTCGGAAGGAGTCTACAATGTCTGAGAAAGGTTTTACTGTGTGAGCAGGTTAAACATGTGGTATTCAGTAGAAGAATGTCAAAGTCTCCAGCCAATATGAAGGACTGTTTATCTAATTTCTGCTTCCTGGTATATGGTGGGGGTTGTTGAGGAGCTTGGAGAGGGTGAGGAACAGCAGGGTGGTGGTGGGGGAAGCGAAGAGGATAATTAACGGCCAGCTTCCTTAAGTTTAACTGATAAAAGGGGCCATAAATTTGACGTATATGGGAGAGTTTGAAAGGAGGGAGGAGGAAAATGTTGTGATAATATTATAATCTCAAAATAAAATAAAAAGCAGAAAACAAAGCAAGAAAGGAACATTTTTAATTGAACCCTAACAGCAAACCAAATTGTGCTAGTCCCATGTTCCATATTTCAAAATCTTAGTGTAGTAAAACAGTTACGATCCTCAAAGGCTTCAAATAATAAAATGCAAAAAATTTACTCAGAAGAACACCAAGCATGGGAGTGTAGCTGGATGCCAAATATTAAGGAACAATTAAGCATTGTGAAATGGTTGGAGAAAAACAAGCTCTCAAATTTCTGTCCTAAATTAAATTCTAAAATTCAGCTCCTTTTCTCCTGTATTTGAGGCAGCATTTTATCTGCAGGAAAATAACCTGAGAAGTCTTTCTTCTTGAACTCTTGCTTTAAACCTGTCTAGTTTCGATCAGGAAAATAGAGGATAAGAATAAAGTATGAAGTCTTTTGGAAGACTGCACTGAAGATTATTTTCCTAAAGTGGAAAGAGCATATACTAAAATCAGCTGTGACATGCAGAAAAATGAGGCAAGCTCCATAACCAAAGCACAGTTTCACTACTATATCCAATTTATTCCTCAGAATTTGGGTATAATATAGACAAAAGTGAGTGTTCACTAATAGAATCCTTACAAATAGATTCTTAGTATAGGAATGTCTTTTCATAATATTGCTATACCATACCGCATTTTCTTTTTTCATTTAATTTTAAATATATAGGCAATAAACTCTTGTATACATCAGGGAACACCACTAAGAAAAGAATATTAAAGCCAAATGTTGAGGATTGACATCTAGAAACTGATAATTGTATGTAAACACTGATGGGTTACCCCATCTCTACTGGCTGCTCTATTGACACTGAGAAGACAGCAAAGCAAGTAGGATGCAGAGGAAAGGAGCATTTTGTGCACACAATCAAAAGGCACTGCAGATAAATCAAGTGAAAAGATGAAGATGCTCACCCTTTAAATACATACGCGACACAATCAAATAAAGCCCGAGTTATGCTCAGTGGGTTGGAACTTACTGTCCCATGATTACCAGTCACTTACATTAAATTGTAAGAGGGGTTCCAGAGACCTGTAAATTATACCAGTGAAAGTGTTGGTTGATGAGAAAACACTTCTTTTCTCAGCAAACTTTAGTCACACACATTTCAGAAAGAACTCATTACTATTTTTAATGATATGTTGCGTGAAATTTGTCATTATGAGGAAAAAAGAAGGGAACTGGAGGTGTAAGAGGTCCATTTCAACAGCTAGTGCCTTATGACCACCTCACAAAAGATGGAAACCACTGTTACCTTCATAGAGGAAAAGCTCAGACTCTTTTCTTATTTTTTATTTTTTTTTTTAGTTTAAATTGGCTGCCACCAAAGGCATAATTTCCTCAATGCAAGAATGTGTGTGTTTGTTCTCTGTCACTGGCTGCCTTTCACTGTTCAGCGTGCTGTCTATTTCAGTAAATGTCTCCGTCCTCCTGCTTCCCAACCCACACCCCCACAACACCCCCACCATACACACAGTGCGCGTGTGTGTGTGTGTGTGTGTGTGTGTGTGTGTGTGTGTGTGTTCAAGTGATTCTGCTCTTCTCAGTGAGTTCCAAAAGCCATTCTGAACTCCCTGAGATGAATCTTGGAAGCTGCTCGTCCCCAAATATTGAATAACCCACTGCCAACCTGAAATAGTGGAGCTGACACTCCTCTGGTTTGCCAGTTTTACTGTGATAATTTTCCCATCCTTTTCTTTGCTAAAATAAACAACCTACATACGATTATAAATGCTGGAAGCTGCACGTAGTAAGAGTCTCTTTTATATTAAAAATTCTTTCTTTCTACACTCAGTTCAACTTCTACTATGCTAATTACTCACAGGACATTTCTGAATTGGTTTTAATTCCTGTTTAGAGCACTGGGCTATGACTGCATTCTGATTGCTTACACTCTTCTGCTTATATTTCTCTGATTTGGGGTATCCAATTATTTCAACACTGGTGACTGCGGTTTTTTAATACACAGTTCAGTAGAAAAGGGGCCTCAAAACCAGTGAACCTGTACCAATGTGCATAAATTAGAGAAAACTGTTTTTCACAAAAAAAGCTTGATAGGGTTAATTTTTGGACTTTAATGTCTCCTTCTTTATGCTGTAAAAACTGAGCTTGGTGACTTAATAGAGCAAATTGTATTTTATAAAAGAAAAACTTGTAAAGCACCATGGTAATGCTTCTATCATATAGCTCTTTTGAATAATGGGTCTAATCAAGTTGAATTTGAGTGTTTTCTGAAAATGATTATTGAACATTTATCCTGACCTTTTGTTTTAATGTTTTCCGTGACCGTTTATAGTAGCTCGATAACTTTCCCTAATCAATAAAAGATTTTACCTTTAATTATGAGAATCCTGTAAAGAAGAATATACTCTTATATTAATCAAAATTTGCTCATTTTTCATTATTTAAGATTGGAATGCACAGAGGATACTAACTTACTAAAGTAAATTTTATTATCCTCTTTCCTAATAATTTTTGAATTTATTGATACTTAACATAGTTAAGCAGATACTAATAGGTTAAGTAACACAAGTCTCCAGGGTTTTATTATGAAAAATAGAATTGTATTTTGAATAAATAATAGCATTAAAATAATGTTTTCTACCTAATTATATGTATGCTATAATTTATTGAACCAATTTAATAAAGCCTTCACAAGAACTTTTGTGCGCATGACTACACAATTCTTTTTTTTTTTTTATCTTTTTTTTTTTATTAACTTGAATATTTCTTATATACATTTAGTGTTATTCCTTTCCCGGTTTTCGGCAAACATCCCCTCCCCCTCCCTTCCTTATGGGTGTTCCCCTCCCCACCCTCCCCCCCCTCCCCCCAACAGTCTAGTTCAAGTTTCCAAGCCTAGGCTTAGCTGGTTATGCCTTTAAGCTGCATGAACCTATCACCACAGACTGTCATATATTGTCTTCATTTTGTGAACTGAGCTTCCTTAAAGCCTCCCAATTCTTCCAGAAGTATAATATCTTAGGCTTTCCTATAGATAAATAAACTGAATTTTTCTTCAGCAAAGAATAAACAGTATATGAGTTTTCAATAAGAATTTATCCTTCGGATCCATGAACTAAGACTGAGCATACACATGTAAAGAACTATACTGTGGATGGCTGCCAACTCAATTAAGAGTTAAAAGAAAAGCTCTGAAAAAGTTAGACCAGCCACCTAGAACTAAAATAAAGGTTATCAAGGAGTTGTAGAGTAATACAATCTTTAAAACTCTGACTTAAGAAAAGTTACCATGAGACCCACAAACTATCCAGCTGCTTAAAGCTTTAGTTTCTACCACATAATGCCAATTACGTGGTCTTTCCCAGCCTCTAACTAGGCACAGAACAACAACTCATTACTGTCCTTCTACTTGTATATTAATATTTTAAAATCTTGTAATAAAATCAGACTTGCTAATATTCATGCTGCATTTACCCTTACAGGGTTTCAAAGCCATTGTTGTTAGGTAGAATGTACCAAGTTCACCATATTTGAAGGCAACACTGAAGACTTGCCCTTCATTCTAGAATCTACAACATTTCTACCCATAGGTCTTTGGTGGCAATAGCTTCAGTAGATAAACACCCCATAGTTGACACAAATAAACTCTGGAACTGTAACCTTAAAGTCACTTTGAAACGTTTGCTTCCAGGTCATATATTCCAATTGGAACAATGTGGAATATACTTCTGCCTCCTTTTCAGTTTTAATTTGTCCTCTGCCCTTCTTAAATTTCATCATATATGTAAATGTGCCAATCTGCTTAGCATAGATCAAATCGTTAATGAACACACTTAAAAGCAACAATATAAAGACCTAGATATTTGATAGACTCCTGGACACATCTAGATGTGTGATAAGCCTTCCATAAGCTTCACTTGGTGCAATGACTCAATGATAATGAGTATTTGAACATGCACCCTGATTAGGTGTGCAGGAGGTCTTTAACATTATGAGACACTCTGTCATTTTAACGTCTACTTTTACATTATAAAAGTTGTATTATTAATAAAACTACTGTATTATCTACTAAAGTGTAATTCTTTCATGAAAATGAGAAGATTCTTGAATCAAGAAGTAATGATTCTCAAATTCTAGCAAGCACTGAATCACTGGGAAATTTAAAAGCCAGACTTTGGTGGGTTCATTTCAAGAGTTTCTGCTTCAGTCCCTTTGAGATGAAGCCAAAGAATTCTCTTTATTAAAAAAAAGGTCACATGACACTGGTTTTGACTCATGGACAAGACTTTGAGAAACATCTGACCAACATTCCTAAAACTGGGTGACACAATGACAAATTCTTGCCATAAAGACACCAAGAATATTTAATCTGAGATTAAATATTCTCTTTAACATTTAAGTGCTAAACTAAATTTAATCCCTATTCTTCTACTAAACACATATTCTTCTACAGGACTACTTGGACAATATTGTAGTTAAGAGGCTAAATATCCAGTGATGGTAAACTAATTGAGCTTTTATTTAAAGTAATAATTGAATACCTGCTTCTATGCAACACAAATAAAATATTTATTTAAAATCTGTTGCAGTGTGGCAAGGATTGCACACTTGCAAATGTTGCAAGCTTCTTTCAAGAGAAGCAGTTCCACAATCTCAATGTTGTGTGGCAATGTTGGCACTGCCAGTCCTCCGTGGGTAAGCTGCAGCCTCATCTCTACCTAACCTTCTATTTTGGGATCCAAAAAAGAAAAAAAAAAGGGGGAGTGCTTCCTGTATGGTTGTACTGTCACTCCAAAGAAAGAAAGAAATGGCATTCGATGGCTCTTAAAGTTTCTGCAGACACAATGTACATCACTCCTGCTAAGATTCCATTAGACAAACCTCACAGTCTAGTCAGTGCCTGCCATGATCACTGGGGGGTTAATATATCCCTAAATAATAGACATCAATTGATCAGGTCAAAAAAACCACAATATTAACTCTTGGAAACTAAAATATTTTATTGAAGTCCAAGTAGTCCAGTGAAAATGCCCAGGAATGTCCCAGTGATTGACTCTAAACTACTAAACAAGTCATTTCTCATCTGCCCACTATGGTAGAAAGGAAACACAGGGCCAAGTGATAGACAAGCTAGAAAGGAAACATGTTTTGGAGGTCCTGCTCAGTCCTTCCGTAAAACTGAAATTGTTGGCTTCCTGTTTATATTACCCATTTATAAAACATCTCAGAACTCACATGGAACTCTGAAGTTTATACTCCCGGGGTTAAGCAATTTCCCTACACTCAAGGACTGTGTTTCCTTAAGAAAAAAATTACCCAAAATCTACATTTATTTTTGGTTGCTATTGACATCATGGCATTGTACTTATTATTAGAAGAATATTTAAACACTTGTTAAGATTATTTTAAATTGCTTTAAACTATTTTACTTCGACATATTGTCCAGTTTCTACCAGTAAGTGGATAGGGCCAAGAGAACTAGATGATAAAAGTGACAGTGATACCTTAATAGAATTATCTTACACACAGTTAATACATGCACTTAAAGACCATGGGAAGCTTAACAAGAAAGGAGGCCCAAGTATAGATATCTCAAACACACTTGGAAGGGGGAACAAAATAATCATGAGAGGCAGAGGGCGGAGGAACCTAGGTGGGAGATGGGAAGGGGAGAGGAAAGCGGGGGAAAGGATTAGCTATGGGGGGAGACAGAAGAGAAGCCCAGCTGGCCAGCAGGGGAATGGGTTGAAATATGCAGCAGTGAGGGCTGGGGCAGGGGTTACCTCTAGAAAGTCACGAAGTCCTGAAATATGAGAGATTATCAGGACTCAGTGGGGATGACATTAGCTGAAATGTCCAAAAGTGGAAAGATATGACCTGTAGATAGACGTGGCCCCCAGTTGAAGGGGCCACCCACCCATCTTCAAAATTTTTGACCCAGAATTTTTCCTGTCTAATGAAATACAGGGACAAAAATGGAGCAAAGAATGAAAGAAAGGCTTCCCAGTGACCGGCCCATCTTGAGATCCATCCTATGCATGCACACCAAACCCTGACTCTATTTTTGATGCCGTATTTGACTTGCAGACAGGAGTCTGGCACGGCTGTCCTCTGAGAGGCTCTAATCGCTGGCTGAGACAAATGCAGATACTTACAGCCAACCATTGGATTGAAGTCGGGGGATTCCCAGGGAAGAGTTAGAAGGATTGAAGGAGAGGCTGAGGGGGATTGCAACCCTATAGGAAGAACAACAGTGTTAACTAACATGGGTCCCTGGGAGCTGCCAGAGATGAAGCCCCAACCAAGGAGCTTCATGTGCTGGTCCATGGTCCTGAGAACATGTGAAGCAGAGGATGCCTTGTCCGGCCTCAGTGGGAGAGGATGAGCTTATCCTGTGGAAACTTGATGCGCAGGGAAGAGGGATGCTGGTGGGGGTGAGTTGTGGGGGAGGGGGCAGGTGAGGGAGTACCCTTTCTGAGTTAGTGGAGGAGGGTGAAGAACTTGGGGAAGGGGGCCCAGGAAGGTGGACAACTTTTGAAATGTAAATAAATAAAATAATTTTTAAAAACCCACTCTGAAATAATACATGGAAATGTTACTTTAACACATTTTATTCCTTTGGTATAGATTTCTATGAAAAATTCTTAACTGAAATTATCATCTTTTAAGAAAAATTTCCTTTCACAACATTACTGAAGTATAATTGACAAATATAAGTTGATTGTATTTAAGGTAGGAACGCCAACATTTTTCATTCATACAAAAACACATTGAGAAATGGTTTCTAGAATCAAACAATTGATACTATTATTTTAGAAGATCACTACTTTTGGTCATCTATCTGTGTGTGTATATATGTAGGGGCACATGTGTGTATATCTATGTGAGTAAGTGAGTGTGTGTGCATGTGTTTGTCTATGTGAATGTGTATGTATATGTCTATGTCATTAAGTGTATGATGTGTGTCTGTCTGTCTGTCTATTCACCTGTCTGAGGAATTACAGATGCCTAAGATCTACTCTTATGAACTTTCTCAGGAGTTCTATGCTAACCATCATCACAATGCTTTTATTAGGTAAATTTTTCTATCATATAGCTGTTTATTTAGGATAGCTTCAAAATATTAGAAACTTTCTCCTAATCAAAAGCCTACTTATCTGAGCTGGCTTGATAATTTTAAGAGTAGAACATTTTTTACATGAACCTTTAGGCTTCAATTTTTTCTCAGACATCTCAAACACATCATCTAGAACTAACAAAAAATCTGAGCATGTCTGATAAATACATTAGTAAAACATTTGATCAGTAAGAAGTCAATGGGGATAGGAAAGAAGTGGATGCTTATAAAAGATGGGAGTTGCTGACTTTTTAGGACATTACTTTCTTTAGGTCACTTTACTAGATTGTATGGATGATAGTTAATAAATATGAGACTTAGTCTTTGCTATAGAAAATGTGCCATATAGATCGGGAGACAAGATAAAGATATCAGAGGAGATAACCACAGGTGCATTAATTTTGTAGAGCTAGAAAATCAAACGCAAGGCTTTACAGATGGTAAGCTGATGCTTTACCACTGGGCTATATCTCCAGTCCAAATACTGATTATTTTATCGTATAATGATCAAACAATATTTATTGAAGACAAAACTAGTACTATGCTATGTGTGCTAGATAACACAAGCAAACTGCAATAGATGCTAGAGGAGAGGCAGTAAAACAACCTGGATGTTCAATGTTTCAGACGGCAAAGTGTGTGACTTTAAAACTGCTTAGTCTGTTCAGCTTATGTTTAAAAATGCGATAAACTAGTGGCTTCAAAACATCCTAAATTTATTTCCCACAAGGAAAGGAAGTTTAAGATCAAGATATAAAAATATCCATGGTCCGGTAGTGCCTACTTTCTTGCTAGAGCCCCACATCAAGCTGGGAGAAGAGTTTCTAGCTGTAACCCCAAGAAGGACACTAATTCTTAGTAGTAACCAAATGACTTCCCAAATTCCTTAATTGCTAAAGCCATCACGTTAGGGACTACATTTCAACATATAGATTTGAGGGGAGACACCGAAGCAATGTATGAATGACATTTCCTTTAATAGTAAAACACAAGACTAGAATATAGACAGAGGAACATAGATGTCTGCATCATGACAAGGTACAAGACCAGGAGTTTTCAAGGATCAACTGCAGTCTTAAAGAATGTACAGAAACAAGAAATAAAAATGTTTAGATTAGGGCTGGGGATTTAGCTCAGCGGTAGAGCGCTTGCCTAGCAAGCCCAAGGCCCTAGGTTCGGTCCCCAGCTCCAAAAAAAAAAAAAAAAAAAAAAAAAAAAGTTTAGATTAGATGTTACAGAATCTACCATTTAATGCTACAATAAATGGAAATGAAGACAGCTGGAGAAATACTCTATGACTAAGGAAAAGGTAGTAGAAGGTGACTTAATAAATCAATGCAAGTGTTTGCACTGCAAGTTAATAGTTTGAGGTAATATGTTGCAATGTAGCACAACTAAATTACCAAAGAGAAGAACAAATTAGATAAAACTGTGTTCTGAAAAAGTGAACCTGTCTATAGTATAAAAAATGGATTGTGTTGGAAAGGTTGGAGAAGGTATACTGAGTGAATAATGTTGAGAGTGCTGACTGAAAAGGCTAGGGAATTTTCTCAGTACTTGGCTCCATAAAATATAAGTAATGTGGTTCAAGCTGAGCATTTATATATGTTCATTGATTGTAGGTTTTATTTCAATACAAAAATAAAGGCCAATTTTTAAATTGTGTGTATAGCTGAGTGAACAAAGAATGGTTCTCTTTTCTTTGTGTCTCATATTAAATCCATTGATACAATCTAAGTGACTTCCTTCTAAAGCTATCCTGAATCCAGCCCCTTCTCTCTATTGTTCTTGATTCCTTTTTAGTACAGAACAGTGCTATTAGTTACCTAGAGCATTATAATGCCTGCCTAATGGCCTTTTGTTTTCTACCCTTGGCTTACCCATCCCCCCATGCTTTCTTTGTATAACAACCAAATTCAGACCCATTGCAATAGATTATGTCATTAGAACTGAAAGTCTGTCAAGGTCACCTATCTTTTCTTTTCCTCAGAATCCGAACTCATTCTCAATTGAGGGTTTTTGAGTGACCTCCTCTTACTCTGGCTGGGATGTTATCCTGTGATGGTTTCTGTTCTCTTTCTTATCACATAAATCTCTGTTTAAATACCACCCCACTAGAAATAGCCATTTCTCACACAAGAGAAGAAAGACATAAAAATAAATTATTTAAATAATACGAAGGACCGTGCAGATTGTTGATAGCCAGGGAATCGAATTAGTATGATAAGATATTACGGCTGGAAGGCCAATCCAAAGCCTTAATAGGTCATCCTCCATCACTCATGGCTATTATAGTTCCTGCCAGGAAACACTGTGCAAAGGAAGCATGGATCTGAAGTAAAGAGGATTTGAGTTCTTCATTTTATCTCCTCCCTGCTGTTTAACCATCCACATCACTTAGCTCCAATGAATGTTGGTCTTTGTTAAAATGGAGATAAGGATGACTCCTTCCACGCTTTCCTCATGGTGATCAGAACTAACTTATTAACAATAAGTTTTGGAGATAGGATCTCATATAACCCAGGCTGCTTTTAATTTACTATGTACCTTCTCAAGATGACTTTGAGCTCCTGATCCTCCTGCCTCTATTCTATGAAGTCTGGTTTTAGGGAGGGTAAGCTACCACACACAGTTTATATAGTCAGGGGAACCAAAATAAGCCTTCCTATATGAAAAGCAAGTACTCTACTAACCAAGACATGTATCGAAGGAAGCAGCTATTTTTAGTCTAAGTGTAATAGTTTTATTAAATGTTAGTTATTGTGATAATGCACTAATGACTAAATGAATGAGCAGAGCTATTAACATTTTTAGGGTAATAAGGATGTTCAGTTCACATAGATAACAAATGAGGGTTTTCGTCCATGTCAAGAAAACTATTCATATAAATATTTGTGGCATTGGCTAGCTTTCTTTCTGTTACGTAGTGTGTGTCAGAGCTCTAGATGTGGTGCTGTTGTCAAATTCAGTTTGTGTTGGGGTAGAAATCTCGGCCCGCTTCCAGACAGAGTATACCAAGCCAACATGGTTCCATGTGGAAAGGTTTAATGGGAGAAGAAGAGCAGAAGAATAAGGAAAGAGAGGCCGGCCATGAGCACGTGGAGGGAAGGGGTCGGGTGGGGAGAGAAGGGACAGGGACAAAGAGGGCACAAGAGCAGAGAAGAGAGAAGAGGAAGAGGAAGAGAGAGCAAGAGGAAGAGGAGGGGGTAAGCAGCCCCTTTTATAGTCAGGCACAGCTGGCTGTTGCCAGGCAACTGTGGAGCAGAGCATATCTGGCTGTTGCCAGGTAGTTGTAGGAGTGGAGCTTAGAATACCAACGGTTTGGTCATCCAAACCATCTTGAAGGGAGTTTCACTAAAGACACCTTATACTTGTTCACCAGAGTCTGAGAGATTTCAATTGTTAAATTAACTTGCTTTAGACAAGCCGCAAACCATCGTATGAACTCAGAGACAGTTAAAAGGAAACAGATCTCCTTTTTCTTCCCTTTGTCTCCATCTGCAAAACGAAGTTAATGAGATGTTGCAGGTTGCCAGAAGGCACTCTCTGTCAAATTGCTTTGGATATAATAAGTAGGATATTGCAACACTTTTGTCTTAAATGTGTGTCACATTTGTGCCGTTTGAATCAGTGCAGGCTGTGTGGGAAACTTCTGTAGGTTTGCAGTTATTCTGTCAAATTCAGGCGTCTACTATGGCCCTGTAGATGGCCCCCAGGCAAAAGAAGTGAGGACATTGCCCATTGCCCATTGCCCCTGGCATTATTCTCACAGTTGTCCTGGATTGTTTGTAATACATACAAATGGAGTCTATTTAGGAAAAGGGAGACATCTGTTTTCCAGACGGTGTTTGGGGGAAGTCAAATGGTTCATCACACGGAAACAGAGTGGCTCAGTTTCTGATGCGCAGTCTTCTGTGCTTGACTCATTCATGCAAAGAATATTTTCTAAGGAGTCCTCTCAGTGTTGACTAGCAGCACTTCTAATTCCATGGCCATAGTACATTTGATCAAGAAACCCATTTCTTGCTGGATTATCTTCTCATTATATTTTGATTGACTCTTACCTTATAGACTATAAAAGATTGAACTGTAATTACAGAATATCCCGAATGTTAAAATAAAAGATGGCCTATAGTCTGCTGGGATTTCTTCCTATTTCTTTGATATTTTCTACAAGTTTATTGGCTTTCCCATATATGATTTTCTGCTGATATTTCCATTAGTGCTTATTATAATAAAGGATGCTTTTACAGCACAGCATGGCCAGATCTACCAATATTCTCAGTACTATGGAGGCAGACACAGAATATTGCTGCGTGTTCAAGGCTAATCTGGACTATAATAGTGGTTTCTGGGCTAGCTTGACCTAAGGAGTAAAAAGATTATATCAAAAAAGAAAACATTTTTATAACACTGTTGAGGATTTGTATATAAAGTGGTTATTGTTTATTTAAAGAGTGAAATTGTTTTTAAAAGAGAATTTTGTACGGTCCTACAAGTTGGCAGGTGACTTCCACTTCTAGAAGAAATTGAATACTTGATTTTTCTTTTTCTCTTTTCTTTACAGTAAAATAAAATGTGAAAACATTACTTAAAAGACAGAAGAATTTCTAATGGCAGGAATTATGTTGTTGAATTTTCCTATTTTCAAGTGTCTTGGGTTATTTTACAGAATACTTTTCAATGTCTTTTGCTTTTCTAAGAGACTCTGCTCTTGAAGTGAAACCTCAGCAAATGTTCAAAAATGAAAAAGCACTTGTAACAGAAATAATATTTGAAGCCTGTAAATTGCACTAGTATTAATTCAATGCTCGAGTATTGCTGTGAACATATGAATATGAACAATTCGATTCATGCCATTTTACTGCTGACTCTGAGGATATATTTGGCATGGCTTTGCTGAGAAAATGTCAATCTAAATCCTAAATTTTTATAAGATTCATCAGAGCAGTTAAAAATGATGATTAAATTAAGCTCTGCTGGAGTGCTGCCATCACCTTATTTCTATAAAAGATAAACTGCACATTGTTTTTGCTACAGGCTCCATCGGCCCTTCACAATGGTCCATAGTCCCTTTTATCTCCCTGATATACAGGAATGATTAATCCTATGCCTGCCACATTATAGGATTTCAATATTCTTTGAATTGATTGGATTTTTACCAGTGAGGCAGGTAAAAATACTATGTATTTGAGTAGATTCCTATCTTCTGCTCATGTGTTACTATATAGCAGATTATCCAGGCAGAGCTGAGGACTTATTTCTTCCAGATGGCCTGATAGTCAACAACTTTGAATGACTTTTTAAGCCTAAGTCTGCAAGCTGACAATGGCTAGACCTTAACATGCAACCTACTATCTGCTGACGAACATGAAGCAAAGAAGCTTGGGGCCCCAATCTCTTCTTCCATATTTATACGTCACTGTCTAGCTTGAACAAGCCAAAGAAAAGAGGTAAAGAGCCTGTCCAGATTTGAAGAACGGTCATCCTTGGTGTCCAGGCTGGAGGAGAATTAATGGATGCTTTGTAAGTCAGAATCCTCAGACACTGAAGGGCTTAGGCCCTTCTCTGATCAACCAGTAAAGGAGTAATACACCTTCCCTTCACACACACATACCTCAGGAGACCTAAATACAGACACCACTTGCCTTGTGGGTTCTGACTTTCTCTGGAGACTGTGCTATGTTTTCTTCAGTGTTCGGGCCTAAACTGTCTTTTGAGCCACCACTATGCTGTTGTCCCTCTGTCTGTCTCCATAGCATTAATACAACTTCTAACAAACTCTTCAATCTCTGGTTTTTAAAAAACAACTACGAGTACATATTAGATTCAGAGGAACAAAAACAACAAGACTGATGAGTCTAGAAAATGAAGTCAGAGATCCTTTCAGTCCACGACTGTCTTTTCAGCCCATCTCTCCCAGGCTCAAAAAGCACTCATCTTCCTATGTTTTCCACAAATGACATGTATTTCAGAACTATATTCTAAAACTGGAGAGCTGACTTTTGACTGAATGACAATCATCAAATATAAGGAAGATGATTTTGTGAAATACTGTCATCTAAAAAGCCATTTGCTTCTTTCCTGTAGGTAAAATTCCACACAGCTTGATTTTACAATAAAATTCCTGTTGATGATCCCCATCACATATTACAGTCCTTACCTTGTTTGAAAACCATTAATTTTAATAATACTGCTGCCAACATTGATGTTGAGAGATATTAAGGAATAGTGATTGTTGCTTCCTGATATATTTGTATTTGGAGGTGAGATTATGTTCGTGTTCTTTTCTTCTCTTTGTTTTGTTGCCAAGACGATTAGTTTCTTGCTTTTTCTAGGGTGTAGCTTGCCTCCTTATATTGGGCTTTACTATTTATTATCCTCTGTAGGGCTGAAATTGTAGAAAGATATTGTGTAAATTTGGTTTTGTCATGGAATATCTTGGTTTCTCCATCTATGTTAATTGAGAGTTTTGCAGGATACAGTAACCTGGGCTGGCATTTGTGTTCTCCTAGGGCCTGTATGACATCTGTCCAGGATCTTCTGGCTTTCATAGTCTCTCGTGAGAAGTCTGGTGTGATTCTGATAGGTCTGCCTTTATATGTTACTTGACCTTTTTCCCTTACTGCTTTTAATATTCTTTCTTTGTCTTGTGCATCTGTTGTTTTGACTATTATGTGACCGGAGGAGTTTCTTTTCTGGTCCAATCTATTTTTAGTTCTGTAGGCTTCTTGTATGTTTATGGGCATCTCTTTCTTTAGGTTAGGGAAGTTTTCTTCTATGATTTTGTTGAAGATATTTACTGGTCCTTTGAGCTGGGAGTCTTCACTCTCTTCTATACCTATTATCCTTAGGTTTGATCTTCTCATAGAGTCCTGGATTTCCTGTATTTTTTGGACCAGTAGCTTTTTCCATTTTGCATTATCTTTGACAGTTGTGTCGATGATTTCTATGGAATCTTTTGCTCCTGAGATTCTCTCTTCTATCTCTTGTATTCTGTTGGTGATGCTTGTATCTGCGGCTCCTTGTCTCTTCTTTTGGTTTTCTATATCTAGGGTTGTCTCCCTTTGTTCTTTCTTGATTGCTTCTATTTCCATTTTTAATTCCTTCACCTGTTTGATTGTGTTTTCCTGTAATTCTTTCAGGGATTTTTGTGATTCCTCTCTGTAGGCTTCTACTTGTTTATTTATGTTTTCCTCCATTTCTCTAAGGGAGTTCTTTATGTCTTTCTTGAAGTCCTCCATCATCATGATCAAATGTGAATTTAAATCTGAATCTTGCTTTTCTGGTGTGTTTGGATATTCAGTGTTTGCTTTGGTGGGAGAATTGGGTCTGATGATGCCATGTAGTTCTGGTTTCTGTTGCTTGGGTTCCTGTGCTTGCCTCTCGCCATCAGGTTGTCTCTGGTGTTACCTTGTTCTGTTATTTCTGACAGTGGCTTCACCATCCTATAGGCCTGTGTGTCAGGAGTGCTGTAGACCTGTTTTCCTGTTTTCTTTCAGCCAGTTATGGGAACAGACGTGTAGTTGTTCCTGTTCACTGGCTTTCAGCTGTTCCTGTGGGTGTGTGTCCTGATTCCACCAGGCAGGTCACTTGGAGAAGAAAATTTGGTCTCAAGCTTGAAGTCGCTCCTCTTGGCTGGGTTTCAGCTCTCTGTGAGGCCAGCAACCAGAAGGGCCTACCCCTACTTCTGGGTCCCTGTGTGCAGGGGACCCTGATGGTGCTAGGCATTTTCCACTAGAGTCAGAAATGTGGGCAGAGAGTATGCTCCTCTGGTTTCCCAGTCGTGTCTGCCCCTGTGAAGGTCTAACTCTCCCTCCCACGGGATTTGGGTGCAGGGAGCTGTTTGACCGGGTCCGTTCAGAACCGGGTGCAGTTTGGACCCCAGGGTTCCTTCAGTATGACTGCCCCTATCTTCCTGTTCCCAGAGGCCCTATACAGTTTCCTCTTGGGCCAGGGATGTGGGCAAAGGTGGGCAGAAGTGGTGGTCTCTCCTGCCCTGTAGTCTCAGGATTTCCCACACATCCGGGCGATGAGCTCTCTCCCCCATGGGTTTGGGAACAAGAAGCCATATCCCCGGATCAGTGAGGTTCGGGCCCCAGCTAGAAACGGAAATGTCCAGTCCCAGAGGAATTTTGCCTTTGTGTGTCCTGAGTCCACCAGGCATGTCACTTGGGGCAGAAAAGTTTGTGTTACCTCTGGTCTCAGGCCTGAAGTCGCTCCTCCGGTCTGGGTTTCAGCTCTCAGTGAAGGCAGCGATCAGAAGGGCCTGCCCCTACTTCTGGGTCCCTGTGCACAGGGGTCCCTGATGGTGCTAGATGTTTACCTCTAGAGTCAGATATGTGGGCAGAGAGTAGTCTCCTCTGGTTTCTCTGGTGTGTCTGCCCCTCTGAAGGTCTAGCTCTCCCTCACATAGGATTTGGGTGCAGGGAGCTTTTTGACCCGGTTGTTCATATGGGGATGCAGTCTGGACTGCAGGGCTCCTGCAGCTTGACTGCTGTCCTTTGATTTTTTGACTAGCTTCAGTTTGGCTTTTTTTTTCTTTTTTTTTTTTTTTTTTTTTTAGTTGTTACCACAACAACTTGTCTCCTGCTTGCTTCCTGGTCTCCTTTCATTAGAGTCCTTTGTTCTCCTTTTGTTCTAAGGCAGTGCCCATCTTAAAAATAGATGTTTCTTATACACAATAGATAGATGGATTTTCGTGACCTATTCAGTCAACCTGTGTCTTTTGGATGGAGAATTGAGGACATTGATATAGAAAATTATTATTGATATGGATGTGTTAATTGTTGTCCTTTTATTTCTTTCCATGGTCTCTCTGCTATGCTTGTTTCTCTCTTAGGCACAGATTAGTTCTTCCTGTATTTTCTTTAGATTTGCCTTGTTGAATATAAAATTTAATAATGTTTATGTCATGAAAATTTTTTCTCTTCCCTTTAATCTTGGCATATAGTTTTTCTGGGTATGTTAGTCTAGGTTCACTGGCATAGGTTTCTGTCTTGAAATGCATTGCTCCAATCTATTTTGTTTTTATTTTGTTTGTTTGTTTGTTTGTTTGTTTGCTTGTTTTTGGAGGGGGCTTTTCAAAGTTTATATTGAGAAATCAGGTATTCTTCTGATAGAATTTTCTTTATATGTGATTTTTAATTGATTATTTTATTTATTTACATTTCAAATGTTATCCTCCTCCCTAGTGCCCCCTTGGTGAGTGCCCCACTCCATTCACCAACTTCTTTACCTCTAAGAGGGTGCTCCCCACCCACACCAACCTCACCCCTCTATCATCTCCCTTCTCTGGAGCATCACACCTCCACAGGACCAAGCACATCCCCTTCCATTGATGCCAGATAAGGCAATCCTTTGCTACATAAGTAGTGGGAGCCATTGACCCACCCCTGTATACTCTTTGGTTGATGGTTTAGTCCCTGTGAGCTCTAGGGGGTCTGAGTTAGTTGATACTGTTGTTCTTCCTATGGGGTTGCAATCAACTTTAACTCCTTCAATCCTTCCCCTAACTCTTCCCTTGGAGTCCCTGGGCTCAGTCCAATGGTTGGCTGTGAGAAACTGCATCTGTCCTAGTCAGCTGCTGGCAGAGCTTCTCAGAGGACAGTCTTTGTTAGTGGTGGTGACTTTTCTTTAGCTTTCAATACTCCTTCACTGCTATGTTTATTTAGAATTTTATCTATGATATGCTGTGTGGAATTTATTTTTCCTAGTCTTTTCTATTTTGTGTTCTGTGTTTTTGTTTGTTGTTTGTTTTATCTATATGGGTGTGTCTTTTCTTTTGTTAATGTTTTTATTTATTTATTTTTACACTCCAGATTTTATTCCCCTCCTGATCCAACCCACCGACTGTTCCACATTCCATACCTCCCCTCCCCTGACAGTCTCCACAAGGATGTCCTCACCCCACCCACCCCACAGATCTCTAAACTCCCTGGGGCTTCCAGACTCTTGAGGGTTAGGTGTATCTTCTCTGACTGAACCCAGACCCAGAAGTCCTCTGGTGTATGTGTTGGAGGCCTCATCTCAGCTGGTGTATGCTGCCTGGTTGGTGATCCAGTGTCTGAGAGCTCTCAGGTTAATTGAGACTGCTGGTCCTCCTACAGGGTCACCCTCCTCCTCATCTTCCTCCAGCTTTTCCCTTATTCATACAGCTTCTGTTCATTGGTTGGGTGCACATATCCTCATTTGACTCTTTCAACTGCTTGTTGGGTCTTTTGGAGAGCAGTCATGATAGGTCCCTTTTTGGGAGCATCCCATAACATCAGTTATGGTATCAGGTCTTGAGTCATCCCCTTGAACTGGATCCTACTTTGGGCCTGTTGCTGGACCTTATTTTCCTCAAGCTTTTTTCCATTTCCATCCCTGCATTTCTTTCAGACAGGAAGAATTATGGGTCAGAGCTTTGACTATGGGATAGCAATCCCATGCCTCACTTGATATCCTGTCTTTCTGCTGGAGATGGGTTCAATAAGTTCCCTCTCCCCACTGCAGGGCCTTTCATCTAGGGACCCCGCCTTTGAGTCCTGAGAGTCTCTCACCCCCCCAGGTCTCTGGTACATTCTAGAGGGTCCTCCCAACCTCCTTCCTCCTTAGGTCCTATTTCCTTACTTTCTGCTGGCTCTCAGGGCTTCAGTCTTTTTCCCCCACCAATACCAGGTCATGTTTTCCCCTTCCCCCACTCAATCCCCCATCCCTGCTCTGTCCCTCCCTCTCCCCTTCCCCCTTGTGGTTGCTTTCTTCTCCCTCCCAAGTGGGACTGAGGTGTCCTCACTTGGGTTCTTCAGCTTGATGACCTGTTTGAATACTGTGAATTATATCTTTTTTCTGTACTCTTTTTTCCCTTGGCTAATATCTACTTATTAGTGAGAACATACAGTTCTCGTCCTTTTAGGTGTGAGTTACCTCACTCAGGATGATATTTTTCTCGTTCCATCCATTTGCCTACAAAACTCAGGCTGTCCTCATTCTTAATAGCTGAGTAGTATCCCATTGTGTAAATGAAACACATTTTCTGTATCAATTCTTCTGTCATGGGACATCTAGGTTGTTTCCAGCTTCTGTCTATCACAAATAACACCACTATGAACATAGTGGAACATGTGCCCCTATCGCAGGGTGGGGCATCTTTTAGGTACATTCCCAAGAGTGGTATTGCTGGGTCTTTTGGTAGGTCTATTTCCAATTTTCTGAGAAACCTCAAATTTCCAGAGTGGTTGTACCAGTTTGTAATCCCACCATTAATGGAGGAGTGTTCCTCTTTCTCCATATCCTTGCCAACATGTGTTGTCACCTGAGGTTTGATTTTAGCCATTCTGACTGGTGTAAGGTGGAATCTCAGGGTCATTTTCAATTTTCACATTATCAAGATTCTACAAGGCTCACTTGTATTTAGATATGAAGAGTTACATATGTCGTAAAAATAAGTATACATACAATCTCACTGTTTCAGCATATTTTGTGGGAGAAACTTTTGAGATAGTTTCAATATCTGAAAAAAGTCGTATCTATTATTTACACCCATCTACCTGCATAAACACTGATTTAAAAATCAATGACAAATAATAAACTTTATATCTGAATCAGAAATCTACTCAAGTGTGAGAGTTTTCCATTTTATTTACATTGCACACTAGCTCTTTATTAAATTTTGTGGACTGAAAATATCTAGGTTAAGTTCTTGTAAAAATATTTTAGTAAACTTACATACTCTACACTACAACCAAAAGTCGAACTATGGGAAGTTCTTGATTGTTCCTGGGGAAGACTATGAGAAGATGTTTATACTCAAGTGGGGATGATTCCACATAAACAACCGTCCTCAGTACATCATATTTCTATTTAGCATTTTCAAGTCTTAACTTAGAGCTTAATGTAACTGTGCAAAGAAGCTCAGTGCAAAAGGAAACATTTCTGTAAGAGGGTAAAAGCACTTATCAACTCTATCTAAATTCAGATTCTTCAAGAACTTTTTCTCTAAAATTGACTCCAGAATTTCTTTTCAATCCTTTATCAGGTTTGAAAAATTATAGATGTCTTAAATTCATTTCCATTCCCTATACATTTTAAAATTAAAATATAGTCACATCACAGTTATACTTCTCCTTTTGACCCCTTTCATGTATCCCACTGCCTCTTAAACTCAAAGCCTCTTTTTCTATAATTTATTTTAATTTATTTCTTTTATTTTTGAGATTATAATATAAGTGTATCATCCCCTTTAACTCTCTTCCTTATAAACCTTCCCATATTTCTTCTACTTTCTTTCAAATTCTTAGCTACCTTTTAAATTAATCGCTGTTACATGTAGATATGTACATGCATATATATTCCTAAATATAACCTGCTGTGTACACACACACACACACACACACACACACACACACACACACACTCACACACACACACACAGTATTGACTATATGGTCAATACCAATTGGTCATTTAATATTGATCATTCGATATTAGATAACAAAACAGTGAACTCTTCCCTGGGAAAGACTGCTTTTCCTACTTTGAGCAGTCATTAGTACTCTACAGTTCTTTGTGTAGTGTTGAGACCTCATAGGCTTTCTCCCATCCACATTGCATGTCTGTTGATGTCCTTATTTAGCAGATGTTAAGGCAGCCACATTGGTTAGCTTCTGATAGTTCTAGAAGACAAAGTCTCACAGCAAATTTCTGATCTTTTGGCTTTTACAAAATTTCTGCCTTGTTTCTGCAATATTCCCCTTTAGCCTTTGATGAGAGGTTTATATATATATATATATATATATATATATATATCTCCATTGATACTGGGTTCTACAACTCTGTCTTTTTTTTTAATTTGGTTGTAGTTTTAGGAAATGCCCTCTGCTATCTACAAGGAGATGTTGCCTTGATGAGAAGTGAAGGTAAATATTTAGAATGCATTTAGGGATTGTGCTTGTTTAGTAAAGGGCTGGTTTCAGGTTCTCCTCCAAAATAGCTAGGACTTCAATACCCCTAAGTAAAAATTGGCTAGGTTTCCAGTACCAGAAATGGTTTCCTTCTTGATGAGTTGATCTTACTATTTTTAATACTTTTTAAAAATAGGAGATAGTATGAATATAGGCTTCACTACCATGAATTATTTTCTTGCATCTGGGCAAACCAAATCTCAGGAGTTAGCACATCTAGAATGCTCACCTTGTGAAAAAACACTTTTGTATCATGATATCTTACATTTCAGTTAAGTATTCTTTATCTTTAATTATTTATTGTTTTATATATACACAATGCATGAACACATGAATAATTATACAAATATATCCTGTTGACTCTATTTAGTGCTACTTGTGTATATATATTTTAGAAACGGTCACTTGGTATTGGATAACCAATGAGGGGATTCATCCTTAAAGACTAATTCTTCCTCTCTTGGCAGTCATTAATTGCCTATATCTGTTGTGGTCAAATTAAAATAAAGGCTTCCTTTACCCCACAGTAGATCCAGCACTGTAGTGCCCCAAGACATCTGTTAGATATCTTTATCTCAGTCAGCAAATAGTCTCACCCGCTTTGCTCCATCCCATATCACGTTGCCGATGGCTACTCTCTGAGCTCGGCAATAATCTCTCTATCCATCTAGTTCCCAAGGCAGGTTGCCACCATGCCAGACATACACATCCGAATCCGGTGATGGCCCAGTGTCTCCAATCACCACACACTCTCTTGAATTCAATTAAATTGCCACATGAAAGAACATACAACACAATAATCTCTGATCCAATTGATAATATATAATTGCCCACCTAGATATACAAAACCGTACATATCCATCCCTTAAGAATATTCATAACAACCTGTAAATGTGCAGAGAGGAATCTTTTTTTTTATTCTTTTTTTTTTATTAACTTAAATATTTCTTATATACATTTCGAGTGTTATTCCCTTTCCCGGTTCCCAGGCAAACACCCCCTCTCCCCCCTCCCCTTCCTTATGGGTGTTCCCCTCCCCACCCTCCCCCCATTGCCGCCCTCCCCCCAACAGTCTAGTTCACTGGGGGCTCAGTCTTAGCAGGACCCAGGGCTTCCCCTTCCACTGGTGCTCTTACTGGGATATTCATTGCTACCTATGAGGTCAGAGTCCAGGGTCAGTCCATGTATAGTCTTTAGGTAGTGGCTTAGTCCCTGGAAGCTCTGGTTGCTTGGCATTGTTGTACATATGGGGTCTCGAGCCCCTTCAAGCTCTTCCAGTTCTTTCTCTGATTCCTTCAACGGGGGTCCTATTCTCAGTTCAGTGGTTTGCTGCTGGCATTCGCCTCTGTATTTGCTGTATTCTGGCTGTGTCTGTCGGGAGCGATCTACACTTCTGCACTTCTTTGCTTCATCCATCTTGTCTAATTGGGTGGCTGTATATATATGGGCCACATGTGGGGCAGGCTCTGAATGGGTGTTCCTTCAGTCTCTGTTTTAATCTTTGCCTCTCTCTTCCCTGCCAAGGGTATTCTTGTTCCCCTTTTAAAGAAGGAGTGAAGCATTCACATTTTGATCATCCATCTTGAGTTTCATTTGTTCTAGGCATCTAGGGTAATTCAAGCATTTGGGCTAATAGCCACTTATCAATGAGTGCATACCATGTGTGTCTTTCTGTGATTGGGTTAGCTCACTCAGGATGATATTTTCCAGTTCCAACCATTTGCCTACGAATTTCATAAAGTCGTTGTTTTTGATAGCTGAGTAATATTCCATTGTGTAAATGTACCACATTTTCTGTATCCATTCCGCAGAGAGGAATCTTAACAACTGTCTCCCTCTTCTCTCGTTTGCTCTCCTCTCTTGCTCCAGTCTCCTCCTCCTCTCTAAAACTTTTCTCCCAGCCATCCTTCCTTCTCATCTAATGATAGGCCTTTTCTATCTTGTACCTGCCTTCACCTGCATAATGACATCATCCTACATATATCTCTTAATCTAGGAATGAGGCTCTTGGAAAAATTTTCCCATCCATATTAGCATGTCAAATGGTATTGGCACTGTTCATGTGCTTGTTTAGACAGTCATATTGTTGCAATTTTATGGGCATAACTTCCCCGTCATATCTAGAAGACACAATCTTGCAGGAGACTTTCTGATCTTCCAGTGCTCATAATCCTTCCTTCTGCCTTTTGATAAGAGAGAGCTTAACAGTTTAGGCATTTAAGCATTTTAAAGACCTGTATTGGTTAAGAGAATTGTATATAATAGAAAGACTCTTCAGCTATTATTAAACTCAATTTATAAACAGCATTATTACAGTCAAAATGTTTTCTAAAATTAGCCATATAGTTTCCTTCTTGTAAAATAGTAAATCATCCACTAAATAGTCACATAGTTTTATTCTTTTAAAAGTCAGGAAGAAAACTGTACTAGAACCTGTAATTTCTCTTCAATTGACTTGCACATGACTGAAATTGTAGTGATTATATGGAATTCTTCTTGGGAAACTTTCCCAGCTTTAATTTTCTTTCAAGCAGACTAATAACTCTTGAGGAAATCTGTATAAATGAAGTAAAGGGTATCGTCAAGACAAACTCCATTTTCTTAGCAAAGGAATTTAACAGAAACCTAAAATGTGTGGTCAACAAGAATAAGAAATCATACTTCATTTCATATATCACACATCATAGGGAAATGTGATTAGGACAAGAGGATGCCATCACCGTTCTGCAGAATGTCTAAAAATCAAAATACTGAAAGTACAGAGAGCTGGCAGGACTACACAGGGACAGTGACTCTTACAAACTAAACATACCCTTAGCAAGTGATTCTGAAACTGTTTTCTTTGTTGTTTACTGAGAGAACCTGAAAGCCATTGCACACTTGGGAATCTATACACAAGTGTTTCCAGTATCTGTTTTAACGATTACCAGAATTTAGAATTTATCAAGATATTCCATATTTGGATGACTAGACAAATACTCTTTGGTATATCCAGACAAAGAAATGTTCCAACTTAAGAGGAAATGAGCTATCTAGTGATAAGAGGATATAGTGGAGTCCAAAACATATAGTGGGAATAGACCATTGGAAAATATTATATTGTAAACTATTGCAACTATTTGACATCTTAGAAACAGTAAAGCTACAAATATAGAGACATGACTAGTGTTTGTCAAGTATTATGGAGAGAAAGAAATAGTGAAACTCAGTTTTAGAGTAATGAAAATACTCTGTATGGGTATTTTTTTACACACTCAAGGAGAACACAATTGTTGAAACACAAAGAAAATGATAGAAAATTTTGATATTTAGGGATAATTGTTTTCAGCTGACAGTTTTTTGTTTTTGTTTTGTTGTTATTTTTATATGTCCTTTGGGAATGTCTTCATTAGTGTATGTGTATGTGTGTGTTTGTGTGTGTGTGTTTTCAAATTTCTTCCTTTGGGCATATGAAGAATGTTCACAGCAGCTTTATTCATAATAACCAGAAACTGTAAACAGCTTAGATGTGCCTCAACTGAAGAATGAATACCAAAAAACTTAGTTCATTTACACAATGGAGTAATATTCAGCTATAAAAACCAATCATGAGTTTTGCAGACAAATGGACGTAACTAGAAAAATATCATCCTGAGTGAGGTAACCCAGATAAAAAGACATGCATGATATGTACCCTGTCTGCCTTGGGATTAAGATATAGAACTCTCAGCTTCTTCTCCGGAACCTTGTCTGAATACATGCTGCCATGCTTTTTGCCATGATGATGATGGACTAAACCTCTGAAACTGTAAGCTAACTCCAATTAAATGGATTTTTTGTTTGTTTGTTTTTTATGAAAGTTGCCATGGTCATAGTGTCTCTTCACAGTAGTGGAAACCCTAAGAGAGAAGTTGGTATTAGGGACTGTGGTATTACTATGATAGTCCTGACTATGTTTTTGTCTGGAGGAATGTGGATTCTGGGACTTTGTAAAGCAGTGGAATGTTTTAAGTGGGCCTTAGTAATGGGACATACTAATAGAAACACGGAAGATAGTGTTCCCGAGCTTGCTTTGAACTGTGGGGCCCTAGCACAATAGGTTTCTGAGGAGAAAAATTTTAGTGTGTGACCTAGAGACTGTTCTTATAATATTTTGGAGAGGAATGTAGCTTTTTTTCTTGTCTGAAGAGTCTACCTGAGGCTAAGGTAAAGAGTTCTTTCTTAACTTCTTTTGCATTAACAAAAGAAGTCTCAGAAAAACCCAGCATAGACCTCTTTCTTCTTGTTTACTATCATAAGGTGCATTTTGATCAAGTGTAGCAATCTTAGATAGGAAAAATACAAAATGCATGGTTCAAGTATTAAAGAAGAACCAGGAAGTAGAATGGAGATTAAGGAAATGGTGACCTCGGGCCAAGTTACTATCTGTCTAAGTGTATTGTTCATGCTTTTGCATTTGAACAGGCATAGTTCTATCATGTTAGGCATTATTACCTGGTTATTGTTTTCATTTGGACTTCTAATTTGGAATGAACTAATACCCAAAATGTTGGTACACACTTTATTCCTAAAATATAGAAATAAATCCCTGAGTTCAGAGCCAGCCTGGTACACAGCAAGTTCCAGGTAAAAAAAAAGCTTAAATCCCGCCACTATGTTCATCGCAGCCTTATTTATAATAGCCAGAAGCTGGAAAGAACCCAGACGCCCTTCAACAGAGGAATGGATACAGAAAATTTGGTACATCTACACAATGGAATATTACTCAGCTATCAAAAACAATGACTTTATGAAATTCGTAGGCAAATGGTTGGAACTGGAAAATATCATCCTGAGTGAGCTAACCCAATCACAGAAAGACATACATGGTATGCACTCATTGATAAGTGGCTATTAGCCCAAATGCTTGAATTACCGTAGATGCATAGAACACATGAAACTCAAGACGGATGATCAAAATGCGAATGCTTCACTCCTTCTTTAAAAGGGGAACAAGAATACCCTTGGCAGGGAATAGGGAGGCAAAGATTAAAACAGAGGCAGAAGGAACACCCATTCAGAGCCTGCCCCACATGTGGCCCATACATACACAGCCACCCAATTAGATAAGATGGATGAAGCAAAGAAGTGCAGGCCGACAGGAACCAGATGTAGATTTCTCCTGAGAGACACAGCCAGAATTCAGCAAATACATAGGTGAATGCCATCAGCAAACCACTGAACTGAGAACGGGCCCCCGTTGAAGGAATCAGAGAAAGGACTGGAAGACCTTGAAGGGGCTCGAGACCCCATATGAACAACAATGCCAACCAACCAGAGCTTCCACGGACTAAGCCACTACCCAAAGACTATACATGGACTGACCCTGGGCTCCAATTGCATATGTAGCAATGAATAGCCTAGTAAGAGCACCAGTGGAAGGGGAAGCCCTTGGTCCTGTTAAGACTGAACCCCCAGCGAATGTGATTGTTGAGGGGAGGGCGGTAATGTGGGGAGGATGGAGAGGGGAACACCTATAGAAGGGGAGGGGGAGGAGTTAGGGGGATGTTGGCCCAGAAACCAGGAAAGGGAATAACAATCGAAACGTAAATAAGAAACACTCAAGTTAATTAGTTAATAAGATGGAAAAAAATATATTACAACCAAAAAAAAAAATCAAAGGACATAAAAAGACATAGAGAAGGGCACATTTTTCTAATATAGGGAAAATTTAGCCAAAAAGACTATCCCAATTTCATTTTTAAAAATCTCCTATTACTTTTAAAGAGACGGATTAACATCAATCCCTTAATATTAATTGATTTCAATACTTCATTTTTCTTCAATAGCAGGCCAATTTAAAAGAACAGAGATATCAAATTAATTGACATTATAAATCAAATCACAGATATGTATAGAAGATTCCATCAAATATCTTCATCAATAGGTAGCGTTCCTAAAATAGATCACATCCCAGAAAACAAAAGAAGTTTTTACAAATTTAAGAATTTTAAAGTCATTCCTTGTATCCTATGTGGGTTAGCAATGCAATAAATCTTAAAATGGACATCAAACAAAGCCCTAGTAAATATACATACTCACTGAGATTTAATACCTCATTACTGAATTATGGATGAGTCAAAGAAGAAATTAAGAAATAAAAGTACTTTGTGGTAGTAAATGGAGTGAAAATATGTCACAACAAAACCACTGGGATACATTGAAAGCAGTCCTAAGAGGGAAATTTATAGCTCTATGGAGCTACATTGAAAAATCCAAAAGAGGACACAACACATAAAAGGCTTAATGATGCAACTCAAAAGTTGGAAAAACAAAGGCAAACTAAATCCAAACCCAGCTGATGACAAGAAATAAAAACCAGTGAACTAAAAACCAAAAACATATTACAAACCAAAGAAACAAAAGTCAATAAATGTAAAAATTGGTTATTTGAGAAAATAAACAACATGTCCTTGACTTGGCCCAAATGACCAAAAGAAATAAAAAGAGGACTCAAATAAACAAACCCAGAGACAATCTAAAAAACCTTACAACAGATGCCAATGAAAATGAGAATATTATAAGGGAATACATTAATAACTCGTATTCTATGTTCCTGGCAAACAGAAAAGAAATAAGTGAAGCTTTTGATATATAAGTCAATAAATGCAATACACTACATACATGGATTTAAAAGCAACCACAAAAAATGATCATCTATATAGATGCAGAAAAAGCCCTTGATAAAATCCAACATGCCTTTATAACAGAGGCATGAATGAGGCAGGAGGGGGTGTATAGCAACACAGCTAAAGCTATAAATGAGAAAGCCACAGCCAACATCATTCTAAATATTTCCACCTTGAAGCAGTCTCACAGAAGCCAAGTATGAGATAAAGATATCCACTATTCCCACTCTGTTTCAATATTGTGTTAGATATACAGGTTGAAACAACAATGCAAAGGAAGAAAATGGACGGGATTTGAATAGAGTAAGAAGTCAAACCACACTATTTACAAATGACATGATATTATGCATTAAAGATTCTAAAAATTCTTCCAAAAAAAAAAAAAAGCTTCTAGAAGTGAAAAACAAATCCAACAATGTGGAAGGATACAGAATCAACTTCTACGATAGCGTTTCCATATGAAAACCACAAATACACAAATAAGAAGATCATGGACACACACTTATTTACAACAGCCTCAAAAAATATGTGGGGAAGAACCTATCCAAGGAAGTGAGAGATCACTACCATGAAATTTTCATACCTCTAAAAGATTGAGAAAGACACAAGACAATTTTTCTCTTCAGAAACCTGATCAGGGATTGGAAGAAATTAACACTGTGAAAATGACCATTTTATCCAAACCTATTTGTACATTGAGTGCAGTCCTAATCAAAATCCCCATCATATTCTTCACAGACATAGAACGGGAAAAAAACTAAAATGTATATAGATCCATGCAAATCTAGGATATGCAAAACATATTTTAGCAAGAAAAAATGCTTGAAGGATTATTGTTCCAGATATATTATAGAGTCATAAAAAAAAACAATACAGTTCTGGCACACACACTCATACACACACATACACACACACACTCATACACACACACACACACACACAAACATGTAGACCAATGGAACAAAATGAAAGACCCAAATGTAACTTCACATAACCTCAGTCTCTTAAAACTTGATAAAGATGCCAGAAATATAATTCGGAAAAAAAAAAACTTCAACAAATGATACTGGGAAAATGGAAAGTCCTCATGCAAAACAATAAAATTAGACTTGTTTTTTATCATCTTGCACACTAACTCCGAATGAATCAAAGATCTAAACAAGAAAGCTGAAATGTTCAAATCGATAGAAAAAAATCAAAGACAATTCAATATATGATATAGATCTCAGAAAGAACTTAATAAATTAGACTCTATTTTGCAACAAATTAAGGCCAACAATTGACAAGTGGTTGGCACATCATAAACCAAAAAGCTCCTGTGCGTAAAGAAACAAAACCTGGCAACAATGACCCACAGACTGGGAGGAAGTGTCCGCAAGCTGTACATCTAAGAGAGAGTTTATGTCTGGAATACACAAGGACTCCAGAACAAAGTCAACAAATTACCCATTCAAAAAATCAGCCTTGGAATTAAATAGAAAGTTCTAAAAGTGAAAAGGAACAAAAGGAGGGAAGGAAGGAAGGAAGGAAGGAAAGGAGGAAGGAAGGAAGGAAGGGAGGAAGGAAGGAAGGAAGGAAAGAAAGAAAGAAAGGAGAGAGGGAAGGAAGGAAGGAAAAAGGAAGGAAAGAAAGCAAGCAAGCAAGCAAGAAAGAAAGAAAGAAAGAAAGAAAGAAGGGAGGGAAGGAGGGAGGGAGGGAGGGAGGAAGGGAGGAAGGGAGGAAGGAAGGAAAGAAGAGAAAATACAGCTAAGAAATATCATAAAACTATTCATTGTGCCTAGCGATTAGGGAAACACAAATTCAGAACTACTTTGCCCTAGTCAGAATACAAAACAACTGACAAGAAATGTAAGAAGGAAAAGCATGGAAGGAGGAAAGGAAATTTTCATTCATTGATGGTGAGGTTGCAAACTGGAGCAGACACTATGGAAATCACTGTTAAAAAAATTCTCAAAAAGCTATAAATAAACCTCCCATAGAGTGTACCGACACCACTCCTTGGCATATGGCCAAAGAACTTGCATCTTGCTCTATAAATGTTTGCTCACCCATGTTCATTGCTAAGAATCAGAAAAATCTAAACATACTTCACCAACAAATAGTTAATCAAAAATGTGGTACACATACACTATGGAACACTATTCAGCTATAAAATAAACAAAATCATGAACTTTTCAGGTAAATGAATGAACTGGGAAAAGATTTCATTGAGTGACAAAATCCAAAGCCAAAAAGACAAATTTTGCATTTTCTTTCTCAACTATGGTTTCTAGCTCCAATTTGTCAGATGTGAATATAATCTTGGTGTTAACATAGATTTCAGGAATGTAAAAATGTGTGGTCACTGCTGGGATTTGGGGATTAGGGAACAAAATAGAGGGGAATGGCAATGTACAAATGATCTGATCAGGAAAATGGGGGAAGGGGTCTCTTTAGTGATAGGGAAGAGGGTAAATAAAGAAAAATGAAGGTAAAATAACAATAAGGATGTCTGAAAAGTCAAAAGGAATAATTCTATTAGCTGTTAATCTAAAAAATATATAAATATATATATAATATATATAATTTATATATAATTCTATATATAAATATATAAGGAATAAATTTTCTCATCTGAAATAATGATGCTCCATCACAGAACTAAAGGCCACCTAACCCCAATAACCAAACAAAACATGCTCTCTTTTGAGTTGTTAACCAGGGTTGTCTAAGGAACTACTCAAACATACTGCTATGGCCTTTGGTTGTCTCTAAAAGATAAGGGGATAAGCCCATATTGTTGAAGACACTGTGCTTTTGAAATGGCCCAGATACTCCTGAGCTGGAACTAATCATAATAGCCTCCTTCGTAAGGACTATCTTAGTCATACGAGAAAGTACCGTTCAAACTTACAAAGTAAGGAAACAACCAACATCCTTCCCAGCTATGATGCCTACGAACAACATTAATAAACAACCTGCATGGTACTATATAACCTTATGAGTGCAGAATTGGCATACATAGCATAGCATAGCTTGTTAGTAACCAACAGCTACCCAATTGGGTATAAGACCCACTCAACAAGAGGGAAACTGTACCTAGTACAAGAAACCTAGCGAAATAGTCAGTGCTGATGAAGTCATGGATTGTGGAGGAGATGCAATACCCACTCGTTTACTTAGCCACTGCAATCCCATCAACAATTCCAAACATCTGTCCTTATACCCAAAGGTAAGTGTAGTCTTCACTCCTCATCAAGGAAACCTCTCTTTGCCACAGATAGAGACCACTATAGAAAACAGCAATCAATCCCAATACAGAGTTGTGGAGCGAGTCCTAATGGATACAACTAAAACACTTCTGCACCTAAGGCTCGTTGCAGAAGAGGGTCACAGACATTTTGTGAGACTGGGTGCTCTCGGAATGTCAGAAGCTACACTCCCATAGTCTCGCCGATGTGAATGTGTAAACGAGAGCTGAACAGGAACAACTGCTGTCTCAAAGTAGACACGCGAAACCCACATGGCCTCAAGGCTGCACAAAGAAACATGTCAAAACAAGGAATGCTGAAAACAGGAGAGAAATAGTCTTCTTCAGAGAAAAGCACACAAATTAATTACCCAATACATACAAGCAACATTTTTCAGAATGAGCAGATCATATTTAGGAATATACATATTCATATGCATACATGTATATATGTGTATACATATTACAGTAATGAATGACACAAGAGGCCATGGGGTAGGTATATGAGAGAGTTTGTAGGATGGAAAGGGAAGATAGAAATTATGAAATTATATCACAATCTCAAAAAATAAAAGAAAATGATCATTTTCAGTCATGTGAATAGCAGTCAACCTTATACCTTACCCATAGTGTTTCATAAACACAACACTTAATATTATTTCTTACTTTACTATTATAAAATAGCATTACAGTAAGGATAATCAGAAGATTGTTACTTTTTAAAGATTATTTATTTTACATATATGAGTACAGTGTAGCTGTCTTCAGAAAAGGGCATTGGATCCCATTACAGATGGTTGTGAGCCACCATGTGGTTGCTGGGAATTGAACTCAGGACCTCTGGAAGAGCAATCAGTGCTTTTAACTGTTGAGCCATCTCTCCAGCCCTAGACGATTATTTTCTACTCGTAATAAGGAATATAAATTCCATAAAGGAAGGGCTACCTACAATTACAGTAAAGGACCAAACTGCATAGATATGATAAATGTTTGTAGTCACACTCACCGTGAAGGAACATCCTCTTAATATCCAGAGGTATGGCCACCATGATGGGATGTATTCTGTGTATCATCTTCTTGAAAGGCATTTTGAACAACAGACAGGCCATCTGCTATTCTCTTTAAAGAGGCACTCACTATCACGAGATGATGATTTTAATTCAAGTCACATAATTGACAATATTTTTTCCAGAAAATTTCTTGAAATTGAAATTATGTCTATAGTATTTTCACATTAAATTATTTTTTAAAAATGAATGTAAGATCATTTTGTTTACCTGTAGACAGCACAGTCTATATCTATTCAGAAAAAGAAGCAAAGATAAGGCAAGGGCAGAAAATGACCTGATGGGCAGATAACTCCTATCATGCACACATAGAGTGAAGGCAGAACAATGAAAATATCGGCTCAATCAATTTGAACAATCAAAAGATGGAAAGCACCTGTAGCTTGGCACTGGGACATATTAGCTAATAAAGTTCACCTCCAAAGAGATGTCACCCAGATCTTAACATGTAATCATCTGAGAACCTTGGACTTAATAGCCAACCCTGTGTAGCACCAATTTATTTCCTTATAAATGTGCATGAAATATGATGTATTTCAATTATTTCTTTCCCCCAATTTCTCAGTCCATTTATCCAGTGGGACTCTCAGAAAAAGACATCTTTAAGAAACATCTTAAATAAAATTTACATGTCTTATATAAATCCACATTTCTTATGCCTTTAGTAAGCTTTTCTTGAATGAATATAGGAATTGTACATTTACATTAAAATATATCAACAGAGATAGGTGTTAGGGCAACTTTTAAAAAACACAAACTTCATTTAATATGGGTTTCTATTAACATGACTCTCCATACTAAAATGTTTAAAATGTATCATTATGTTAGAATGAAAAAATCTAATGAAAAGGAAAATATTTTTATTCTTCAAGCAAATTCTCCCCAAGTGCTATTGAAACTATATAATTTAAAACCGGTATACAAGGTATATAAATTCCAACCATGTGAAGAGTAAGCAATATGAGCTCAGACCTATTTTAGACGGCACTCTCTACAGGTGCCATTGAAGTGGTGACTATCCACATCATCAGTAATTGTCTTCCTGAGAATTGATGGGATCAATTCAGAGACTAGTAAATCTCAGAGTCTAATAGATTTATTAGCGATATACCATGGAAACATTGGTGCTATTGTTTAGACAACTATATGTGTCAGCAGAGTTAGTGGAAAAATCTGCAAGGTTTCATTAGCGAGGAGGGAAGTATCTTCAGAATAGTGAGAGTTAATTCCACAGTAACAGACTGCAAAGGTAATTACATAGAACTACAGTTGATTCTCGTGGTGCTAATGTAAACTGTATGATTCAGGCATTTTGTTAACTGGACCACACTGCTTTTTATTTATGTAGGTCTGAGTAGTAAAGTGTCTTGTGGATAATGCCTGATGAAATGCACTGAATAATTTATTGGTTATGGGAAGTCCCCAAAGCAACTTGACAGTATATAATATTTAATTGGGCACTAAATAAGCTAACCCAACTTCGCTCTATAACCCAAGCATAAAAATCTAAATTGAAAAAGCTTTACTATGCTATGGATTGCATTTGAGTAATTGGTCTAATCAAAGCTTGAACAATAAACCTATTTCTGAGTCTGGATTTCTTCTTCAAACTTTTTAGATATATATGTATGTGTATTTGTATATATATACATATATATATACATATATTAAATATGTAAATATATACACATAAGTATATACTTACATTAATATATACATACCTATGTATATATTAAGTATATATAAAATATATACTCAATAGCAAATATGTATACACTTAAATATATATTCAAATGGACGTCTGTTTAGTTAGTGGTGGGAATCAATGAATTTAATCAATGTCATGTTTATATGAAAATAACATACTTCTGGGTAAGTAATTTTATAATGGATACTCATAGTTTTAGCATAGTGTCATACAAGTTGTAGACATACCTGATGAGTCTCTAGTACAGAGAGTATACAGAGTAATACAGCGAATGAGAATCAGGCCTTCTCCTTCTTTACTCAACACTCTTTCTTTCTGACTGCCAGATAATATCCCAGATTTGGGCGTAATGTAAGACACAATTTAAAGAAATCAGTGGAAAAATTGAAAATTATAAATTATGTCTAATTAGGTTACTAGTATTGTATCAGTGTAGATCTCTTGGTTTTGAAAAGTTCATTAGGATGATTGAATATATTGACATCCTAGAAAGATAACTTGGTGGTATACAAGATATCCATAGAATCTTAGCCAATCTTTCCTCATCTAAAATTAATTACAAGTGAAAAGGTCTACTCAAACCAAAACAAACATTAATTTGTGTCCAGTACCACTCCTGGTTTCTGAAGTCCTCATCACCTTACCTCAATTTTTTTCTACCTCCTCCTCCCATGCCTATTCCTGCTTTGCCTCACAGGCCTCCTGGGATTTCTACAGCACAGACTGAGCCCACCCTAGGGTTTTGTTTATGCTTCCCATCTTCTTGAAACGTTTTCCCCTAGGTGTCCATGAAACTCATTGCATTACTCATTGTATTCTCACTGCAACAAACATCTGGAATAGTCAGTTTATGAGAGGAAGAATTTATTCGAGCTGATCATTTCAGAGGTTCGCTGTGCACCCCAGCAGGAAGAGTGGCTCTGCTCAATTGAGTGGGAACCTATGGCGGCCACCTCTCCACATGTGCCAGAGAGTGGGCGCTATAGCGTGACCAGAGGCAGGTGCAAACAAACCGAACATCCTGTTACTGCCAGCCACTCCTCACTTCATATGTTTGTTTGTTTGTTTGTTTGTTTTTATTCTTTTTTACAGTCCAATAGCTACCCCCTCCTGGTGCTCCCCTCACAGAAACCCTCCCCCATATCCGCTTCCCTTCCCTTCTGAGAGTGGCCCCGCCTTGGCATCCCCTCCGACCTTGCACATCAAGTCTCTGCAGGGTTAGGCACATCCTTTCCCACTGAGGCCAGACAAGGCAGCCCTCTAGGGAACAGACTCCACAGATAGCTAGCAGCTTTAGGGATGTCAGGTGACAACATGAGCTACACATCTGCTACATATGTGCCCGGGGCCTCGATTAAGCCACGGTATGCTCTTCAGTTGTTGACAGTCTCTGAGAACTCTGAGAGGTCCAGGTTAGTTGACTCTGTTGGTATTCCTGAAGAGTTCCTATTACCTTAAGGGCTTTCAATCCCTCCCCCAAACCTTCCATAAGAGTCCCCAACATTGGTCCAATGTTTGCCTGTGAATGTATTTCAGTCAGCTGCTGGGTGGTGCCTCTCAGAGGATAGTTATGCTGTATTCCTCTCTGCAAGAACAACACAGTATCATTAATAATGTTGGGGATTTGTGCTAGTCCATACGATTGGTCTCAAGTTGTGTTGGTTATTGGTTGGCCATTTCCCTCAGTCCCTGCATTTCTTCTAGATAGAACAAATTTTGGGATGAAAATTTGTGGGTGGGTTGGTGTTCTTATTCCTGCACTGGGGGGCTGGCCTGGCTGCAGGAGGTGGCCTATTAAGGTTCCACATCCCCACTGTTATGCTTCTTGTCTAAAGTGACCTGTACTGAGTCTGGGAACCTCCCCATCCCAGGTCTCTGGCACTTCCTAGAGATTCCCACGCTCCTCCACCACTGGTAGCTGCAGAATTCCATTCATTCTCCTGGCCCTCTCTCCTGTCCTTCCCCAAGCCTGATCTTGATCCACCTATTCCCCCTCCCCTTACCCCTCCCACAGAGTTCCCTCCCTCCATCTACCTCCTATAACTCTTTTATTGCCCCCTCTATGTGAGATTCAGGCATCATCCCTTGGGCCTTCCTTCTTGTTTAAATTCTTTGGGTCTGTGGGGTGTATCATGGGTAACCTATACTTTATGGCTAATGTCCACTTATCAGTAAGTATATACCATTTATGTCATTTGTGTCTGGGTTACCTCACTCAAGGTATTTTCTAGTTCCATCCATTTGCCTGCAAAATTCATGATATTCTCATTTTTATTAGCTGAATAGTGTCCCACTGTGTAATGAACCACATTTTCTGTATCCATCAAATGGTCCAAAGCATGGAAGATAGCACTAAAATCTGGGGGCCAAACACCAAAACATGAGTCTATGAGCACATTTAAGATTCAAATCATAATACTTCCCCTTAATTTCTTTACAACCTTCACACAAGTGCTTCTGTGAAGAGAGCCTGACCTTGTCTTATTTTCTTGCTAGAAATTGAAGCTTTTCTATGTATTTTGTTTTGTGTTTTGCTTCTTGTATCTAGAAGGATGCTTGAAATTTTGTGGTAATTATTTGTAAGTATCTGGCAAGTATTTGTTCAATAAATTAATGTGTGTATGTGGAAGATGAAAAAGATCATGCATTCAGTGATGTCTGGCCTACAATAGATCCTTAAAATTTAATGTCACAAATCACATAATTTTTATAGTACAAGTTTTTGCTTTATAATACAGTTTTTTTTCCTCCATCTTTATTAACTTGGGTATTTCTTATTTACATTTCAATTGTTATTCCCTTTCCCGGTTTCCAGGCAAACATCCCCCTAATGCCTCCCCCTCCCCTTCTATGTGGGTGTTCCCCTCCACATCCTCCCCCCATTACTGCCCTCCCCCCAAAAATCACGTTCACTGGGAGTTCAGTCTTGGCAGGACCAAGGGCTTCCCCTTCCACTGTGCTCTTACTAGGCTATTCATTGCTACCTATGCAGTTGGAGCCCAGGGTCAGTCCATGTATAGTCTTTAGGTAGTGGCTTAGTCACTGGAAGCTCTGGTTGGTTGGTATTGTTGTTCATATGGAGTCTCAAGCCCCTTCAGCTCTTTCAGTCCTTTCTCTGATTCCTTCAATGGGTGTCCTGTTCTCAGTTCAGTGGTCAGCTGCTGGCATTCGCCTATGTATTTGCCATATTTTGGCTGTGTCTCTCAGGAGAGATCTACATCCGGTTCCTGTCAGCCTGTACTTCTTTGCTTCATCCATCTTATCTAATTGGGTGGCTGTATATGTATGGGCCACAAGTGGGGCAGGCTCTGAATGGGTGTTCCTTCAGCCTCTGTTCTAAACTTTGCCTCTCTATTCCCTCCCAAGGGTATTCTTGTTCCCCTTTTAAAGAAAGAGTGAAGCATTTGCCTTTTGGTCATCCTTCTTGAGTTTCATGTGTTCTGTACATCTAGGGTAATTCAAGCATTTGGGCTAATATCTACTTATCAATGAGTGCATACCATGTGTGTTTTTCTGTGATTGGGTTACCTCACTCAGGATGATATTTTTCCAGTTCCATCCATTTGCCAATTCCCCAATAGAAAGACACAGATAAACAAACTGGATATGCAATGAGGACCCAACATTTTGCTGCCTACAGGAAACACACCTCAGAGACAAAGACAGACACTACCTCAGAGTAAAAGGCTGGAAAACAACTTTCCAAGCAAATGGTTTGAAGAAGCAAGCTGGAGTAGCCATTCTAATATCGAATAAAATCGATTTTCAACAAAAAGTCATCAAAAAAGATAAGAAAGGTCACTTTATATTCATCAAAGAAAAATCCACCAAGATGAACTCTCAATCCTAAATATCTATGCTCCAAATACAAGGGCACCTATATACATAAAAGAAACCTTACTAAAGCTCAAAGCACACATTGCACCTCCCACAATAATAGTAGGAGATTTCAACACCCCACTCTCATCAATGGACAGATCATGGAAACAGAAATTAAACAGAGACATAGACTAAGAGAAGTCATGAACCAAATGGATTTAGCAGATATTTATAGAACATTTTATCCTAAAACTAAAGGATATACATTCTTCTCACCACCTCATGGTACTTTCTCCAAAATTGACCATATAATCAGTCATAAAACAGGCCTCAACAGATACAGAAAGATAGAAATAATCCCATGCCTCCTATCAGACCACCATGGGCTAAAGCTGGTCTTCAAAAACAATAGGGAAAGAATGCCCACATATACGTGGAAGTTGAATAATGCTCTACTCAATGATAACCTGGTCAAGGAAGAAATAAAGAAATTAAAGACTTCTTAGAATTTAATGAAAATGAAGGTACAATATACCCAAACTTATGGGACACAATGAAAGCTATCCTAAGAGGAAAACTCATAGCTCCTGCAACTCATAGTGCCTGCAAAAAGAAACAGGAGAGAGCATATACCAGTAGCTTGACATCAGCAGCTTGACAGCACACCTAAAAGCTCTGGAACAAAAAGAAGCAATATAATACAGTTTTAATTGAAATAGAACTATATCACTTCTCCCTCACTTTCTTGTATTCTCTTCCATACTCCCACTCTCAAGTTGATAGCCTCCTTTGATTAATACATGTGTGTGCAGAAATATGTATAATGCAATGTATATGATGTATAATATTATATATAATACATAATATAAATATAAAACAAGATATGTATAAAGGTATAATCGGTGGCATTCACATATTGGTGATTGAACCCATTAGATTAAGGCCTACTCAGTGGGAGAAAAATTATGCCAGGTATTGAAAACCTAGCCAGTTTCCTGGGGCTTGTGAGGACATGGGACTTAGAAAACAATCTACTACTGCTATTTTGCTAGACAGGAAAATTCTTTAATTCCTTAATTCCTTAACTGTTACCTTTAAAACCATAGAAAAGTGTAAGCTGTCACTCCTTTTCAAAGAAGATTCTCTTTACTTCAAATCATAGAGGTTTTACAAGACTCCCACTTTTCCACGTCTGCCTACATCTGTGCTTTAAATTGTCGTTGTTATTTTATTTACATGTATATGTGCATGACTGTGTGAGCAAGCTTCAGGTGTGTAAGGGTTCAGATCCTTTGGAGTGATGTTTCAGGTATTTGGGGCATGCAAAGTGGGTTCACTCACCAAACTCCAGTTTGAAAGGGCAGCAAGTCCTTTTCTTCTGCTGTAATTCGTGTTCGTTGTTACTGATAATGGAGGTAGAGATTGTAACTCAGTTTGTAGGTCTTTGAGCACTTTCCAGAGAGAGAGAGAGAGAGAGAGAGAGAGAGAGAGAGAGAGAGAGAGAGAGAGAGCAATTCCTTTCCCTTACACTAATTGATAAGACAGCCCCTCCTAGCATACTAAAGAAATACACTGCCAACCTTCTTTCTAAACTTGCACTTGTTTTATCATATTTATAAATGTCCTTTCCCCCATGGAACATTTTAACTGTATCCACCCTTCCTCATAGCCTTTGCCTGCTCTCGCCTGACCTGACAGACAAAAATTTATTTGGATCTCCAACTGACAAACACTGCAGTGTAGACTAAACAGTGAAATTCCTGACAGGTAACAGAAAACCAAATATATTTCATTTGCATGTTGCAAAACCACATTGACTTATAGATCCTAGCGTTCTGGCACATCAAATGTCTGTCTCTACAAGGCAATTACTTTATAATAAAGATTATTTTTAATGTATTTATATATCAGAAGGTCATTTATTATTTAAATATATGCCATCATGATAAACCACAAATCTTAGCCTGATTCTGTGTGAGCCAGCATTATATGTGAGCCCTGGTGGTGCTGGTAGCCTTTGTTCAATTTGAAGAGTAGCATCACCACCCAGGGTTTGCTTCCCCCTCAGAAAAGATCAACAAGCCAAAGCTCTAATGCAAAGGCTCTAGCATTTTGTCAATAAAATACAAATATTTCTTTTATTTCTCTTCCTTTTCCTAACCAAGGGCATTGTTTCTTATGTTTCCTCACAGCTGAAAGTCACGAGCTGGGAGGCAGACTCTCCTGTGTGGGGGTCTTACCCTAAAGAACACCACCTCTAAATTTTCAATCTATGACTTTATCCCCAGTCTTCAGATTTCCTTAGCAGTCCCTCAGAGAGGTGTGACTTGTGTGTGCTCCCACTCTCTAGGATGTGACTCATCTTGGCCAGGAAACGTGCAACACATTTAAAACTGCCAGGTGTTTTCTTAGATTATTCTATTCAGTCTTGGACTTCCTTTCCATCTTAACAATATTTTTTACACTTTTTAATGCCAATATTATTCATGATATGGAAGAAAAATCAGGGTGCTAAGAAGACATTTCAGAAATTAAGAAAAGCATCAAGTTTTAGAGATAAATTATGATCTAATGTTCAGGGAAGCATGAGGCTAGAGATGGTTTGGGGGATTTGGTTTGGGAGGCATATTAAAATTCTCCAGAGCTAACAGAACCATTTTATTGAAGGAAGAATGGAAATATTGGTTGTGATTATAAGCAAATTTTTACTTTTTTTATTTTTGAAATTATATAATGTAATGTAGTGTATATAATACATTACATCATTTTACCATTCCTTTCTCTCTCTCCAATTCTCTCATGCACCCCCACCCTCCTTGCTCACTCTCAAATCAATCATTTCCTTTTCTTTAATTATTGATACATAATCCCTAAATAAATATAACCTGCAAGTTATAATGTTACTTTTATGTATATGAGTTCTGGAATAGCTTTAGATAACTAATTGGTGTCCTCTTCCGGTGGAAGACTATTTCTCCTGCTCTCAGCATTCCCTAGTCCTCTCTAGTTCTTTGTCTAGCATTTAGCCTCCTGAACTTTTTCCTTTGGTGGTTTTATTGCTCAGGGATTACAAGGAATTGATTCACATGATTTTTGCAGGCTAGGAAGTTCCAAGAAATGCATATATAAAAAGAATATTGGGGTATGCCCTCTCTCCCTACTTGGGGATTTAGCTAGACAATCAGCAAAAAGGAGATCAGGGTGGAGAGCAAAATATCACTATTTGGGAAGTGCAAGGCCGTTCCACCAGAGAACTCTACTAAAGATGTTCAAAGTCCCCAGCCTTCCAAAAAAAAAAAAAAAAAAGAGAAAAGAATATTAACTCTGCCCAAAAAACCTTGGTCCAAATAAAAGCCCAAAGCAGAAGACTCAGATCCAAAGATGTCCCATTGTAAAAAAAAAAAAAAAACAGGCAAAGAGAAAATTCTCTCCTGTTCTTTATTTCGGCCTTCAATATACTGAATGATGTTTACTCACCGTTTTGCTTGTCTACTGAATTAAATGTTAGTCTGATTTAACATCCTCACAGACACACCCAGAATAATGGCTAGTCAAGCATGTTGCAAACACATAGCAAAGTCAAGTAACACTGACATGTAACACTACAACCATGGATATTTAAGGGACTCATGGTTGTCTTTTGCTAGCAAGAAGAGAAGAGAGATTTGACCTCCAGACATGTAGTATATATGATTAAAGAGAACCCTAGAAAGACTTAGGTTTTAGATTCAGATTTGACAAAAGTTGAAGCTAATGAATGGATTTATTAACTCCACTAATTGGTCAGAAATCTATTATATTAAGAATATACAGGCATTGGGAAAGAAAAGGTAAAAATATAAAAAGTAAAGACATTTTTAAAAAAGTAAAGTGAATTAAATTTTATGAAGTTAAGAAATTTTCAGGTATATGAAAAAATAAACACTAACACATTATTCCATCAAAAATATGATATAACAACAAATATTGCACACTTCATGAGGAAGTATAACAAAGGATCTGACTTGCTCTGGACCTCTAATGACCAAGAACTGCTTAAAGAGATGTTCAAAGTCAGCCCATAGTCATCAGGGAAATGAAAAGTCAAAACAACTTTAAAATCACACCTTACACCTATCAGAATGGCTAAGATCAAAGACTCAATTGACATTACATGCTAGCAAGGATTCAGAGAATGGAGACCACTCCTCCACTGCCAGTGAGATTACAAATTTGTACAACCACATGGAAATAAATCTGATGGTTTGTCAGAAATTGGAAATAGTTCTACCTGAAGACACAGCTGGGCATATACCCAAAAGATGTTCCACCATACCACAAGGACACATATTCCACTGTGTTCATAACAGTTTTATTCATAATAGCTAGAAACTAGAAACAACCCAGATGTCCCTCAACCAAAGTGGGTACAGAAAATGTGGTTCATTTACACAATGGAATAGTATTTAGCTATTAAAAACAAGGTCATCACGAGTTTTGTAAGCAAATGCATGGAACTAGAAAATATCATCCTGAGTGAGGTAACCCAGATCCAAAAGGACATGCATGTTACGTACTCACTCCTAAGTGAATATTAGCCACAAGTACAGAATGCCCATCATACACCCACAGACCCAAAGAAGCTAAACAAGAAGGAAGGCCCAAGCTAGGATGCTTGAATCTCACTTAGATGGGGGAATAAAGTAGTCACAGGAGGCAGAGGGAGGCAGGAAACAGAATTGGAGAAGGGATAGGAGGAGAATAGGGAGTTGGAGCAAGCTCTTGTGGGGAGAGGAACAAGAAAGAGGGACCCCGGGGGAATGAACAGAAGTCTGCAGCTGCCCAGGGCAGGTCTGGGGATGGGAGTGGGGGGGGAGTAAATACCTGGAAAGTGCCGGAGACCTTGGATGGGGGAGGCTCCTAGGAGTCAATGTTGGTGACCTTAGCTGATCCACATAGCAGTGGGGATATGGAAACTTAAGAGGATACCTCTTGTAGCAATGGAGGTCCCCCAGTGGAGGAATAAAAACACCAACTCATCCACAAAACTTTCAACCCAAAATTTGTCCATCTAAAAGAAATTCAGGAACAAAAATGGAGCAGAGCCTGAAATAACCGCCAACCAGTAACCGACCCAACCTGGGTTTCATCCCATTGGCAGGCAGTGATCCCTGACCCTATGACTGATGCTGCATTGTGCTTGCAGGCAGGAGCCTAACATAACTGTCCTCTGAGAAGCTCCACACAGCAGCTGAAACAGATGCAGACACCCACAGCCAAACATTGGAAGGAAGTTGGGACTCTTATGTAAGAGTTTAGGGAAGGATTGAAGGCCCTGAACAGGATAGGATCTCCATAGGAAGACCAACAGTGTCAACTAACCTTGGAACCCCGGGAGCTCTCAGAGACTGAGCCTCCAATCAAAGAGCACAGAGGCTGGACTGAGGCCCTGGACACATATGTAGCAGATGTGCACTAAGTTTCTATGTGGGTCCTCGACAACTGGAAGGATGGTTGTCCCTAAAGCTGTTGTTTATTTGTAGAATCCCTGCAGAGACTTGGTGAGCCAGGGTGAGTCTGCAGACCCAGAGGTGGAGAAGAGGAAAGGGTATGGGGAGGGACTTTGGCAGTGGGCAGTGGGAGGAGGAGCAACGATTGGGATATAAAAAATAATCATTTAAGGGGTGAAGAAAAGAAAATCTCAGAGATGGGATGAAGAAGACCGTAAAGAAAAAAATCAGAAACAGAAGGAAAATAAAGAGGTAATAGTATGTGAAAATAAAAATTACAGAAAATGTCCAGGTAGAGATGATTAAAATCCACAGAGAAGTCACAGAGTGACAGTTGAAAATGAACCATCAGCTTTCTATGTTAGGAATCCATTTCTCTCGCCTTTGCCAGAACGACTTCATTTGACAGAAGCAAAGTCGTATGGCGGTGAGTTAGTATCAGAGGAGAAAGGCAGGCCTGGGTTTGATTGAGAACTATCATGAGGAAAGCAGAAATCAAACAGTAACAAAATCCCCTGTAGCAATCAGGGTTCTTTTTCTTTTCCTTTGGTGGAAAAAGGAGAATGAAGTCACTCAAGGGTAGTTCAGTGAGGTACCACAGCTGAAAGAGGAAAACCATCAATAAGACCATAAAGGGAGTTCATTAGATATGAGGAAATGTCGCATACCAATTTCTTTCAATAAAACCATCCAGCTCCGAGTGTAGCTTGTTAAGACACAGGGTTCTTTGTTCTTTGTTTTGTTTGTTGTTGGTTGTTTGTTTTACTTTAATTTCCCTTTTATTGAAAATAGATTTTTTTTTCTCACATAATAAATCCTGATTATGGTTCCTCTCCCTCTACTCCTCCCAGTTCTTCCCCACCTCCCCTCCTATCTGGATCCACCCCTTTTTTTTATATATCTCATTAGAAAATAAATAGGCTTCTAAGAGAAACTAATAAAAGAAAATGTAATAAGTTGAAACAAAAACTAACACAGTGCAAATAGGACAAGACAAACAGAAAGGAAAGGGGTGCAAAAAGACACAAGAAACTGATACATATTCGGAGACCCACTCATTCCCACACTCAGGCATCCCATAAAAACACCAAACTGGAAGCCATTTTATATATGCAGAGGACCTGTAGGGTGAGAAGAAAGAAAAAGTCATGTAAGTATATATAATAAAATTGAAATTAAAAATTAAAGCTGGGAAGACCTTTTTTTAAACGATGGCATGAGACTTGGAACACCGAAGAGGCCACTGAGGGGATGGGGCCTTTCTGGAAGAGCAGTTTGTTTCCCCAGTGAGACTTCCTTGGAAAAAAGTAAATTTTCATTTGCAAGTGGTTATCAGTTGGAGATTGCTTCTGGGTTAGGGATGGAGGCATGTGTCCACTTCTCCTTTCAGTTCGTGACACCATCATGTATAGATCTGGCAGGCCCTGTTCATGAGCCTCGGTCTCTATGAGTCTATGTGAGCTTCAACTTGTCCCCTTGTGGTTTTCCATCCTCTTGGCTCACAAATTCTTTCACCTACTCTTTCACAGGGCTCCCTAAGCCCTGAGGAGGAAGGATTTGATGGAGACATCCCACAAAGCTATGTATTCCACATTATCTCTCTGTGTGTAATCTCTGGCATTGGGTCTCTGTGTTAGTTCCCATCTGCTATAGGAGGAAGCTTCTCTGATGATGGGTAAATTAGGCACTGATCTATGACTATAGCAGAATGTCATTGAGGGTCATTTTATTGCTACATTGTCTTAGTAGAACACTAGTATTTGGTTTTACCCTTCATCCCTGGGCTATCTAGTCTCCTTTTCTTGGTGACCTAAGCAGAAGACACAGGATTTCTAAGGAACGATGAAATATTCCAACCTCTGTGGACCTTTGTTAAAGTCCAGGAAGTTAACAACTCAAAGGCTTCAGGAAATCCCTAAAACTAAGTTTTCCTAGGTCCTTTCCTCCCCTAGCACATATAAGTTGAAAGGAATGCTGACAGACACTCTCAGGCTGAGCTACCCAGCAGAGGTTTAGCCAAAGATGCAGAGATCTGTCAAGTTGCCTGGGATGGACACTCTGAAACCTGCTGAGCTACCTAAAGGCTATGCTTTGAACATCAGGTTTTCCAGCTTCCATAAGCTGTTACCATGTCGGGTTGGGCTCTGGTGATACAGCTTCTTTAAATCATTTCTGTTCCTGTAAGAAAACCCTCACCCACACTCCTGTAAGCAATTTCAATTAAACTTATTGGTTCATCCATTGGCCTTTGGTAGTATGTCCCCTTGGGTCTATCTTCAACTCCCAGGCTTGAGTAAGTAGATGCTTTGTTTGTGTCGTCCCAGGAATAGTTTCTTCCTTCCTTCCTTCCTTCCTTCCTTCCTTCCTTCCTTCCTCCTCCTCCTCCTTCTTCTCCCCTCCCCCCCTCTCTCTCTCACACACACACACACACACACACATCTCTCATATATACATACAATGATTCTGAGCATCAAATTTCAATTTATTTAAAAAGGTTTAAAACTTGTATTTCGAGTGATCACTGCTTCTCTTTGTATAATAAGGGACAAATTGATGAAAGTCTATGTCAGGGCCTTTCTCATATGGACTTTCCCATGCTAGGAATTTGAAACATTTCCGTTGTCTTTCGCCCTATACTATAGTAACAAAGACTGAAATAAGTTCGAGCTGTGGAACTGAAGTATGAAAGCAGCCATGTCTGCAGGCTTCTTTTTCTACAGATTAATGGGAATAGATCGGCCAACAGGATAGGAATAGCAGACAGTCTTCTCTTCTGAGTAACTGTAATCCAAAGGCAGCTGTATTAAGATTAAAATTTTTCATATTGTAATACCACATGTCTTGATTTAGTTTGCATTTTAACTTTCCTAACAGTTCTTCCTAACTCAATCTACTGTTCATGAATATACATTGGAGTGCAAATTGATAAAAATGTAGAAGTCAATATGGCAGTTGGTAGCAAAATTGTTATATGTGCATATTTCTGTTCGGCAACCTCATTTCTAGGAATCTGTAGAAATTATCAAATAATGCGCAAGACTGTTAGTTGAAGAATTTTTTATATTACTAAAATATGCAGACAATCTAAGCATTCATTAATAAGGATTTTTCAGAGTAGCAGTAATATAAACAGGTAACATAAAAATCTATGAAGAAACAAAGGCTACTTTCCTGATCTATATTCATATCTATAACAATGTATGAGTGTGTGTGAGTGTGTGTGTGTATGTGTGTATGTGTGTATGCGTGTGCACATGCATGCAAATGAAAAATGTTAACAGTACTCACCTAGGTGTTAAAGGATATAGAGCTGTTTTAACAGGTATTTTTTTTTAATTTTTCACATTGTTTGAAGTTTTCTATAATAAGCATCTATTTTAAGTGTTATAAAAATGACCAACTCTAATATTGGCACATTTATTGTTTTTTAAAATAGCTCAAGGAAAAAGATGCAATCTTTTCTTTTTTTAGTTGTTTAGAGCCTGACTGCTTTGCATAATTGTGCAACCCTACAGGACAGCTGTTCCCTATTGATAAGAGAAAGCCTGTGATGTTAAGGATCCAAGTCTCTTAGGTCCTCTGCAGCATCCCTGCTGGGCTGCTGAGTGAGTCACCAAGGTAAGTGAGCCTCCTATCAGATCTTGCTCCCAGGCAGGAATTGGCCCCCCAGATCCTCCCCTACTCATTTAGGCTCCCCCCTTCATCACTGGGTCTTGGTCTCCTGCTGGGAGGAACCTTCTCCTCCCATGTCTCCGTGTCTTGATAGAGGTAGACACTGCCCAGTAAAATTGGTCCAGTGTAATTGTCCTTACCTTTTACCTACATCATTCCCCAACTCCCCAAAACCCCCTGCAATATTCATTTGAAATAGCACATAAAACAAAGCAGTTAAAAATAATTAAAATAGGCTCCAAGAGGAAAGTAGGCAGAATGAAGTTTCCAAGAAAAAGCATCTCATAAGGCCTGAACCCATAGAGGCATAAGCCTGTAGGCAGAGGACCAACATTAACAACTGAGGTCAGACAAAGCCATACTGCTCACTGTAAGCAGAGCCACAAAATACATTGTTTTGTTTTGGTTTTGGTTTTTCTTTGTTTGTTTGTTGTTGTTGTAAATTCTCAAATACTCTTTGTTTTTCCCATCCTACACCTGAGATTGGTATGTAGGCAACAGAACCTTTGTCATTTTCGTACTTGACTAAGTAACCAGACCTCCCCATCATCCTCCTAATTCCCCTGCCATATTCACTGTTTCTGCTATCCAGATGTTCCCAGAAGGCTCCTGCTTGTCTCTGCTCATGAGATTCTCCTCTCTTTGGAAAGAGTTCTCAGCTCAGCATGTGTGAGTATTCTAGAATGAGGCTGCATTCATTGATGTTACCCGCATCATTCAGGCTTCTTCCCATTTGCAAGGTAGAAAGCTACTGCATGGTTATCTATACCTGTTCCATAACTTCCATCGCTCTACTGATCAAGTAAACTTTGTGGTTAACTAGGAAGTGACCACAAATTACTACATGACACATATAGCTAGCTATATCTGGATTCCTATCTTCCCTGTTGATGCTAATGGGCCAACTCAGCAGACTCCTGTTTGCTGTGTATTGAATCTTTATTTGATTTGAATAGAGAAGCTTTGTGAACAGATTGAATCTCATGTTCTGCTTGGGAGCCTGAAGCATCTTGAAGGAAACAGGAGATATCATCTTTGCTAATCATCGCTCTCTTTCCCCTCAATTAAATAGTGCTTAGCAGTTCCTCACAGGAAACACTTCTATGATTTAACAAACGATGGAGAATGGAAAATAATACTGAAAGATCTGTTTTTGTACACTTCTGAGCAATCTACAGATAAAGAAGATCCATGGAAGTGCCCTACAGTAAATTTCAGTTCCTGTGAGCTCTGCCATTTCTCTCCCTGAAATCCAGTGTAAAGTGGTTTCCAGGTGACTGTGCCTTTGAAGCATGTCAGTATAAACCACTCTGATTGAATGATTCGCTTCTTTTTCACCCCAGATCCTCTGTTCCCTTAAGCCATTTGTTCCTATTCTTGCCTTTAATTCTCAGTGTTCATTGGAAGTGATTTACTCAGGGCACAGAAAGTCACTCTGCTTCTTTTCAAATGTCAATTCTTAGAACTTTCTCACACACTCTTAGAATCATCTTAGGGGTAAGAGGTCTCCCAAGTAAGGCTTTAATTATGGCTACTCCCAAGGGCACATTGTCCCCTTCGTAGCCACTAAGTTAATAGCTTTCAGAGTATACCTCTGACTCCATAGGCTCCAGACTTTCCAGGCACTCGATTATTTCTTTAGTTTAATTTTTTTCTTTATATACTGGAAATATACTTAAAAGAATAAATCTAAAGACTTTGGTTATAATACTTGGTTCACTGCTGCATATAATTAACACGTTCTTGTTCTCTCAACTTAATTTAGAAGAACATTAAATTTTCATAAGCTCACAAAATTATGTGTAGATCATGGAAGAAGGTTAAGCACAATCAGTTGCCTTGTCTAGAGATGAGCGCATAGACTAGGTCAGTGAATACTTATAAAGAAGGCTGTTTAGCATGGTTCCCTCATGGCTATGTGTACCTCTTTCCCTTTTAAGCACTTTCTTATCCCCCTAATCTCCATCCTTGGCTTAGAAGATATTCAGGGCTTAAAAAAAACCCGTCCCTTACAGAAAGCACGTCACACAATGCAAACACTTACTTTACCAGCTAAGAGACTTGATAAACTATGTTTGATACTTTACCACTTAAATACTGGCTTCTTGAATATAACGCCTCCTTCTTGCCATCTAGACTTATTATTAGTCATTGTCCTAAGAGGAGTTTCAAGTTTTGTAAACAAGAATATATTTTTCTTGACATCTGTCAAGTACTCCTCAGTATAAAAAGTTATGATAATAAAAACAGAAATGGTAATAATGAAAACTATAACAAGAATGAACAGTGTACATATTTGTTTGGAAAGAGTCTTGTATGTGCTTAACATATGTTTCACATAGTATTTCATCACCAAAATCCTGAGGTTGATGCTATATTGTTGTCAACATGAGTGATAATGATCTCTTTATGAGGTCTAGAGATTGTATAACCATTGACTTAGGATATCTACCACTACATTCACTTCTACTAGAGAAGCTATAATGGCAGGCAGAATAATTTTCATAATGAGAGGAACATATATCTTGGGTATTCATTTTACAACTGTGGGTGACAATATGTGCTACAGCAAAATCTTTGACAAAAGAGGACAAAAGAAATCAGCTCTTGGTGAGTAGAAGCCAGAGTTAGGTAGAGGTTCAGGTATACATTATGTCTAGCAGGCAAAAGAAAAAAATTTAAAAAAATTAAAATTGCCTTCAAGCCTTGTAGGTTGGCAGGTATCTAGCGATGGAAAAATTCTAAGGCGCTCTAAAGTCATCTTTGGGAAGAACTGTTGACAAAAGCTGTTGTTATTGTTGCTATTGTTGTTGTTGTCATGCTAATAACCATTTACCCTTTCTTTGTTGATAAGTAACCTCCTGTTGTATTCAGAAAAATAATAAACCCAGCTAAAACAATGAACTTCTCTGATTTCTTTGGTGTGAAAGTGACCATTTAACTGAGCTGGATCAGTGAGATGTAAACAAATCAATTAAATGGAAAAGAAAAATAACTAGGGGTGCCATTTTATCACTTCACACTTCTGATACCATGCTTCCTCCAATACAGATTTAATAGAAGGGACTTCAAACACCACACTGGACTGTTGTCTTGACATTGCAGATAGAAGTAATCATCTAAGAACGGGGAGCAGAAACAGAGATAGAGAATTGACTTCTAATATCCAAGGGACCAAAACAGTTACTTATACTGCCCAACTCCAAATTCATTTTGTGTGAGATAAAAATGTGTTATACTAAGTGTAAGATATTTCTTCCCTCTAGCTTATGGTAGCATGCAGATAAACATCTAACTGAATTAGTAAAGCTATGCAAACGTGTTATGGCAGTAAAAACTTTCAACCATTAAATTAGGAGAAAAAAATCAAAAGACGGTTGAGACAGGGTCCTGTGAGAGTGGACAAATCAAGATAAATAAGCCAGGGATTCCTTGAGCCTTGGAACGGGAGACTTAGCCCCTCTTTTCCTGCTTTATTTTAGTTACAAAACATTAAGACTGGGTATAATTTGCAAGACTTCTTTCCAGGTAAATCTTAGTCACTTGTACAGTTGAGCTCTGTTGAGAGGTGTCAGAAAGGCCATGTGATTTTCTACTGAAGAGATAGCACCTTTCAGACACTGAGTAATCTCCCTTTGATTACCAGGAGTAATCTCCTGGTCGGGGGAGTTCAAGAGAACTCTCAAACAACACAGGTTATTCCTTTTGCCTGTGAGACAGGGTTGAGCTGTGTTTGCCTCAGAACTAGCTTTCACAGTATTGGAAGAAACTATGCAAGCTCCCAAGGGAGAAAAACAATCAATACCTGTACCCATCTGGGATGCCTATGAACCACAGCAATTACCAGCAGAGCAAGAAACCACCAAACACGCGATAGTGACATCTGTCTAATAGGACTTAGGGCCTGCTCAAGGGAACTCATGCCTGATACTTTAGGACTAACCAACTACTATGGCTGGTGAGACCATGGAGCCTTAAGGAAAATTCTCTACTGCCCCTTTCCAAAACCAGTATGATCTCTAACTATATGCTTAATACTTACCCTTGTATTCTTAGGTAAGCACGCAACTCCTACCTGTCCTCAAAGAATCTTCTTTGTGTGGCAGGTGGGGAATTACAGAAACTTAGAAATCACCAACACACAACCACACATTCATATATATATATATATATATATATATATGTATATATATATATATATATTCATATATTCATATGACAGGGAAGCTGCACTCATGAACTCAAAACTATAGAGGACATGAATAATAGCAACACAAATTTAGATACAAACATGAATGGGGCAAATCTCACAGAACCCTAAACACTAGACAAATCAAACAAACAAAACAAAAACCAAACAATCCTATAGGTAGTTAATGACTCCTAAGAGTGGGGTTTAGTTTTCTCTAAGAATTAGTCCCCTGGTTGGTTAGCCAATATAAATGGGTAACCCTAAAAACATATAATACGACTAATCCTACACGGACACATTATGTATATTTATATATTTACTCACACAGGGACACATCTACCCATACAATAATAATTAAAGAAGAAGAGACAATAAATTATAGCGAGAGCTGGAAGTGATATGGGAGGGGCTGGAGGGAAATGGGGGAAAATGATGTAAAAACAGTACACATATATGAAATTTTAAAAATAGAATAAATAAATTCTAAAGATAGTTTGTAATACTACAAATGTGCTACAAGTGTCTACATAGGTTCACTGGGAATGATTATAACAAATTAAAGTAAAATTTACTGTGAAATTTGTGCTGAGAATCTAACAACATTTCTTCAGATAATGAAAGTGTCAGGAATAGGATTTAAAACTGCTAATTTAACCTTTGTTTTATGTGTTTCTCCTGCTCCTGCTATAACCCTCTCCACTTGATTCAGACCTTGTGTGTGCTACCCAGCACTTTGTAATTACTGTTTTGTTCAGTTCCAAATTCTATTAGTTTGTCTCATCCTGTGTATGTGGAGGAGAGGGAAACACTGACTCTGTACGTGTTACAGATTCTCCTTGAACTTGTGATTTTCCTGTTTCAACCTATCAAATAAGTTCTGGCTGGTTTTACATTTTACTAGAATAATTCTGTCATTTCACTATATATTTGAATTTATCTTGGTATGACAGTGTTTAGGCAATGGATATCTTTGTTTTTTGAGCTCTAATAATATATACAAACTCCTGGTATTTTCATTTTATATTATGTATTTATGTTCTTATTTTAGACTATTAGGTGGGCTCAAAATAAAATATTTAATAATCTCGTCCATATTTCATAGTAGTAATTATTTTGCTTCCAAGAACAAAAGAGATGTGGCCTCTTGGTAAAACTTTGTTTTCTCAAATTTTTATTTTTATATTTAGACTTTACTCTTTCAAACATAAAGATGAACTGTTATATAGAGTTAGCACATCAATATAAGAGTAGTAAGAACTGGATTAAACTGACCAGCTGTGGTAGTTTACACAAGTCATGAAGCCTTCTGAACCAGTATCTGAAACTTCTACTGTGCATAATTTTTAAATGTATAAGATAAAGTCGAATCATGTCTGTAAAAGTAGCTCTTAGACTGCAGATATTCCTCAGTTATTATAGAGCTTTCCTGGAATGCAGGGGGCCCAGGGCTGATTTTCAGCACCACAGAAACTAAATGTGGTGGCACACTTTCATAATTCTAATATTCAGGAGGGGAGGAAGGGGGATCAGACCTTTAAGATTATCCTTAGTTACTTAGCAAGCTCATGGCTATACTGAGCTATACTCACATACTACTACTACTACTACTACTACTACTACTACTACTACTACTACTACTACTACTACTGCTAGTAATAATAATAATAATAGTAATAGTAATAATAATAATAGTTTTAAGGAAATCTGTATATTATATGAATAAATTCTACCCCAGGTATGACTTACACAGTGATGAACTGTGTCAGAAGAAAAGTAAATGAAGCCAAAATAATTCAGGTCCTCTGGCCTGACCCTGGTGAGCAGTATGTGAATAGGCAAACATATTTTCATTAGAATGAGGGCGAGACCATAGCCATGCGCAAACAGAGCCAAAACAGTAAGCATGTCCACAGGACACAACAAAAGCTCTTAATGACAAACTCTGATATTTAAATGTAATGTTTGCTGATCAATCTTAGAGGATTTTGCTTTGTTGCCTCACAAAACCTACCAGACATTAATTTGATGAAAACCTCAAAATTGATTTCAAAACATTTCTGGTAGGGCCCTCTTCTACCTCTGTGATAGACTAGGAAATTGTCACTGGAAGAGCTGAAGGGACAGCCTAACAAAGTACAAAATTGAAGGCTTTCTTTGTTCCCTTTCTCAGGCTGTATTAGAATAGATCTGCTTAGCTCATAAAAACACCACGAACATTTCAAGCCTTCTCCAGGTAAATTACGTATTCTGAGGTCAGACAGTGTTCAGGGGTGTCTAGCTCATTAATTGCACAGTACTTGATTTGCTGTTCTGAAGTGACTCCGCTGGTCGCTTATTGATGTTTGGCCTGTGACCTCACCACAGGTTATTTCACAGCTATCAGCCATTGAGATCTTTCCTAGCTATTCAGATGTGCATATAGAAGCTGCTTCTAGTGTCAGAACCACAAGGAACTGAACTAAAAACAGACGTAAGTGCTTAGCTCTAAAGAAAAGGAAAAACCTCCATACTGCTTTCCTCCTTAACACTATACTGACTATTCTCAGAAGTCCCTAATACAGACTTGCACTGCTCTCCCTTGTCAGAATTCAAACTCTCCCAGTAAGGAAAGCAGTGTGATCAACAGAAAGGAAAACCATCCTGGTAAGATAAAATGAAAGAAATGTCCTACCTTCAGCTCTGCACATGGGGAGAAAACCACATGATCTCCTCAAGTAACCAAGGGAAGGGTGCTGGAAAGCCAAGTTCCTCATGAATGGACATTAGTGACAGACTTAATATTGGGGAAAGAGAAACAAATGCATACATGGTTGGGGAAAACCATTTGAGTGACATGCATTAATGATAGGCTATTCTCACTCACCAGAGAGGGCAATTCTTTTTTTTTTTCTTCTTTTCCTTTTACCAATATACCTGAAATTTTCTATGGAAAGAATGGATTTCTTTCACAATAAGGAAAAAAAAAAAGAAAGCAAATCAGTGCAAAGGGAAAATATCTCTAATGCTGTTATAACAAAGCAAAGCCAAACCAAACTGTTCAAGTTATTCATGAGGTTGAAACACGCTCACTTATATCTCAAAGGTAATGATCAGATTTAATGGTGGAGGGTAATGCATTTCAAGACTTCAAGTTAGTACTGGTTTGTCATTTTCTAACAGGACAGTCTCTTAAAGTCACAATGCATTTATTAGCATTGACCATGAACATTGCTAAAACAAGTTCTAGGTACATTCAAATAAACTAAATAGGAAGAATAATTGCTACTTAGTTTCCTGTTACTCTTACAGAATTAAAAAGAAAGTGAGTTAATGAACAAAAGAGAAAATAAGGAAAGCATGACAAACTTAACATGAATATAAGTCCAATTAACATTTTAATCTCTGCTTTTAAGAATATAATGGAGCACTTTCATGTGTACACTTACACACAAAAGTAAATCTCATTCATCAAGTTGTTATTTATGAAGTTTCCTACCCACCAGGATTTGTTACTCCAAAATCAATAAATCAGTACCTGCCATATTTGTGTGAATATGGCTGGCCAGCACAAAGCAGCAGAAAATGGGAGGCCTCCAAGGGGCTAAAATCTAACAAGTATTCTTTGGATAGTCTGTGAAGAAACATTTTCTTTGCATTGTTGCTTTGGGTGATAATTGTTTCAGGTGGCCCCAATGTTTCAGTGTTGAAGCTTTGTCTAGGGTTCTGAAGCACAAGGAGGCTGTGATGTGCTTTAAGGAGAAAATTAATGTGTAGAGTAAGTTTTGTTCAAGCATGAAGCATGGTGTAACTGTGAGTTTGATGTTAATGAATTGATAATGTATATTAAATTAGGAATCCTCCTACCAAAGCACACAGAAAGCAAGGTTATTTGTACATGGAAGTAAAAGGGAGAAATTGCTGACCAAAACAACTGTTGACCAATGCAAATGGGTAAATTCTGAGAATATAATGTTCAATGTGGTGATGTAAGTAACAGTTGGGCAGTGTATACCTGAAACTTCCTAACTGGGTAGATCCTAAGTCCTCTTGCCAAAAAGAAATAGCCATAGGTTATATATTGATTGAATGGTGATCTTATGATCACCAAGCTCAGAAGAACTTAACCTGTAGTAAGTTTAGAAATAAGAGTTTAATATTTGCTAACTTAGTGTTTAAGGAAACTTTATAAGACATAATTATCACAAAAATTAAGTATGTGTGCATGCGTAAATTTTATGTTATTATTTCGTAAAAAGCACAGTGAATAAAAATTTGGTTGTTTACAAAGATCAGTTTTAAATATTACACCTCTGAAAATTTCAAAATCTAAAAATAGTTTGTCTATTAAATCTATGAATTTACAACGGAATGGTAGCACTTACTTCCATGCCAGCATTTAGGAGGTATGGCAGGAGAATTGCAAGTTCAAGGCCAGCTGAGTTACATTGGAAGATGCCATCTCAATAATAATAATAATAATAATAATAATAATAATAATGATGATGATGATGATTTTGAATCTAAATATAAAACTTAAAAATGTTAGCAATGCAGCTTAGTGGTAGTTCTAAAGAATTTATGGAATATCTTTTAGTTTCAATTAGTTTTTTTTCCCCTGAGGGAAAAATAAGGAAGTCAAGGGATAGGACTAACACAGATGTTAAAACAAATGGCCAGTGTGATTACAGGGTATTGAGATGAGGGTGAAGCACTGGAGATTATGTGTAGCCTAATAGTACAGGAACTGTAGGGTCTGCTGCAGAGGGTGAACTTGAGTTCTTACCTTTGAAAGCCACAGAAGGAAATTAAACCAAACAGTACTACGATTTCATTGTCCTTTAAGATAGATTTGCTGTTGATGGAGAATGAACTGGAAAGGAAGGAAGAGCTGACCTGAGAATGCCCAGTTTCATGTCTGTCTCAACAATGTGAGTGTAGGACGTGATTGCTGAGTAAAAAACAAAACAAATAAACACAAAAAACAAAACAAAAACAACAATAAAAAAACCCACAAACTAGACATGGCCCCCATTTGAGGGATGGGGCCACCCACCCATCTCAAAAATTTTAACCCAGAATTGTTCCTGTCTAAAGGCAATGTAGAGACAGAAACAATGGAAGCAGGGACTGAAGGAAAGACCATCCGGAGATCACCTACCTTGGAATCTGCAGACACCCAACCTGACACTATTGCTGAGGCCAAGATGTGCTTATAGACAGGAGTTCTGTGTATATTTTGGATCTTATCCCTCTGTTGAATGTAGTGTTAGTAAAGATGTTTTCCCAATCTGTGGATTGCCGTTTTGTCCTATTGACATCCACCTGCATGGGGAATAGAGACTGACAGGACCAAAGGCTTCTCCTCCTGCTGATGCCAGACAATAAAATCCTCTGCTACATATGTGAATAGAGCCACCCCCCCCCATGTGTACTCTTTGGTTGGTGGTTTAGTCCCTGGGAGCTCTGGGGGTCTGGTTGGTTGATATTTTTGTTCTTCCTGTGGGGTTGCAAACCCCTTCAGCTCCTTCAGTCCTTTCTCTAACTCCTCCCTGTGCTCAGTATCACAATCAGCTGCAAGCATCTTAATCTGTATCACTAAGGCTCTGGCAGAGCCTCTCAGGAGACATCCATATCAGGTTCCTGTCAGCAAGAACTTCTTGGCATCAGCAATAGTGACTGGGTTTGGTGGGTGCATATGGGATGGATCCCCAGGTGGGGCAGTCTCTGGGTGGCCTTTCTTTCAGTCTCTGTTCCACTAATTTTCCCTGTGTTTTCTCCTGTGAGTATTTTGTTTCCCCATCGAAGAAGGACTGAAGTATCCACATCTAGGTCTTCCTTACTCTTGAACTTCATATGGTCTGTGAATTGGATCTTGGGTATTCCAAGCTTTTGGCCTAACATCTACTTTTCAGTGAGGGCATACCATGTGTATTCTTTTATGACTGGGCTAACTCCCTCAGGATGGTATTTTCTAGTTCCATTCATTTGCCTAAGAACTTCATAAAGTCATTTTTTTAATAGCTGAGTAGTACTCCATTGTGCAAATATACCACATCTCTGTATTCATTCCTCTGTTGAAAGATATCTGGGTTCTTTCCAGCTTCTTGCTATTATAAATGAAGCTTATATGAACATGGTGGAACATGTGTCCTTGTTATATGTTGGAGCATCTTTTGAGTATATGCCCAGGAGTGGTATAGCTGGGTCCTCAGGAAGCACTATGTCCAATTTTCTGAGGAACTGTCAGACTGATTTCCAGAGTGGTTATACCAACTTGCAATCCCATCAGCAATGGAGGAGAGTTCCTCTTTCTCCACATCCTTGCCAGTATCTGCTGTCACCTGAGTTTTTGATCTTAGCCATTCTGACTGCTGTGAGTAGAATCTCAGTGTTGTTTTGATTTGCATTTCCCTGATGACTAAGGATGTTGAACATTTCTTTAGCTGTTTCTCAGCCATTCGATATTCCTCAGTTTAGAAATCTTTGTTTAGCTCTGTACCCCATTTTTAATAGGACTTTTTTCCTCTGGAGTCTAACTTCTTGAGTTTCTTTGTATATATTAGATATTAGCCTTCTATTGGATGTAAGATTGGTAAAGATCTTTTCCCAATCTCTTGGCCATTTTGTCATAATGACAGTGCCCTTTGCCTTACAGAAACTTTGCAATTTTATGAAGTTAGATTTGTTGATTCTTAGACTTAGAGTAAAAGCCATTGGTGTTCTGTTCAGGAAATTTTCCCCTGTGCCTACATGTTTGAGGCTCTTCCCTACTTTTTCTTCTATTAGTTTGAGTGTATCTGGTTATATGTGGCAGTCTTTGATCCCCTTGGACTTAAACTTTGTACAGGGTGATAAGAATGGGTCGATTTGCATTCTTCTGCATGCTGGCCTCCAGTTGAACCAGCACCATTTGTTGAAAATGCTATCTTTCTTCCATTGGATGGTTTTAGCTCCTTTGTCAAAGATGAAGTGACCATAGGTATGTGGGCTCATTTCTGTGTCTTCAATTCTATACCAAAGATCTACCTGCCTGTCTCTGTACCAATACCATGCAGTTTTTATCACAATTGATCTATAATACAGCTTGAGGTCTTGCTTTCTTTTTTCCACTGTATGGATTGGCTTCTTTGTCAACAATCAAGTGTCCATTGGTGTGTGGTTTTATTTCTGGGCCTTCAATTCTATTCCATTTATCTACCTGTCTCTTTTCCTACACCATGTGTTTTTTATCAGTATTGTTCTCTACATAATCTACTATATAAACAAACTCAAAGAAAAAAAATCATCTCCTGAGATGCTGAAAAAACCTTTGACAAAATACAACATGCCCCCTTCCTTCATATTAAAAGTCTTGGAAATATAAGCAATGCAAAGCACAAACCTAAACATAATAAAAGCAATATACACCAAACCAACAGCCAACATCAAATTAAATGAAGAGAGACTTGAAGCAATCCCACTAAAATCAGGGACAAGACAAGGCTGCCCACTCTTGTAGTGAGCCATATTGGATTTGGGTCTGGCCACTTCGTGACTGCATAGCTCAAGGTGGCTACGTGACTCTGGGCTGCATGGCCACAGAGGTTCAACCTTGAAATGACTGCCATACAGACATGAGATTGTTGAACTAAAGCCTCTCCCAGGAAGACCCTGGGAGCAATGACAGGATGTTTCAGCCTGAGCAAAACACCGGATGTCCCTGAGCAGATTCCTGTAAAGGGTTTGACCTTTTCAAAGAACTTGTCCCCTGAAGACTGTTGCCTCTTTGTTATAGGAGGATATCTTGCAGTGTAGTGATTCACCTTCTATCCTTGGGCACTTCCCAAACTCCCCCACCCTAAGCTTCAGTTCCCGCTTCTATTCCTGCTCCAGAGCTTTAAATGCTGTACATTTCTCTCAATAAATGAGACCTTGACAACAGAACTTTTGCTTGGTCTCCTTCTTCTCTCACCCCCCATTTAGGCCCAAGGGTAGTGCCCCTTCGGGACCCTGAATAACTGGGTCCCCGCTAGCGGGGACGAGGATGTAGGGAGCCATATTGGATTTGGGCCTGGTTTCTAGAATAAGAATTCCATAAAAATATTATCTCAATTTAGACCCATTTCCCTAGGTTGGCTCATGCCACATGTTGTCTAGAATGACTTCATCCAAATTACAGTTTTAGGCCAACTTTCTGTTACCAATGTTACACCTTTTTAACCATATCCAATAACTTAAAAGCCAATAATCCATGACCAAGGCCTGTAGAGCATATTTATACATTTAGAACCAGTCAGAAACAAAATTGAGGTGGCTACACATGTCTTTAATATTTAGACCAAGCATCATTTTTACTTTTCTAGCTGTGATTTTAAGAGAAGCACCTTGTCACCTGCTAAGTCTAATAATAAGTCAGGGATTTTTCTAAGAGAAACAGCCATCAGCTCCCATACCATAGAAGCTGAGGAGCTAGCTGTTGGCGCCTTTAAGATCAGCAACTGCAGACGCTCAGCCCCTGGGCAGCTTCTCCAACTGACCCAGGCTCCTAGCTACAGATACAGGGCTCCAAAGGCAGATTGAAACTGTTTTTTATTCATTTGTTCCTTTTTTTTTTTTTTGAAATGAGTTAAAACCAAGTCAAGGTGTGAACGACCAGCAGATAAAGTTTTTACCATTTTTTCTTTTGAACATGAAACATAAAACATTTAAACAACGAGAAACAAAAACCAGAGACATAAACTGACAGACATGGACAGCTTGGTGCACCAAGGACAGACAATAGACATAGAGGGGAAAAACTAGATGGTGTGCTATCGAAGGGACCCAGATATCCTACCTATGGAACCCAGAACCAGAAATAAGCATTTCTTCAATAGGAGCCAGCAGAGAGGCAGGACGTCTCCTGCCTTTCTTTTGTTCCTAGGAGAGCTCTGAAAGTTTTTCTCTTTCTCCAAAGCATCCGTGGAGAGTCCGGGAGGACTCTTTTTCCCAAACCCATTCTCTCTCATGTCTAGGGTGTAAACTATCTCTAATCAGGGTCCAAAGACTAAAACATAACTCTAAAAGAACGCATACACAAAAACACTTTACCATTACCTTGTCCCTTTTTTATTACAAGTTTTACTTACGCTAGCCCAAATCATCAAGGCCTTTTCTAGCCCATCTTACCCCAATAACTGAAAAATGCTGCAGACACTGGGTCACTGGCTTTCAAGAGTTTATTAATGTCTTGACCCACCTTATTCCAAGTAAGGGGGTGTATATCGGGGCCGATTAAAAATAGCCAAGGACACTTTTTATCAACAAAACAAAAAAAATTGATTAAATCCTTTTTCTTAACTCTTTCCTCTCTCCCTGAGTGAGCGCTTTATCTCTCCTATGAATCAAGCCTCCTTAGACAATACCTTCCCCATGGTGATGGGACGACACTTATTAGACCAGTCCTTACCTCCCTCTCCAGAGACGCACGAGCGATACGGCCTGAAGAGTCCTCAATCTCTCTGAGGATCTCCTGTCTCCGTTGTCTGGTAGTTGTCCGTACTTCGGGGACCCTGTTCAGGCACCACTTGCCCCCACCAGCAGGGACCCAGTTATTCAGGGTCCTGAAGGGACACTACCCTTGGGCCTAAATGGGGGGTGAGAGAAGAAGGAGACCAAGCAAGATTCTGTTGTCAAGGTCTCGTTTATTGAGAGAAATGTACAGCCTTTAAAGCTCTGGGGCAGGAATAGAAGCAGGAACTGAAGCTTAGGGTGGGGGAGTTTGGGAAGTGCCCAAGGATATAAGGTGAATCACTACACTGCAAGATATCCTCCTATAACAAAGAGGCAACAGTCTTCCGGGGCCATGCTCTTTGAAAAGGTCAAACCCTTCACAGGAATCTGCTCAGGGACACACTCTCTCCCTGTTTATTCAATATAGTACTCAAAGTTCTATCTAGAGCAATTAGACAACAAAAGAGATCAATGGGAATCAAATTGAAAAGGAAGAAATCAAGACATCACTATTTGTAGATGATATGCTAGTATTCATAAGCAACCCCAAAAACTTTACCAGAGAACTCTTTCAGCTGATAAATAACTTCAACAATGTAGGTGGATATAAAATTAACTCAAAAAAATCAGTAGCCTTCCTCTATACAAAAGATAAATGGCCTGAGAAAGAAATTAGGAAAACAACACCCTTCTCAATAGTCACAAATAATATAAAATATCTTGATATAACTCTCACCAAGCAAGTAAAAGATATATATGACACGAACTGCAGGTCTCTGAAGATAGAAGCTGAAGAAGCCATCAGAAATCTCTCCCACACTCATGGATTGGAAGGATTAACATAGTAAAAATTACCATCCAGTGCAATCCCCATCAAAATTCCAACTCAATTCCTCACAGAGATAGAAAGAGCAATTCTTAACTTCATCTAGAATAACAAAAAAAAATGGCAAAAACAATACTCAACAATAAAAGAACTACTAGGGGAATCACCATCCCTGACCTCAAGCTGTAGTACAGGCTCTTTTTTTTTTTTTTTTAAGTGGAAAAAGAGCTGGTACAAAGAAAGGCTGATGTGTTTCAAAGACAAATTGTCTGCTTTAAATTGACTTAGAAGGTTTCTTTCCCCCATGGTTCAAGCTAAATGGGCTTATTGTGCTTCCTAACTAAATTAGTGTAGATCATAAGATTATACGGAAGTAATATGATATACCAACTAAATTAACTACAGTCGAATTGCCTAACTTAGAGAACACGAGGATGTCTAGAGATGTGATTTGGGTCTTTTAGACAATCCTAGCAACAGCTGAGCAAACCTGGGGACTACACATGTGCTTACTCAATGCAACAGGCAGCCATGGAGCAGCAGTTCACTCAGACACTCACATGATAAACCTGTGGCATGAGTCCTCATGATTTTTGTTACACAATATTATTTTTTTCTGGTAAAGATAGTATGATTAAATAAAACAAGTCTAGTTTCAATAAAATATGGTATAGTTTCCAAATTGGAAAACAGGTAATCTTAGTTTCCTCCCTAAAAATTAAGAAATAAATATATATATATTATCTCATATATAATATATATATTATCTCATCACATCAGCATAAAAGATTTATCACTCAGGGCAAAGCTCTAGAGTGGAGTCTTGTCTGGCTACTGGAGGTGGTCTATTCAAGTTCTATATCCCCACTGTTGGGCACCCCAGGACTCTAGCACTTCCCAGGGATCTCCCTGCCAACCCCTGCCAGCTGAATATTTCCATTCATTCTCCTGGCCTTCTGGGCCTCTTTCCTGTTTTTCCCCATACCTGATCCTGGCCCCCCTTATCTCCCTCTCCTATCTCCCACCTAGGTCCCTCCCTTTGCCTCCCAGAACTATTTTGTTCCCCCTTCTAAGTGAAATTGAAGCATCCTCACTTGTTCCTTCCTTCTTGTATAACTTTTTTGGGTCTGTTGAGTGTATCATAGGTATTCTGTATTTTTTGGCTAATATCCACATATCAGTGAGTATATACCATGCCTGTCCTATTGAGTCTGGGTTACCACACTCAGGATGATATTTTCTAGCTCCATCAATTTGCCTGCTAAATTCATGATGTACTTGTTTTTAATAACTGAATAGTATTCACTTGTGTAAATGAACCACATTTTCTGTTTCTATTCTTAAGTTAAGGAACATCTGGTTGGATTCCAGATTCTGGTTATTATGAATAATGCTGCTATGAATATAGTGTAGCATTCATCCTTGTAGAATGGTGGCGCATACTTTGGGTGTATGGCCAGAAACAGTATGGATGGGTCTTTTTGTAGAACTATTTCCAGTTATCAGAGGAATCTCCAGATTCATTTCCAGAGTGGTTCTACCAGTTTGCAATCCCATCAGCAATGGAGGAGTGTTCCTCTTTCTCCACATCCTTGTCAACATGTGCTGTCACTTAAGTTTTTGATCTTAGCCATTCTGGTTGGAGTAAGATAAAATCTTAGGGTCATTTTGATTTGCATTTCTCTGATGACTAAGGATGTTGAGAATTTCTTTAAGTGTTTCTTAGTCATTCGATATTCCTCAGCTGAGATTTCTGTTTAGCTCTGTACCCCATTTTTAATTGGGTTATTTGGGATTTTTTTGAGTTTCATTTCTTTATATTTTTGGGATATATCTCTATGTATGATGTAGGGTTAGTGAAGATATTTTTCCAATTTGTAGGCTGTCGTTCTGTCCTATTGACAGTGTCCTTTGCCTTACAGAAGCTTTGCAGTTTCAAGAGTCTCGTTCATCAGTTGTTATCTTAGAGCCTGAACCATTGGTGTTCTTTTCAGGAAATTGTCTCTGGTACCAATGACGTCAAGGTTCTTCCCCACTTTCTCTTCTATTAGATTCAGTGTATCTGGTTTTATCTTGAGGTCCTTGATCCACTTGGACTTAAGTTTGTGCAGGGTGATAAATATGGATCAATTGGCACTCTTCTAGATGCAGACTGACAGCTAGACCAGCATCATTTGTACCATTTATTGAAGATGCTTTCCTTTATCCACTGTACAGTTTTGGCTTTGTCGAAATCAAGTATCAGTAGGTGTGTGGGTTTATTTCCAGGCCTTCAGTTTTATTCCCATTGATCAATCTGCCTGTCTCTGTAACAACACTGTGTGATTTTTATCACTATTGCTCTATAATACAGCTTGAGTTCAGGGATTGCTGAGTTTTCCCAAAATTCTTTTATTGTTCAGGATCATTTTGGCTATTGTGGTTTTTTGGTTTTTCCATATGAAGCCGAAAATTGCTTCTTTTGAGGTCTATAGATATTGTGCTGGAATTTTGATGGAAATTGCATTGAATCAGTATATTGCTTTTGATAAGATGACCGTTTTCTTTATGTTAATCGTAATGATCTAGGAGCATTGAGATCTTTTCATTTTTGGTATATTCCTCTATTTTTCTTCAGGGATTTGAAGTTCTTGTCATACAGATCTTTCATTTACTTGGTTAGAGTTACACCAAGTTACACCAAGACATTTTATATTATCTGTGGCTATTGTGAAGGGTGTTGTTTCCCTAATTTCTTTCTTAGCTTATTTATCAATTATATAAAAGAGGATTTCTTTGAGTTAATTTTACATTCAGCCATCTTGCTGAAAGTGTTTATAAGGAGTAGAAGTTCTCTGGGAAAATTTTGTGGGTCACTTTACATATACTATCATATCATCTACGAACAGTGGACCCATGCTTTTTTTAAAGAACAGTTACATACCAAAAACAATGTTTTAGAATAGTTAGTAGTCAATTCAATGTCTGTCTGTCTCTGTGTCTATCTCTCCTCTCTTCTTCCCTAACTCCTTTTCTCTTAGAGAATTCTGTCTTGTACTCCAGGAATGATAGGTAATCCAAACAAAAAAGAAAAATCCTTCAACAGCAGAAACATTTCAAATCATAGCTTTTTGTTCCCCTTCCATCCAGCTGGATTTATCTACTTGTGACTGCACAGTGTGAGTAAATTAAATGGAGGCTTATACAATTAGCCATTGAAAAGGACAAGAGACATCATTTATGGCTGGGAAAAGAAAAAATGATATATCTGGAGACAAGTTGTCATTCAAGGAAACTCCTGTTGTGATATCCAGATACCGCATAGTAACCAAGTCGTCAGCTATGCTAAAGAGCTACACTCCTCGATACTTATCATAGCATAGAATATGTAATAAATCTAATTGTTATTATAATTATCAGAGCATAAGTATAAACAAAACTGACTGTAGGTGTTATTTGCTATACAGAAAAACTTGATCAAGCGGAGACTAATTAGATGCATCTAAATTAGATACATATTTGTTATAGCCAGTCAACCTGTACCAAGTGACTGAAAGATACTTACTGTTATTTAGGAATAGGCACCCATCAGATATTGGATGTATAGATATAAACATACATTCTTAAGAATTTAAATGGAGTAAAAATAATCTTTTGTTTCTTATGGGAAAAAATAATTGAATCTTTCTTCACTATTTCCTGAAGCATTCAAACTGCTTCAAGGTTACGCTTTCAGACGCCATTTACCTATGTACAACCTGACAACAAAAGTTCTACTTGACGTGTGAATCCCATAAGTCTGTTCTGTTTTGTGGAACAACTCAATGTCATAGCCTAGACCTTGAAGACGCTTGTGATATTCAACCCTGTTGGATGCCAATCACATTTTTGATTCCCCTGAAATTTCACAAGTGCATTTTGCCAGCTGTCTTGGAGTTCTAGAACAGCCATTACCTCAAAGTAGAGCAGCCTATCTCCAGTATTTTTGCCCACTAAAAGGAAAGACAAAACAGAAAACAACACTACAAGTTACATTAAAATGTAACATACAGACAGTAAAACAACCAGGAATGCAATTTGCACACAATTAAGCAGCACCAAATACATTCTAATGAGTGCATTTACAGAAGACACCAGCAGCACTCAGTGAACATGCTGCTTGCTGATTCACTAGGTAACTTGAACACCAAAACATAAAGTTCTCTTTAAGTGCATTAAATACAAAACAAGCAAAAAGTGTGCAGCCATCAAACAAAGCCTTTCTTCTTTGTAATGAACCATATAATTACGCAGAAGGCTAATGCTACAGGGGAAGAAACAGACACCTTCTAACTAAAGTCTGCCCAGAGTTGAAATCAGCGGAGCTTTATTATAACAATAATGCTATGCAGATCAACCAGAAAGACACAACTACAAAATGATCTGTTTTCAGAGAGGACAGCCCAGTTGCTTACAGGCGGGTGAATAGGATTTTTTTCTTTCTTTCTTTTTTTTCTTTTATTTCTTCACTTAAGTGGGAAAAAACTATCAACATATTGAACATCCCAACCACATGACTAGCATCTCCATTGTTGAATACCAATTTCAACCAGTCTAATTAAAGGAGTAAGGGCAATGGAAAAAGTACTATTTCCCTGCCATAATAAAATGCCATTTATTTCTTTATTTTACAAATGTGAAGCCTAAGGCAAGCACTGTCATGAGGAACATTTTCTTGTTAAAAATATTCTTATTTAAAACTTCATCATAAAATAAACAAAAGGAGCAGTAGGCGATCTATTCATCTAGTTGTCTAGAAGCTCAGTCCAACACACGTGCGTAAATAATAAAGTCAGTGGCATGCCTAATGAAATATTTCTCTTTGAGCTCATGGTTGTGAACTACATATAAGTACAATATGCAAACCTTCCCAAATATATAATTCTATTTAAAGTGTGCTTAGCTTTAACTCGACAATCTGACTTGGGTATTACTTTTGTGTACACAGCAAGTTAACACATTAGATACAGTCACATAGACTCTGCATTCAAACAGGAGCACTGACTGAGGAAGAATACTAATGTATTCATTCTCTCTCACTGATGTTGATGGAAAGAAAATCACTATGGTCCATTCAGGCCTGTTCCTCCTGCCACAAACTGACAAACAGTCTCCAGCTTATAAAAACCTAGTCCTCCTGCTCATTTCCTCCCCTAAGAAGGATGAGTTTGGTAATGAGTAAGTTGAAGTCTGTCTGCATTCTGAAGACATTATAGGGTGACAGGATTGACAGAGGTGTTAGGCATCCTCCTGGTTGGGTATTGTTGAGTCTTTGAGGTTTGCACCTAGGAGAAACCCCAAGGTTGAAAGGCATCAGTATGTGCTTTAGACTGAGTATTTAATTGCTAGTTAGAGATAAATTGCTTTAGCCTCTCAACTGAGTCTCTTAAAACACAATTCCATCCAGACATCACCTATGAACTACCTATGTGACTATGTGACAGTTTCATCTCCAGAATTAATTACGAAGATAAAATGTATACAAAACTTCTATTTGTCTTTTAAACCAGAGATTCTTAAGATTTTTCCTCACAAAACACTGTTCTAAGAATTTTTTATGTAATCTCCATATATGGGTATATATAATAGGTATGTAACAAATAAATTTATTTTAAAATAATTATGGTTACATATGATTTTACTATTTACTAAAAATGAAAGAAAAATGTGTATACCAATGGAATGAATATACGTGCTTCTCACAGAGAAAATTAAATCTTAGCTGAATATTTGGTATTGTAGTATGTAGGATATCTTTAACAACTTGCAGAGTGGTCTATTTTTAATTTTATAATTGCTAATGCTGAGAATGTTGCCTCACATAAATACACAGTAAAAACTGAAAGAAGCACTTGTAGGCCCATTGCCAAAACTGTTGAAAATTTCAACCAAATCTTAAGTTAAAATTTATTTAATGATTTTAATGAAATTCAAGTCAGTTCCTCAAATTAATTTTAAAAGTGAAACATTCTAACACTATAAACTTATTTGATACTTACATGCTTAGAAATGACAGTAGATATATAATAAATGTTGGTTTTCATATTTGAACAATTATATTTCTATAGGATCAGAAAACTTTGCACATACAATAATAGAATTTAGCATAAATGTGAGCTGACATGTTTCAAAAAGTATTCACTGGCATTGCATGGCAAGATGGCCTGTGTAGGGCAACATGTACATGTGTGTTCAGAATCTTGGCTCCAGAAGTCAGGCAAAGCAGCATAGAGAGTTCTGTCCTGGAGCCCTTGGATTCACTACATGTTTTGTTTTTAACTAATGTTTGGCCATTGGACGTTCAGGAACATTTTTTTGTTGCCATAGTTATTGGACATTCAGTTCCAAGATCTCAAATAAGATCACAACCCACACTTAAGGAAGGCGCATGGTAGAGTATAACACCATGTTAATTAAAACGTGCCCACTGCAAAGTCACTGGCAAGATAACATAAAGTATAGGAGAGAACCATGATTTCCTCTGTGAGTGATGTAATGCTATAACCATGGGAAGAAAAGTAGGACAATTTTGTTTGATTTTCTTTGTGATAGTCTTAATGTATTAAAATATGAAAGAGGCACATAATTCTTCTACTTAAACCCCTCAAAGCCACATTCAATCAGATATCCCAGAGTAGATTTTAGATGAAAAGAACTATATTGAGGTTTATTTCAACTGTTGTTTGACAATAAATTCATTTATGAAGTAAATTTAGGGGTCTTTTGGAGACTCACCAAGACTTTACACATTTGATGTTTTCCTAATGGAACCATGATAAACTATTTTCCCCTATCCCATGGAGATCATCATGAGTTACAGCTTCCCCTTATCAGCCTTTCTATTTTATATTCATTTAAAGAGTCAAAGAAAAGTCCTTATACATTTTAGATGTGGCTGAATTTCTCTCATTATACGTCTTTCCAAGGGGACCATGACAATCCATTTATCTCACAAAATGAATCATATGAATGAATCTGTCACTGTTAAAGTACTAGCAGAGGAAAAGTGTCTTTTTACTTTAAAGCATTAATGTCAAGCAGGAGTCACTAAGAGATTGGTAATTATTGCCATAGAGTTAGGGAAAGAAAGTGACGGCTGATACCAAACACCATGAGTTAGGTCAAGCTTCTCAGGTAAGAGCCACATCCACAAAGTGACTGGATTGCTATCATTTAAGGGATTAGCTACAAGTTCAGAGTCCGGGTTAATTTAGTTCTGTCCCTTTGGCTTGATAATTCATTAGAATGCTTGGCCGAGGGCATGAAAATTGTGTTAAACAAAAAGGATGCAGATCAGAAGCAGCCACAGGGGAAACTGGCAATGCTGTTCATTTTAAGTTCATCTTGCTGCTTTCCCTGAGAAAGCACATCACCCCCTGACACATGAGGGTGTGACAATAGGCATTCACCTTTGGAATCTAGAGGTTTATTCTTGGTTTTCAGTATTGACTACATCATTGACCCAAAGGTTGAACTCAATTTCCAGCTTCTTTCTGTTCCCTGGAGACCGTGCTCCTACACGTTATCCACAGCCCTCAACATGTAAGCCCATGCCTATTTTTTCCCTAGGATGCCCACAATCATCCTGAATCATATTGCTAACATAAACTACTTAGAAACCCAACACGAATAAGAAGTAAATTTTTATTGTTTAGGAAATATCAAGTGATCATCTCCCAAGAATGAAGGATAAAAGCTATCCAAATTTTTTATTATATAATAACCTATGAAAGCATTTGCCTTATTAAATGATTTTATAATCAAGTTTTGATAGCTTGGTTGCACTAGTAATGTAACGTTAAGCCAAAACCACACCTAGTCTTAGTCTCTTTGTCTATACTAAAATTGGCCAAGATATAGTTGGCAATTTCCAAAAATAAATACAAGGCTTTCTATAAAGCAAACTCTTACTATAAAATTACTACTTCCCAGAAATTTTATTCCAAATAACTACGAACATGTTATCTACTTCCCAAGAAAATATAGTATTAACTAGGAAGTTCATTAAAATAATTACAGAAATTAGTTTTTGGATCTACTCTAAGATGTAGCTTCAAATCTGTTCTATAGATCTTAGATCCGCCATCCACTTCTAATGTGGGAAATGCTATAATCACATTTGAACAATTTAAAATACATTCTATTTTTCTATATGTATGCCTAAAATATATTACTGATGGAAAGTACTAAATGTCTTATTAAACCATAAAACTTTTAGACATTTTCATTTGTGTACATGTAAAAGTTCACAAAGAAAGCATACCACAATGAGGAACGTGTATTATAATGTGTCAGAAAATAATATCGAAAGCCGTATAGTAAGTTCTGATTTGTATAGATTTCCTACACATTATCATTTCCCATTGTGTATCTATAGTTACTTATTCCCTTTATTTGTATCTGACAAAAATAGGACATTTATCCTCATTCAATAAATACTTGCTGATACATCTAATGTGTCAGGCACTAAGAATGCTGCAAAACACAGAAAATACATTTTTAACATGATCAATAATATTCTATGAGCACTCTTTAATTTCAATACCTAGAAGGCAGGGAAAGGTGGATCTCTGTGATTTCCAGCCACCCAAGGCTATGCAATGAGACTCTATATCAAAATACAAATAATATATACTATATACAGTTACATAGCTTTAAATGTTAAATCTATGAAGAAATTTAGGATGTAGAGATTTTAAAAATTGGGTAGAAATTACAAATTTGAACAGTCCATCAAGATGATATCAAGCATTAGGACACAGTTTCATTAAAACAAACACAACAAGATATAAAGTCACTATCCTACTTTGCTTTTTATTTCTGTGATAAACAAAGTGACTACCTTAGTTAGGGTTTCTATTGTGCTGAGGAAACACCATAACCATCACAAGTCTTATAAGGAAAACATTTCATTGAGACTGACATAGTTTAGAGATTGACTCTATTATCATCACAGCAGAAAACCTGTTGGCTTGTGGACAAACATGATGCTGGAGAGGTAGGTGAGGGTTCTACATCTGGATTGTCAGACAACTGGATGAGATATAGAGACATTGGTCTGGCCTGAGCATCTGAAACTTCAAAGCCCATTCCCTAATGACATATTTCCTTCAACATGGCCATGCCTCCTGGTAGTACCGCTCCCTCCTGATGAGCCTACAGGGTCCATTTTCATTCAAACCAAAATAATGACTAAAAGCAGCCTGAGAAGGTAAGAGTTTATTTCATCTCATAGTTTATATCATGAAGGAAGATCAGGGCACAAACTCAAGGAAGGAACTGCAGCAAAGGCCGTGGAGAAATGCTCCTTACTTGCTTGTTCACCATGGTTCTCTCGTCTTGTTCTTTTATACGACCTAGGAAGGCCTGCCTAAGGACTGGACTGCCTATAGTGGGCTTGGGGTTGTGTCAATCATTAACAAAGAAAATGACCCAGGGGCTTGCTCCAGGAAAATCTGATGGAGGCTTTTCTTAACTGAGATTTTTTTCTTTCTAGACAACCCTAACTTGTGTCATGTTAACAAAAACTAACTTCTCAACTTAACACGCATATCATTATTAAAGCATAACTTTGCCTTTATTGTTTGCCTCAAACATATTAATATTGATAGCACAATAAAAGATGTAATTTAGTTGTTTTTTGGAAATTATTATTACATTATTTCCTCTTTTCAATTTCTCCCTCTTGGTCTTCCTATGTACCCCCTCTCCAATCCATGGTGGCTGGCCTCTTTAATTGCTTTTACATTTATATATACTATATATTCTATCTATAGATTTAGAAAAATATATCCCTAATGTATAAAATATTCTTAAATATAAAAGTACAATCTGCTCAGTCCATATATTGTGTCTATTTAATTTGATAACTAATTAAGAAAATTTTTCCTGGGGAAGACAATTTTCTCTGCCTCTCAGAAATTAGGTGCCTATAGTTGTTTGTCAAGAGGCATGACCCTATAAGATTCCCCCCTTCTACATTAGCATGCCTTGCTGGTGTTATCCTCATTTAGGTACCCATGTTGTTGAAACTTCATGGGTATAATTTCCCTGACATTGTTATCGGATAGTCTTATAGCAGACTTCCTTTACCTTTGTGTCTTACAACTTACTGCTCTTCCACAAATTCCATGAGCCTTGCTGTTACAGAAGGATCAATTGGAGATGGGCACCACATAATCAGTTGTTTTCTGCATTTATATCAGCTATGGTTTTCTTTTGCTGTCTCTGTTGTGAAAGAGAAATATCTTTGTTGAAGTTACAGTAAGAGCCATATTTGTCTGTGGGTATAGGGATCAATATCTACAATGTCGTTAGGAATCATGCTGCTTTAATAAAGTGACAGTAGCAGGTTCTCCTCCAAGACCCATGACCTAATAGTTTCAGGTAGTTTTCCTGGCTTTCCACTATCAGGCACCATTTTCCTCCTGATGAGCAAGCCTTAAGTCCAGTTAGAGACCTGTAAGTTGCCACCAAGATACACAGGCCACCATTGCACCCATGGGGTTATTGTGCCTTTCTGGTCATTGCTTTTGTTCACAGGCATAAGAGTTCAGTAAGACTATTAATTCCTCCCTTGGAGCTTGCATGACACTTTCCAGTAGCATGAAAGCTCATCTTCAGACTGCAAGATTTCATGTCAAATGCAGCTCAGATCCTCTGGATCCTGTGTCCTAAGGAAAGATGTTTATAGCAGTAAGGGTTTATTTTCAATCTCTGGGAAAGCTTCAAATGCAGTAGTAATACCTCATAATGTTTTGGGTGTCTCTTGGACTCCCCTAATCTACAACTCAAAGAGGAGTTTCTCATACCTAGTATTGGGGTTCTGTTGGACAGTTTTGTTTTTCAAGGGAGAACTGTCAGCCTAAATGGAAAATTTTCATTGTAACTATATATGTTTACTAATAGATTTATATGTATTATATGAAATTTTATGTAAATATCTAATAATATGATTCCTTCCTTTTTCAGGCATCTTTACTGTTATTTAATCTTCCCCCTCCCTCTAATTCTGTATTGACTTCACTCCCCTCTCTACCTTAAAGACTCCCCCAATTTCCAATTTCTCCCTTAAATATCTTAAATATTAATTTTTATTACTTTTTATGATGTGGAGACATATGTGTTTATAAGTACACGTGCATGGGAAGCCTTGAGGTGTCTGACCCCTCTGCATGTGGGAGAGTTGTGAGTCACCTGACTTGAATACTTAACTAGGTTCTTCTGACAGAGCAGTAGTCATTCTTAATTGTTGGGCCATCTCTCTGAGCCCTAGTATTCCTATTTTACTACTGAAAAATTAGGATAAGTAATTTGCCCTTACTTACAGACAATAAAGTGATGGGATATAGATTTTAAAGTAGCCACTATACTTCTTAATTATGATATATTATCAAATAGGAGAAAAATCTTCATCTCCTTTGGATCACAGGGTAAGTAACAGTAATTAATGTATTCTTCCAGCTGTTCTTTGGCCAGTGGGTTGTACAGAACATCTTTGGATTTGGATGGGTGAGCGGCCAAAAGTAATAATAAAACCAATGACAATTGGGAGATACTTGTAAATATGTTTATAGATTTCTAAAGTAATCTCTATGTGCGTGCATGTGTGTGTGTTTGTGTGTGTGTGTGTTGTGTGTGTGTGAGAGAGAGAGAGAGAGGAGAGAGAGAGAGAGAGAGAGAGAGAGAGAGAGAGAGAGAGAGAGAGAGAGAGAGAATAAGAACAGGGGGTATTTTTTTGATGTATTGAATTCATCAAAAATGCTAAAACAGAGCACTAGACATTTATTTTCTCACAATCCTGAGATTGGAAATCTAAGACTAAGGGATCAGCAGGGTTGATTTTTTTTTCTTGGTCTTTATTCTTAGGGTCAACCCCCAGTGTAGGGGAATGTCAGGGCAGGGAGGCAGGAAGGGGTGGGTGGGTCTGTAGGGGTGCACCCTCATAGAAGAAGGGGGATTGAGGATGGGATAGGGGGAAACTGGGAAAGGGGATAACATTTGAAATGTAAATAAATAAAAAATATATCCAATAAAAAAAGAGAGTCCTCTTATCTCTCTGTTTTCACAGTCTTCCTTTGGTATATATTTGTGCCATAAATTGATTTAGGACTATGCTGTATAGAAATTTCCTTCATATTGAAACATTCACTCCAGGATTAGAGGGAGAGGAGCTCATGGGTCTCAGGAGCTAAACAAAATCTGTCAGGAAAAGTGGGATCTTGCGAGATTGTCAAAGGGCCTCTCCTCAGCTTTATAAAAGAAGGGAACAGCTTCTATTAAGATGCCTCTGAATAGCCATGCTTGGGAAGGTGACTTTTGGAATTTAGGGCAGCCTGCAAAGTATGCAAAGAGCTCCATTGTTGCTGCAAACTGAACAAAGATCTTCAGTTTGAAGCTTTGGGAAGTCTTGACTTGTGTTGGAGTGGGATTTTGATTCTGATACTGCTTTTTGGAGTCATCTCTACTTCTGAAAGTAACCCTAACTCATATTCCTTTTAGTAACTTAACAAGTAAAGCTCACTGGCTAACCAAGTCAGACTTCAGTGCAATCATTAACTTGGTCTGTCATGGCTTCCTTTTCTAGGGTGAGAAGGCACATATGTGTGTTACCTCTTCCCAGCTCTCAAATTACATGAATGTGTGTGTGTGTGTGTGTGTGTGTGTATGTGTGTGTGTAAAATTATATATATGTATATGTATATATTCATGACCTCATTAATTAATTAATTTTTAAAATACTATTTGTAAATGCTTTCACATTCTGAAGAAGTATGCTTAGGGTTTTAGTATGTGAACTAGGGAGGAGACCATAACTCAGCTTGTAGTAATTGCCTAGTGTTGTTCAAACCCCTGTAAACCTGTGGTGTAGATTGGAAAATCTCCTTCCCACTGAATCTTAATATTATATTCAAAACTTCCGTCAGCTGAGGGATGCACAGCAACAACCACAGGGTAGGTAGCACCTGATGCTTCTGTACTGACAGACTTTTCTTTTCCACTCTTTGTCTCAGACATGTGAAGAGAGTTGCCATCATCACCGGGCTACACTTGGATATTTCAGTAGAGAGTAGGATGAGAACACCTTGGTCAGAAGAACACAGACAACTCTGTCAGTAATTTTATAAAACTTCTATCATATCATCGGCTGCATAATACAAAAATGACTTGAATTCCGAGTTATTTCCCTATGAATGTTTTAAACAAAGCTGAGCTGACAGGCATCAATCAGTGTTGAGCTCTTATTCAACTTTAACTTTGTTTCATAAAGCTTTTTAAAAGCTGATTGGATATTTCAGTTTTGTTTTTAGGATAGATATTGAGAATTATTCAGAGTGCCTATTGATGGAAAGATACAGGAGAATTTTATTAATCATCTCTATGTAAATTTATTCTCACAAGATTGTAAGGTCTTTCATTTCTGAAATATAAAGATGATACAGTCACCTTGGAAATAATGCAGATAATTTTCATAAATGAAATGCATACATTTTTAGCCAAAGGCCAGAGGCTCCAAGCTATGCACTGGTAAAAGTTCACTAAAACTACGGTTTAAATAGATTTTCAGGATTGATTTCACTCTGAATTGTTACTGGTGCCTGTAACCCTGATGATCTGGGCTCACTTGCAAAGTAAAAGCTGGGAAGATTTATGGAGATGTCTCAACAGCATAGAAGTTCATGAGCAATATTAAAGTCCCAGGTCTTCAAATTATAGTCTCAAGATATGGCTTTAAAAGGAAGAATTGTGGTCCACACAACTCTAGTAGCTGGCTCTGTATCAGTAGTCAAGGTTTAACAGATCATAGCTACCTTCTTTTGGCAAGGACTTGAGCCAATTTTTGTGGGCAATATGTCCCTGGAAACTCACATTCCCAAAGGTATCCTGTAGGTATTGAATAGAAGTCACTTCTAAGCTCAGCACCACTGATTACCCAGCTCTGGAGGAAAAGAAGATTCTTATGTAGGAAAAGAATATGGTTTCCTTCTGAAGCCTTTTGTAATGGGATTACATGTTTTGCTTTGAACTATTGATGGAAATTTTGGAGCTCTGATTTTCTTATTTGGTCTATAGCAAAATAAAAACAATCATACTAACTACTTATGTTTTAAATTAAGTAACTTTTATTTTTTAGCATTTATATTTCATTTTGCCTGAATTATAGCTTAAAAAGCAGAATGTCTCAGATCTATTATCTGTCTAAGCTTTGGGTACATATCTCATAGTGGAGATAGTCACAGAAATTCTATTTATTTCAAGGGGAAGCTGTGAATTTCAAAGAGACAGTGTTATAAAAAGCAATTTAAAGTTAATATTACATGTTCTTTTACAACGTGTTCTAGTAAACTGTAAACTCCAAATTAATCACCTGCTCCTTTTTAATGATGATTTTTGGTGCAGATGTCTCCTCTGTCAACATCCTGGACCAGTTGAAGGCTTCAATAGCAATGATTTGATTGTTCTATTACAGAGTTGTAATAAGGATCCCATAATCATTTGCCTATGAATACTGAGAACTTAGTGTATTTAATAAGTATCTTAGAATATGTCTACACACTATTGAAAGAAAGTAGTTTTTAAAAATGAGGGACTACAAAAGTAATTGATTATTCTCTAGAGCTTGTGTTAAAGTTCCTCATGTTGTAGTGACTTTAACCACAAGATTATTTTTATTGCTACTTCATAACTACAATTTTGCTACTACTATGAGTTTTAATATAAATACTTTTGGAAAAAGAGCTTTGCCAACATGGTAGTGACCCACAGGTTAAGAATTGCTGCTCTAAACCAGAGCTTCCAGGGACTAAGCCACTACCTAAAGACTATACATGGACTGACCCTGGACTCTGACCTCATAGGAAGCAATGAATATCCTAGTAAGATCACCAGTGGAAGGGGAAGCCGTTGGTCCCGCTAAGACTGCAGCCCCAGGGAACTAGACTGTTGGGGGGAGGGCGGCAATGGGGAAGGATGGGGAGGGGAACACCCATAAAGAAGGGAGGGGAGGGGCTAGGGGATGTTGGTCGGAAACCGGGAAAGGAATAACACTCAAAATGTAAATAAAAAATACTCAAGTTAATAATTAAAAAAAACTGAAAAAAAAAAGAATTGCTGCTCTAGAAAAATATGAAAATAACAAAATACCACCTACTGAAGGCCTCCTTAGTGCCAAACACAAAGATCCAACAAAGAAAGAGAGCTTCAGACCAATTTTGCTTATGAATATCGATACAAAAATACTAAAAAAAAATCTCACAAATTGAGTCTAAGAACACATCAAAACCATCATTTATCACAATCAAACAGGCTTCATCCCAGGGATGCAGGGATGGTTCAATATATGAAACTCCATCAACATAATCCACTACACAAACAAACTCAAAAATTCACATGATCATTCCATTAGATGCTGAAAGGCCTTTGACAAAATCCAACACCCCTTCATGTTAAAGGTCCTGGAGAAACTAAGAATTCAAGGCACATACTTAAATATAATAAAATCAATAGACATCAAACCAACAGCTGACATTAAATTAAATTGAGAGATACTTGGAGCAATCCCACTAAAATCAGGGAGAAGACAAGGCTACCTGCTCTCTCCCTACTTATTCAATATAGTTCTTGAAGTTCTAAGTAGAGAAATTAAACAACAAAAGGAGATCAAGGGGATACAAATTGGAAAGGAGGAAGTCAAGATATCACTATTTGCAGATGATATGATAGTATACATAAGTGACCCCCCAAAAAAATCCAGGAAAGAACTCCTACAGCTAATAAACAACTTCAGCAAAGTGGCTAGGTATAAAAGTAACTCAAACTAATCACTAGTCTTCTTTATACAAATGATAAGCTGGCCAAGAAAGAAAATAAGGAAACAATATTCTTCACAGTAATAATATAAAACATCTTAGAATAACTCTAACCAAACAAGTTAAAGATCTGAATGACAAGAACTGCAAGTCTCCAAAAAGAAATTGAAGAAGATCTCAGAAAAGGGAAAGATCTCCCATTCTCGTGGATTGGTAGGATTAACATAGTAAAAATGGCCATTCTACAAAAAGCAATCTACATATTCAAAGAAATCCCTATCAAAATTCCAACACAATTCTTCCCAGATATTGAAAGAGCAATTCTCAACTTCATATGGAAAAATAAACTGAGGAGATTATTTTCATACACTCTTCTGCCTTCCTAGGAAATCATTAGGAAAATTTACCATAAAACTCAGTGAGTGGAATTTTTAGAATTATTTCATTTGGAGGAGTTTGGATATGTTGATATTTAAGTTGATGTCAACCGAGGCTAAATTAAAACATGTGGATAGAAAATATAAAGGATGGTGAATAGCAACATCTGCAAGAATTATTGTTATGTTGCCATGTGAACGAACCTTGAAAACATCAAGCTGAGTGAAAGAAGCCAGTAACAAAAGATTTCATATTCCTTGAATGCCAAAAATGCCAGAAATGGACAATTTATAAAAACACAAAATATGTAGGTGGTTTCCTGAGGTTTGAATAAAAACAAAAATGACCAACAAGAATATTTTAGAAATGATGAAAATACTCTAAAATTAGGCTTTATTAGTGGTCATGTGACTCTAAACTGTCACTGAAAGTTTATTTGACTTACCTTCCTTAGATATGTGTGTAGCTATGCTCGGTAAAATTGATCATTTTCTGACACAATGTCTTGCTATGAAACCTAGACCAGCCTCCAACTTGCAGTCTCCCTGCTTCAGTTCCTCAAATGCTAGCATCATAGATGTTCCAGCAAGCCTAGCTCAAGTGACTTTTATTAAAATGACGCTGTTTCACCAAAGTCATATTTGAAATAATTCTACCTCTGGAAAGCAGCAGAGCACCTCTGGAAACGCAGATAAGAAATGCAACAGTAGTTGTGTCTGGATCTCAAAAGCCAGGGGAGGAAGAGTTTCTCTCAGTCTATGTTGTTTTGACCCTTTGAAGTCTATATCATGCGCTGGCATGCAAAATTACCATCGATCCATTTGCATTTAAACTGCACTGTTTTCATATTTGCGTTGTGAAGTGATATTGATACGGTTGGCGACATCCTAGACTTGAAGGGCCTGAAAGGAGCCGTATGCAAAGCCTTGGATCAAGACATGCTCATATTTCACTGCAGTGAGAGCTGAGAGCTAAGACGCAAAGCCCGAGTCTTCGTTTGACGGAGGAGTGAACATTCCGAAGACTTTTGGAGGACAGCATATTACCCATAGTGCACTATATTTCAGACATATTGCCTTTATCCTGCTTTCTGCAATACGAACAGTAAATGCAGCAATACGAAAGCAAACCACTGTGAAAACTTGCTTAACTTACCCCTGGTGTTATATTTCAACAACTTCTTTAATTCGTGATGCCTTCTAGCATCCTGAAGAGTTAATTTTATACTTTTGGGTGCAAATAAAAATTTTAAATAATTTCCAGAGTCTTTTTCACTTAGAAACTTGAATTATTTGGTTTCAATAAAGTTAAATCTCATTATGATCAGTTCCCTAGTAAAAACGTATTTGTAATCTTCAAGATTTTCAAGTCTTATCCATGCCTCACTTATTATGCCTGATATTGAATGCCACAATCTTCCAGGCAAATGAATACACTCAAGCATCCCTTTAACACTCATGGTAATGAAATTTCAAGATGTGAGGTGAAGGAACACATCCAGCCAATTACTGATACTCGGAAATCTGTAAGAAAATGGCACCGAGAAATGAAACACAGTGGTTAACGTGACTTGTCTTCATTTTATTACCCAGAATATGTGAATCAGAGCAGAATGCTGAAATTTCTTTTCGTTGTGACTAATACCTGTTTAAAATCTTACAGCTCTATTATGACTAGCTCTTTTCAACAGCCCAGAGATAATCATGATATCATAGTCTGAGAATATGCTAAATGATGTTTTCTAAATGAAAAGTTTTCATTTAACCTTTATGAAGACATAATCAAAGTTTTAGTCACAGCATGATAACTCTTAGTTAAGGCTCAGGATGAAATGTAAAAGAAACAGATAATGTATTTGACTTATTCAGTGGGGAGAAATATACCCAGAGCTGGAACTTTTAGAGACTTCATGATGTCCACTCGGTTAGACTGTGGCTTCTGAGTTAGACAAGATGAGTTAAAATTGCTACGTTGACTACTTACTAGTTTGTGTAATCATACTTACTTTAAAAATCCCATTTCTTATATGTATCACAGGTAATATTAACAGTGTCTTCTGCAAAGAGATGCTAGAAGCAAAACTGTGGGGTTTTATGGAAGCCTAAAAATTTTTACAGCAAAAAAGACAGGTTTCTCACAAAGCAAATGTTTTCATTTAAATGTACTAAAAATTCAAAGGCTATCAAGAGAGATAAAGAGGCTCTAGGGAGCTAGCACCAGGCTTCTCTAGATAACCTGGCCCCTTACCCCACGTATGTAGCAGATGTGTAGCTCAGTTCTCATGTGGCTCCCCAACAACTAGAGTGGAAGGTGTCCCCCACTCTGTTGCCTGTCTGCGGATCCTGTTCTCCTAATTGGGGAACAGTTGTCTGGTCTCAGTAGGAATGGATATGCATAGTCCCACAGGTGCTTGATGTGCCAGGGTAGATTGGTAACCAGGGAGGCCCTCCCCTTCTCAGAAAAGATAGGGGATAGAGGAAGGGATATATGATGGGGGACTGGAAGGAGAGAGGCTGCACTTGGGATGTAAAGTGAATAAATAAATAAATTAATGACAAACAGTCATTAAATTTAAGAAGTTACATATTTGTTTATAATATTAAAATTAAGCTTCTGATGAAATGCATCCAAAAAAAAAAAAACCAAACAAACCAACCAAAGCACCTGGAATTAAGTGATGAGTAACGATTTGGAAGGTTTAAAATTAACAGTGTAAATTAGTGAGCTAGTTTAAAATCTGAAGCTTGGTTTCTCTCCTGTTAAACAGATGTGATAACAATATCCTATAGGACGTTAGAAGTTTCACGAATATGAAGTAGATGTATAGCATCTGGCACAGTCTGGATGCTCAGGAATAATGGTGGTTTTGTTCTAGAAATGTGTAACTATTAATTACTATGTATGTTTTAAAGTACGGAGGCCAAAGTCATAACTCACTTAAAGCAAATTTTTAGGCTTTGGTATGGAAATAAAAATGTGTTCATTAAATTGGAGATTGATATAGATAGATAGATAGATAGATAGATAGATAGATAGATAGATAGATAGTAGATGGATAGATGATAGACAGACAGACAGAATGGAGAAAAGCAGGGAGAAGAAGAGAGTGCTACAGCAAAGGTGTGTTATAATGAAGAGGGAAGATATGTCAAACTGTTAAGCAGGTAATATGCACCGACATGAATTTAAGGAGAACCTTAGAAATCAGGGCGGGGGAGAGAAAACGGAGAAAATAAAACACTGATTTCCAGATGGTAGAGTAGGTGGAAGAGAGAAAGAAAACAGAGGAGTGAGATAAACAACAGCTGTAGCTAAGGCGGGATGGGAGAAGGGAGAGAGAACACTTTGCTACTCCTAGGTGAGCATGCTCAAAAGCAAGGTCTGTCCAGACTACAATTTAGGAACAAAGAAGCTAGGAAAGTAGCTACTGAGTGCACACAGGTAGAGGGAAAGCAGAGAGTAGTTCTTGAGATATGATAATCCTGAGAGGCTGGGACTGAAATGGGCAGAATGAAAACCGCAAGGCTGAAATTGAAGCCACACATGGAATAAATACAGTCAACAGGAAGGAGAAAAACATAAACTCTAAGGATGAAAACCAGAAGAAACTTACCACATGTTTATCTGAAAGGAAGAGATATGAATGAGCACAGCTTGGGTTGTTAGAAATATATGATGCATCTATGTTTTGACCATTGAATTCACAGTTACATGTAGGAATATATATGCATATAAAATACACATATGATGCAATTACAATTAGAGGGGGAAAGTCATGAATTTGAAGGGGGCAGGGTATATAAGAGGATTGGAAAGGAAGATATTGCAATTAAATTATATTCTCAATACTAAAAATAAAAAATAATATCCAGGAAATTTTTAAATAATCTTGACTCCTAGCCCTCTTCTCTCTAAGGTGGCCTATTCTCTGTGAGGGGATTCCATAGAATAGAGTAGGAAGATCTGGTTAACAGCACCTTACACAGATGACTCTATGCAGACACCAGGTACCTTTGCAACACAATATAAAGGGAAGGGCATGTTGGCTTCATGTTATTCTTTTCTAAGTATATGATTATATTCTAGTCGTGAGGGAAATATCAAACAAAACCACACAGGGGACATTCTGCGGGAACTCTGACTAGTAGTTATCAAGATTGTCAAGACCATCAAACAGAGGGAGACTGAGAAGAGAGAAACCCAGGGGAGATGGGTGGACACAGAGACTGAAGGGGATATAGAACACAAGATTGGATTCTGGGACAACAATGAGGACATATGTGAAAAATACTTGCAAAATGTGAAATCTGGAACCAGTAAATAATACTATGGTAAAAGCAGACAGAATGAGGTGAATGGTGCCTATATGGGGATATACTTGAACAATCGCAACAGCTTTTCTATAAATCTAAAAACAAATTCAAAATCAAAATAGCTTATTTTAAAGAATGATAATGTACCCAAAGTACACAGGAACGGATAGAAAGAACATCTAGTAGACAAGCAACCAATTAAGATTGTAAACCCAGGCTGCTATGAGCATGTGAGGGAGTCAATAAAATGACTTGGGAAAGCGAAACCTCTCTTTGCAGAAGGATTATAATGTGGCAGTGCTAAAAGAGTACTTACTTTGGGTTCCTTCTGCTAACAAGTGCTGAAATTAATAAGAGTACGTTTAGAAAGAAACAGTATATTGGCAAATGCTTGATATTACTTCCTTCGAATATTTACAAACAAAAGATGAAAAATAAGTTAACAGTGTTAGAAACTGGCTGGGACCTTCTAAGCCACCTAATTGATCAAGGCTAATTATGATATCATGAAATAAGATGTGAGCAATCACCAGGCATGCTCAGGATGAAGGACAATCTATAAAACACCTCACCAGTATGTTTCAGCATGCTAAAGTACATTAAATACTTGCATGAAAATGCCATAATATAACCCTGTACAGTAAAGGTAAAAGTTTATGACAAATAACAAAAAAATACTAAAGTAGATAGTAGGAATGTCATGAAAAGAAGGACAAACAGAAAAGCTGTCAGCAAACAAAGGCAACCAAAAAGATATTATAACGAAATGTAGCGTGGTGCTGGAGTTTATTTGGCAAATGCTTAAAAAGCCCACATATTTATTTCCTGCATGGAACAATTGGAAAGTAGCAGAAACTTTAAGGGACAGGGCCTTGCATTGTGTCTTACTGTCCTTGGGGCCATGCATTAGGAGGAGACTGGGGACTCTGTTATCTTCTTCTCTGACTTATCTACAGGCCAAACCATAGGCTGTTTTTCTCGATCATTTCCTCCCCACTGTAATTACCTGACATGGGTCCAGAACAATGGGGCCTACTGATCATGGACTGAGGAAACTTTCTAAATACACTTTCTACCTTCCTAAGTTGATCATCTGAAGTATTGCTACGGTAGCATAAAACCGACCAATAGCATGAGGTTCTGGATTAGGTACTAGAACATTGATGTTAAGACTGAAGTTCAATAAAAAAAATCTTACACCCAATATCAACCTCTTAATTTTTGGTAAATGTATGACAATTATGGCAAGATGAATATTTTAAAAGCTGGGTGCAAGGTATGTGATCAGTTTGTCCTATCTATATCATTTCTTCTGTATACATGAAATAACATCAACACTAAACTTTCAAAATATCCAAGATACATATGTAGAAACACAAACGAAGCCCAAGCATAAAAATGACATCGCGGATTTGGTGCTTGGGCAATACTCACATGCTTCTCTACTCCCAACCCCCAGAATTCTAGCTAATAGTATATGCTCACAGACAACTGAGACAACTAACCATCCAAAAGCTATTCAAAACTATATTTATCAAAGTGAAGAAAGTGTTGAAAGTAATAGAAAATCTGATTGATAGATAGATAGATAGATAGATAGATAGATAGATAGATAGATAGATAGATACATACACAGATACATAGATAGATATATGGAGGGAGAGATATGAACTTCTTCAACGTAGAAATAAAAATATAATATTGATTGGCAACTCTGGGAGTGTTAAATATCTTTTAAATAGGCAATATTTGAAAAGTGATGGATTATTAAGAACTGGTAAGCCTTGCTCTATCTTCAAAGTATCAGGCCACTTACTTAAGATACCTTATAAACATTTGAACATAAGTAAAAACAAAACAAATGTATCAATATAGATGTAATGCATATAATTTGGATTTGAAAAGTTAAAGCAAAAAGTAAAAATGACTTAGAAAATAGGTGGCAGCAGTATAAAATGGTCTGAACTATGAAAAATGCAAAAGTAAGACAGCTATGTCACAGTCTGTCACAGTCTCGGTGAGGAGGTGCGAGGGTGATGCTGGCAGCCAAACTGCCCATAGTGAACAACTGTGGGAGAGAGAAGTGCTTTTCACAAAGTGATCTTGAGGAGAGAGGCTTCGGGAGACACCTTACCAATATAAACCTGAATAAAAAGCTGCATGTAACTGCAGACACCACCGTTGGCAGAGTAAACACGGTTAATTTGTTGAGCTGAGAAAGCGCATGAGTGTTTAAATGACTTCAGAATTTACTTCTGCAGGACTCCGAGTCCAGCCCTGGCAAACATTTGCTAGTCTTAGTCACTTTCAGAGAATGGTGGAGATAACGATGCTATGGAATGAGGCTTGCCAGCTGTGACAAGATGAAAAGGGAGAAGAGGAAATGCTGGGAAGTAGATGATCCTGCTGACGCTGACACAGAGAATTGTACAAATCCTGCTGTAGAATCTGAGCAGCAAAGCAGCGAGCCACCGAGAGGCAGAAATTCACTCAAGGTGGAGGATGTGCACGGATGGTTTCTTATAAATAGGACTATAGGCTTTTAGTGGACAACGATCCTTTCCACAGAAATGCACAAATGTGTTCCAGATGAGCGTTGTATATGTTATATGCCAAGATCACTGATGGTAAAGAAAAAAAAGGAATGTAAACAGAGCTATTGACATATGTGGCTTGAAAATCCATTCCCTAAAGAAATCCCACCTCCAACTGAACAGGAAATAGTATAATGATAAAAGTAGAGTTATAGAGAACCAATGATACCCTATTTAGAGGCATATCCTGTTGAAAAATTGTACTTAAGATGCAGTGAAAGTCACATTATTGTCATTTTCCAACGCTTTATTGACATTCTTTGCCTTCTTCCCATTCTCTTCCTATCTTTTCTATATGGATGTAACCTCATTAATTAACTACTAATTGATAATTATTACTCCCTAGCCATGGGCAAATTGTCTTTTTAACTAATTAATAACGCTCTATAAAAAGCCTCATCAATTATGACTATAGTTTTTTAGAGTTACCAGAGTTAGCAAGGACAACAAGCTTTGAGTGACAAATATTTAAACTGACCAGGACTTCACAGAGTTCTCATTGCTTAAACTCTTGACTGAATTATGTCAGTATCACTGAAAGGTTCTCAATCACAAGGGTACAGGCCTCAATGAATGGCTTCACAGTGAAGTGATTAGTAGCTAATGATTCTGAACACTTTCTCAGTGCCAGGCACTGTGTTAAGAGCCAACTGTACCATCCGAATGCTTCCTCAGGAACAAAAATAGTAACAACTTTACAGCAAAAATTAAGACCTGGTGAAAGTTAAGTGATCTGATTTATGGGTAGTCACCATGATGCATTGCTTAGGATACATTAACAAGATATTTGATGGCTTAAATAACAGAACTGAGTTCAAGGCACTGGCAGTACACTTGGATCCTAGTAAGAGCTCTTCTTGGAAAAACCAGCAGCAGGCATGAGAAACTTCTTCCTGATACTGATCAATGGAGTCCAAGAGACTCACAAAACAGTGGTGACACTTGTTGTTGTCATTAGTGGCTTCTTGTGGGTTGAAGTTGAGTCCCTATTGCTGAAGATACTGGGCACTTTAGACACAGGACTTAGATGATTCTAGCAGTATGTGTCTGAAAAGCTCTTTCCCTGAGAACTAGCTTTCATGGTACCAGAAGCTGATATACAAGGTGTCGCAGTTGGTGGATGACAATTGATACTCAAACCTTGCTGTGCCACCTATGAACCACAGCAGTGCCTGCCCTTCTAAGATATCCCTAAAGGTGCAACCCTGCCATGCATACTTTGGTGGAAACAACAGCTGTAATGTGACTCAAGGCTCAGTCAACAAGAAGTAAATCGTGCCTGGTACTGAAAACCTAACCAAATATTCAAGGCAAGTGAATTCATGGATTTAAGAGAAGGGTCTATTACTACTAAGTTACTAAGCCAACATAATCCATAATTGCTTTCCAAATATTGATCCTCATGCCTACAGAAAAGTTTAGCTCTTGCTCCTCATCAAAAATCTTCTCTTTGCAGTAGAGACTATCACAGGAAAACTCAATTGGTCAAAATACACCGAATAACTGGAGGTGGGCTGTCAAGGCCCTGTAGATACATCTTTAACATAAATACTACACCTCAGACTTAGGGAACATCTCAGAAGAGGGGACAGAAACATGAGAATCAGAGGAATGAGAAGTCTGCTGTGAGACTGTACCTTCTAAAACTTATAGAGAAGCTTCAACAACATGGCTGCCTAATCAAGCCTAGAATGGTCACAACTCCAATAGGTATGCTAAGATGCTAAGGGTAGGGGAAATTTTCAAGGGGTCCCACACCTGGACAAAGACCTACAAGTAACTAATTATTTCTGAGAGAGAAAAACTATTCTTCTCTAGGGACAAGCCCTCTACTACAGTTAAACAGCACCAATTTGTCTGTCCTGTTGTCATGTACATATGAGCCACACTAAATGGAGTCATTCAGTGCTGTATTTATTCACACATACATGTGTGGCGACATACATGGAGAGAGAGGGAGGGTGGGAGTGAGGGAGAGAAGGACAGAGAAAAGGAGGGGGAGAGGGAGGGAGAGGGGAGGAAGAGTAAAATCATAGAAACAGCAAACATCATGGAAAAAGAGGCCCTGAATTTGAGAGGGATTCTAGAGGGTGGGGACATGAAGGTAGGAATATGAAGAGGGCTGAATGAGAAGGACACAGGACAGATTGAAGAAAAGAAAGAGAATGGAGCTCTTCTGGGTTGGTCAAAGGTGATTTGTCTGTATCTTTACCTGGCCTTACCTCTGAAAGAGAGAGAGAGAGAGAGAGAGAGAGAGAGAGAGAGAGAGAGAGAGAGAGAGATCTTGGCATCTTCTTTTCTTATAGAAATATCAGTCTATCAGATAAAGACTTCCCCTGTGTCATCATTCCACCTTAATTATCTTCTTAAAGGCCATATCTCCAAATACAGTTATATAGAAGCCAGGGCTGAATGTAGTTCATACCATTGAAATCATGTGACTGATAAAGGAAAAAGTCAGGATTTAAAGCAAATAGTCAAAGTACAAATCCTGTCCCATTCCATTTTCAGTTTTCAATGGACTTTATGGACCAGAGTAAGCACACACAAGACATCTTCAATATTGTTGATTCCATTTAAACAACTATCGCCCATCTGACTATTTATTAAAAACACCTGACATCTTTCTCTCATGAAAACTGTAACTGAACATGTGTGAGAATTCTTATTTCTTAGTTTGCGGCAACTAAGCTGATGTGAACACAGGGCAGCATGATTGTCCTCTGCACAGTGGAGGACACTGCATCATCACTGTAGGTCAAACGTTTTCTCTTAGAATACAACACATCAGGTAGGAAAGAATTAGTTGTTTGCTTAAATTGGCTTAAGGTGAATTTGAATTTTCAAGCTGAGGCTAATCGATGGTGAGACCATGGATCTATTTTCTGTGTATGAGCCTATGAGCAGTTCTCTTCTCAGTGACTCCTATGCTGTGAAGACACAAAAGCAAAGAACTGTGGACAAGTGTAGTAGGTAGCAGGCGTCTGTGCTTGGTGGGATGAATGCCTAGAGGAGGCATGATTCAGGTACAATGCACAGACAACTAAAGAGGAACAAGTAGATTATAGAACTCAGATGAAAGGCAATAAAATAAAATGCCAACTCACAGGAAAAGTCAAGTCAATTCAATTATGCAGATCACTTAAAAAGAGATGATAATGTGATTAAATAATGTTGATAGCCTTTAATAGATAATACATACTTAGAATAACAAAAGTTTTACTTCTCCATATATTGAATTAACAAAACTGTGTTAATGTTTACCAATTGTTTCCAATATATTTCAGTTATGCATACAGTCTAATATGATACACATCATAGTTATACATATAACACAGAATATTCATATACATAAGGAAAACATGTCTGTAGAAGACACTTTAGATACCAATATGGAGAGTCTGTTCCAAATGACACTCACTGAGCAGACATCGCTGAACTGCCCAGGAGAAAAGAATTTTTATTTTTGTAAAAGCCTTAGAGGTTACTGGAAATATGGGAATTCCAACAGATCCATGCATACTTGATTTACACAACAAGGAACCTCGGAAATGAACAAAATTAAGCCAAGAATAAGAAATGGCACATAGAGAACAGAGTAACAGACCGGGGAAGACAGGTGTCTCACAGGCAATGCTGAACCGCTGCTGAGGCATTTGCAAAGGTACACGAGGCAGGTTACTGGGTGTTTTCTGGGAGTGACTCCTTTGAGAGAAACATGGATGTTCAAATCCAAGTCAATCATTGGGGAGTCCTTGTAGAATGACCTTCAAGGGGTTGGGGATTTAGCTCAGTGGTAGAGTGCTTGCCTAGCAAGCGCAAGGCCCTGGGTTCGGTCCCCAGCTCTGGAAAAAAAAAAGAAAAAGAAAAAAAAGAAAAAAAGAAAAAGAATAACCTTCAATTTCAGTGTTTAAGTATTTTGCACACATTTGTTACTAACAGGTGATTAATCAAAAGAAAGAGAGCCTAGTCTTAGATTTTCCCACAATTCTAAATCTAGATTTAAAATTATACAAATTAAGTTAAGAAGCAAATAAAAAACGTTTTCAAAAGGCCCAATTAAGTAAAACATACACACCCATACCAGGATTTTTAAAGCTATTTATTAAATGTTATATTTTGCAGGATAAATTCTAAGTATATGACCCTTATTAAGAGGGCAATGTCTGACTCAGGATATCTGTTGCTCTGTCCTTGTGGTGCTGGTGGTAAATTCCAAGGGCACACGTGCTAGGCTCTACCACAAAAGTACATTTCTAATTCCAGGAGCCATTTTTCTTTTTCCTTGTTTCTTTCTCTTCTGTATTGTTCTTTTCTGTGCTCTCTCCTTTACTTGATCCACACTGCAGCATCAAGGAATAGTAAACAGCATAGAAAGTCCCTTGGCTAAGGGAAGAGGCCTACCTCACAACCAGGCTGAATGCTGCACACTGGAATGTGCTCTTAACAAAGCCAGTTTTCATTCACTGATGCTTGAAAGCCCCTTCCAGCATCTCTTTAATTATCTCTTCTTTACATCCCGTAGCATAACCCTAACTAACTCATGTACAGCTATTTACATTTCATCCTGCTCTATGCCCTCCTCACAGTACACAGTCTATTTCTCTGCATGGGTCCCCTCTTCATATCTCATGTCTCATAACCAAGGCAGAAAGTTTTCCCCCTCATTTGTTCTATATTCATATTGACCTCAATTAGACATTCCACCCACTGTGCATCTTTCAATAATAATATTGACCATGACACTCTGTGCTTTTTCATTAACTGATCTGAGCACTTCTCCCCTACCTGCATCAGCATGGCAAGTGGCCAGAGCAAAAGCTTAATAAATTCCGTTGTGTGAGTAAGGACAACAAGGGCATGCAAATAGCATTTACAGAAGACGCAAGGTTGGACTTGAGAGCAGTCATGCTGATGAAGAAAGCGGTTTCCCAAAGAACAGTGAGACACACTTGACAGAGAGGAATTTCATAAGAGAAAAATGTCAAGCTTTGCACTTAGTTTCTAAACAATCAACCGCGGATGTGTAGGTTGTAGAATATTAGTCCAGGTAAATACGACATTGGGGTTTATTTGATTCCAGCTCAAGCACTTAGAATCTAAAAGTTTGAGAACATATTGGAAAGGACCTTGTTTAACCTTCTCTGTGATTCACGAGTGACCTTATCAGGCACCTGATGTCCTCTGTGTTCAGGCTTTCGTGATGTTCACAGCCAGGTGCTACTTGGCAGGACAAACAAAGCATAATAAAACAAAATAAAATAAATAAAAATCTTCAGCTGCCCAGTAAACATAGCATCTCTAAAGGTGTAATAGTAATAATATCTTTATTCTCACTTCTGTTATGAAAATTACCATGTTGCATTTTCTTGGACAATCAGTTTCCTTACACAATTTCTCTCTCATATTTTAAGTTCTCTGGAGAGAGAATCTCTGCCCTATTAACTTCCGTATAGCTCATATCTAATACAAATGCTGAATAATATCCAAATGATGACTTCACCAGAGATGGAGAATGCAGGCGCTGACGAGATTCATACGATATACTGCTAACCCCACTTTCTACTGCCTGTGTGATGTTTGCATGTGTTATATAGCATGCCCAAGCATTGTTTTCTTATCCTGAAATGATAGATTAAAGGTAAATACCTAGCAAAGTCCCATTAGATATCATATGTTTAGAAATAATAACAGCCCAGAAAGAATCTACAGTGATGACCCCCTAAACCCATATCACGTCACGAGAGTTAGGGGTACTTCAAATCTGTGCACTAAAAAGAGGAAGACTCAGAGACAGTGGAATAATTATTAAAAGCTTATTTATTCACATCTTACATTTCAGAAGGAGGCTTCATACATTATTTTTCAGAATGGCTGAATGACTTAGGGAGTGAGAATAGGCTTACTCTTTGGTTTTGTTTTGACTTTGATTTTGGACTCTGGGAGAAGAAACCAGGCCTAGGGAGGTTCTTGCTTCCTATGACCACAGTGCACTGATGGTCTGCAGTTCAGTTCTCTTTCTATGGAAGAGCACAGCCCCGAAAGGGCAGAGTGTGAATTATTTGTGTGGAAATCAAAGTAAAGTCTAGTGAATGAAAAACAAGGAAGAATTAAGTCATGTCTCAAGACAAGGAGAAGAACTCAAGACAACTTTAATTGCCTCCATATAGCCGTAAGGACCTGAAGAGGTGAATCTTTATACTTAGTATACAATGAATGAACATCCACGGGAAATAACAGAAGTGGGGTAGCACTAAACTTCCTTCAAACACTGCCTATGATTCTAAGTCTCTCTTAACAGAACATGGGATTTTGCATATTTAAGAATTTCTTGGGGCCACAGAGACAATGCAGAGGTTCAAACAACTGTTGTTCTTGCAGAGGACTTGAGTTCAATTCTCAGCACTCAAATGGTAGTTCACGACCATGTGCAATTGTGGGCCCAGGGAACTAATACCCTTTTCTGACTTTGGTGTGGCAGAACACATACATACATAAAATAAAAATCAAATAGAGCTTTTCTGTCACACCTGAGGTTGTACATAGCCGTGGACTTCCAGTGCTACGCTTCACTCTCAGGTGCTCTGTGTGTCACTTCCTGCTTGAGCCTCATAGAGATGAATCGGAGTCTTTAGGGACATGCCATAGTGGTCATTCCCCTCACTTGGGGCACTAGGGAACACTCCCATGACCATGGTCCAGGACATTGTGGTTAGTTTCCTGGTGCACATTTCTGTGAAATAAGAAGAAAAAAAGACACAAGATGATGAGTCTGTGTGGACTACCCACCTGGATAGGCATTTGACCGATCCACTCTTAATAAGAAAATTATGAAAATGAAGTAATAATAAAAATATCTCATTTCTTGAAAATAAAAATATCATGATAACTCAGTGTGGGTTCGCATTTATTAGTAAAAATGATAATTTCCTAAGCATATGCTCTTTCTAACATCTAGAAAAACGTCTTAGCCTTCACATAGTTCATTGATATGCTGATATATTTCTCTATTTTCTTTCTAAACAAGATTAGTTAGTAAATATACTTTATTTAACAGGAACCATTACAGTCTAAAAATTTTGAAATTATGGATATTACTTTAACTACGTGTTACTCCGTCCCAATTGGGGTAATCTCGACAATGTTTACAGGTAACATCCAAATTAGACATAATTAAAGATGATGTATTCATATGTAATTACTGATCACTTATGCAGTAGTTTGAATAAATGTAAAAATTATTTCAGGGCACAGTTTCTGGAGAGCAGAGCCACATAGCAAGTTTTGCAGACTTGTGTTGCTTCAGCACACAGCCGTGTAGAAATCATTTCTTTCCCTTTGAATGGTTTTAAAGGCAATGAATTTTTTTCTAAGACCTATTTCAAAAAAAAGCTATCAGAGAAAAAGTCCTTAAGACAGGGATATAAATGAGCAGTCTTGGATTCCTAATAGAGCAAGACCTAAGTAAACTATTAATAAAAGGAGTTAGCATCATTCTCTGTCCTTAAATCAGTGAAAAGCTATTAGAATTATCTGTTTAAGTACTTTACCATGTAAATTTTTTAAAGGACATAGCTTCCTATTTAACAATATGGACAAACTTGGTTACAGTTAGAAGCTGATCAGTTACTATTTAACATTTAAATAGTCCAAGCTAAGTCATTTGTATTCACAATAAGTGAAATACTCTTCACCTTTTATTTAACCTTTAATAGGTGACTGTTCTCATAAAAAGAAAATAAATTTTCTTCCATTTTAACTACAGTTCATTCGATCATGCCCTGAATGTAGAATGTAAAATAGCCTGTGAAACATTCTAACAAAGGACTGCAGCAATCTGTGTGGCTTTCTCCTGATTGTCTGGTCAACTCAATCACAGTTTTGTGCTTTCAGAGCAGAACAAGTATTCAAATGGCAATTATTTTATTTATGGATTTCCACAATGCTTTGGAGGTACCAAAGCAAATAAGAGAGACCTTTGTCCCAAATCACATTAGTTCAGATATCAGATGACGAGCTGATTTCCTGGGATTTTATTGATTATGCAGCATAATGCACCCTGTAATTGCCTTTGTAAAGCAAAAGATATTTGAGATTATACTTGGGTGATCACTTGCACAATTTTAAGAGCAAGGAACTTCACATGGTTTCAATCTCACAGAATCGGGGATCTGTGAAAGTTTTGGGAAACTTGGAAAGGGCAGTGGGGATAGAAAGCAAAGGCACCATGCAAACCCACAAGAGGAATGGCTGTTTATATTTCCTAAAGTCAGCTGAAATGTAAACCTGATAATGAGAGTCTTGCCTATGTTGAGTCAGGCAGTATTAAGAGATATTTCTATACATACACAAAAAATACACACACATGTATACTTACAAACATGCATATATACACATAAACAAACATACACACACATATATATATTTGATAAAGTATGCACACATACATATATGTGTGCACATGCATACATACATACATTCATATATGTATATACACATATATATTCATGCACACATCACATATATGTGTACCCGCATGCATACATATATTCTTATATGTATATATACACATATATATTTGTGCACACATACTCACATATATGCACACAAGTGGACATAAAAGGAAAAGGGAAACTATTTGAGAAAGGAATATGATATTTAAACAAAATGCCATTAAAAGTCCATTATTTTATATAATGAATACCCACTAGTAAAAAAACAAAACGAACAACTTTGTTGTATATGAAATAGTGACTTCCTTGGGACATGGAGCCCTGTTTACTATTGTGTAGCAATTTTCTCTACTTGGAAGGAAAATCATGAAGACAGGGAGGCTTCATAAGCTCAAGAAGGAAACAAATAAAAGCTTCAGGAAGTCCCTGAAACTGACAAGATTCATTAGGCAAGCATGTATAAGTAGTAAGGACTGCTGAAAGATACTGTCAAATATGCTGAGCTGCCTGGAAGAAGCCAAAACTGGCCAAGATATCTGGAAATGGGTCAGAGCAACTGATCTGCTTCTAAAAAACCCTCTAGGTTGTTAAGGTGCTTGAAGGTGATGTAGCATGCTCCACGTTTCCAGTTTTCATGAGCTGTCACCCATTTTGGTATGTGGTTTTGGTGATGTGGCTATCTTTGAGTCATTTCTACTTCTGTAATTTACCTCTTACCATACTCCCATAAGTATCCCAAGTAAATTCATTGGTGGTATCTTTGTGTGGTGATTTGAATAAAAATGTCCACAGGCTTGGGTATTTAAATACATAGCCCCTAGTTATGTGCCCTAGGAAGAGGGCACTTGTTTGAAGAGGTCACTGGGAATGGGCTTTGAGAATTCAAAAGCCCATACCATTTCCAATTAGCTCACTCTAATTTGTACTTCTGGACCAGATGGAAGATCGCAGCTACTGTTGCAAAACCATGTCTGCCTGACTGATACCAAGCTCCCCATCATTATAGTCATGGATTCTAACTCTCTGAAACTGTAAGACCCCAGACTAAATGCTTTAAAAAAAAAAACTAACTTGCCTTGGTCATGGTAATGCAAAGGCAGAGTAATGCAAAGTAACTAAGACACTTTTGGTTTGATGATACTTTCCTAATGATAATGAGTACATGCTTGTCTACATATCCCTAGAAATAGCATCACACAACAACTATATGTTGAATCATATATTTCACAAATTTTTTTATTAACATGAGCTTTCTATGATAATTATCCTGGAAAAAAAGTATGGAGGAAGGGGGAAATGAAATTTTCTTTACCACTAAGATTATTAATTTCAGTAACAATATTTTTAATTATGTAAAAAAATAAAGACTAGACTGGGTTAATACACAGGAGCTTACAGGAAGAACCATCTGTGGAATTTCCTAAATGATTATATATTCAGACACTGCATTTGTTCGTGGTTCAAATATCTAAAGAAGTGTTATAATTTTAGAACTTCTAAGTGTGTCCATAAACACGTAATTTCATTTTTTTCTGAGGAATTGTTCATTCGTAGTTATTGGTTACTCACATTCTCTGTTCCAAGATGAAGATGGGATTGGCATTTTGCAATGAAAGAAATCAATATGTGAATGAGAGACACCCAACCCATCTCTAAGATTTGTTTTCATTTAAGAATCCATGCGTTGCATTTACTAAATTACGTAAAATGTGCTTTTTGCTTTAAAAACAATTATGATGATTTCATCAGATGTGAACATCATTAAGAAAATAAGCATAGATTAGCCTATTAAACTTGAAGAAATTTTGTAAATAAAAAGCAAAGCAATTCTATATTGTTCTAGTTTATCTAGGCACATTTTACATTTTGACACTGTCCAGGTTGTTGGCTGTCCAGGTAAGTAACTACGATTAAGAAATGGAAAAAGCACTTCTTGGCATCAGCAGTAGCATCTGGGTTTGGTGTCTGCACATGGAATGAATTCCCAGGTAGAGCTGTCTCTGGATGGCCTTTCCTCAGTCTCTGCTTCACACTTTGTCCCTGTATTTCCTTTAGACAGGAGAAATTCTGGGTTAATATTTTTGAGATGGGTGGGTGGCTCCATCCCTCACCTGAGAACCATGCTTAACAGAGACATGGTCTCTACAGGGTCTCTCCCCGCTTTGTTGGGCATTTTAGCTAATGTCATCCCCATTGGGTCCTGGGGTCCTTGTTTTCCTGGTACCCAGACAATATTGCTGATGCTAAGAAGTGCATGTTAACAGGAGCCTGATATAGCTGTCTCCTGAGAGGTTCTGCCAGAGCATGACCAATACAGATGTGGATGGTTGCAGTCAACCATCAGACTGAGCACGGGGACCCATGAGAGGAGTTAGAGGAAGGACTGAAGGAGCTGAAGGGTTTTGTACTCATAGGAAGAACAACAACATCAACCAACCAGACTCCCACCCCTAAGCTCCCATGGACTAAAACACCAACCAAAGAGGGCCCCATGGCTCCAGTTGCATATGTAGCAGAGGATGGCCTTATCTGGCATCGATGAGAGGAGAAGCCCTTAGTCCTGTGAAGGTTTGATGCCACAGCAGAGGGGAATGATAGGGCAGTGAGGCCCGAGTGGGTGGGTGGGTGAGTGGGTGGGTGAGCACCCTCATAGAAGCATATAGGGGGTTTGCAGAGAGGAAACCAGGAAAGGGGGAAAACATTTGAGATATAAATAAATAAAAAACCAATTTTTAAAAAGATTTTAAAAAAAAGAAATGGAAAAAGGTTTATTGTGACATGCCATTCTGGGAATTTTCCCCCTCTCCTCCCCAGTCTTAACAAAATAATTATTAAGAAAAAAATTTCCCATTTCTCTACTGTCATCATTTCTTAAATGGTTATTATATTTCTAACATTTAACATGTTCAAACAGTCATGTTCTAGAAAGAAAATAACAATGGCTTAAGTGTGCAGTATCTGTAAAATTTCTCAATGAATGGGGATGGAGATATAAACGAGTTGGAATGGATTTGTTTGCTGTAAGTAGGTAAGAGGAGGTGATCCATTGCATCCATTGCAATACAGATAGCCTTTATTTTGCTCTTTCTTTTGACTGCCCAAAACCACTTTCTCTAAGTAACAGAGAGAGGAATCTTCATTTGAAGATGGTCTTGACAGCCAACTGTACCGTAAACCTCTTCTGTGTCAAGATCTGTAGAGCGGACTGGTTAGGAGAAGGATGCTAGGATGAGTGTGGTAATGCCTGAGTGTGGACTGCTTTAAGACTTATAAAAATACTTGCCACATTCTTAAATAGTTTTACATTTATTCTCTGTGCTTGTGTGTGTACATGTGAATGCATGTGTTCGTGTGTGTGTGTGTGTGTGTGTGTGTGTGTGTGTGTGTGTGTGTGTGTATTTGCACCTACATCAAAATTCCTCTGTATTGTGGTGGTCAGAAGGCTACTTGTGGGAAGCAGGGACTGAATTCAGGTGTCAAGTTAGCAAGTCCCTGTATACTTCCCCAGGTCTTTTCATCTGCTCCCATCCACTTTTACGGTTAAAAAGAAAAATAATTATTGGAATCTATTTGACTTTTTGGTGGAGAAATTCTAGAACTCTGTAAAATATTATTAGAAATATGTTATGCAGAGAAGTTATAAAAAATCAAGATAAAGGTTGCTTGTGAACAAGAGGGGACATTATGCCCATAATACAAGTATAGCCTATGTTCATAGCACAAAGCACATTGGGTACTTTGATCTGAGTGGTGTACATTTCATGACTGAAATTTATAATGCACATATATAGTCCAATAAATAAATTTATCTTTATTGTGATGGTTGTTATATTAAAGAGATAATGTCAAAAAAACAGAGAGGAAAAATACAATTACCACATTGACAGAGTATTCTTAAGATCCAAGAAATTAATTTTTCTGAGGAAAAATAAAGATCAAACTTGCTATTAGTATTTTCATTGTCTCCGGCAATAACTGTATTCTGATTTGTTGATTCTTCGTTCATTATAGATTTCTCCCTGAATTCTCTAACAGCCTTGAGAAGCTGTTCAAATTGTGCTGCCCTCTTTGGCCACACCTCACCCCAACCCATTAAGACTGCTGTCCTCTCCCTGCTTAGAGAACTCCATAATTACCCTCACCTTTGATAGCACCCTTGTCCTTGTTTCTAAGTTGGGGAACACGTTTTGCAGCCTGTATTTTCCCTTCCCTCCTCGGCCCCACGGTATCTCTCTGTTCTTCAAGTCTCTGCCTCTGATGTGCTTTGCCTCATTCTCTCCTTCAGGGATAACATGGCACATTTTGACCTTTTGATGTCTGTCTTCTGTTCTGATAAGTTGTTTTGATACAGGCCTTTGACCTTGAGAGAATGAAAGCTTATGAGTTGTATCCTGCTCCAAAATCAGGTCCTTGAAATTCCTTTTTTTTTTCTTTCATTCTGCAGTTGCTGATTGTTGATGGCTTCTTTTCAATGTATCCTACATTCTTTTTCTTCTTCACTTCTGCAGCCAATGTTTAGTTGCTTAATGGATTGTTGCTTAACGTGAATTTCGTGTATATACTCCTGTGAAAAATCAATTTTCCCCCTTGCTTTCTCATCCCCACCCACTTGCTTAGAATTTATTCCTGTTGGGTTTTATATGCATTATACTTTTTTGTGACTCTTGAAGATTCCATCAGCCAAGCAGTTGGAATTGTTGGATTACCTAAATCTTTCAGGGCTTGGTTTTGTCATCTACAAAGTGAACTATATGGTTTTGTATTGTAATCAGGAAATGTTATAGAATACACACATCTTTAAAAAAACAGAAACCTTTTGAGTGAGTGTGAATGTGTGTGTGTGTGTGTGTGTGTGTGTGTGTGTGTGTGTGTGTGTGGTGTAAGTGTCCTATTTATTTTATGCTGGGTATAAATTAATACTTTGTAGTTTTTGTCTGAGGAAATAATATTTACATGAAGTTAATATTTCTTCTCTAGGTGCTCACATAGTACTTAAGAATGATTTATTTGTCCCAACTAGAAATAAAATAAATTAAACAAAATTTTGGACTCGTGTGTTATGGATCTGACAGAAAGGTCTTGCAGTCTTGTGTTACCAGGTCAAAGTAGTTCAGTGTACTACAAGGGGTGTGTACTTGATTAACTTTGTAGGGGATCAGCAATAGGAACATAATAAAGAAGTATAGAATGGGTGCTCTGTGCTCAATAGCTATCACTTCTGTTCTGTTTGACATTCAGGGCACGTGCAAAGAGAAAGCTAGCTGTCAGGATTCAGAATGATCCAGAACATAGTGCCCAGTATTTCAAACATTGTTGTTTAGAGAACTAAAGTATTGAAATACCTTCTAAGATTAATGTTGAAAATATAAGAGCTTACTTTATAGTTTGGATCTGGAATGCCCTCTGAAGCCTTACACACTGAAGTCTGGTTCCCAGACCATGGCACCATTGACAAGTGATGGAACCTTAAGGAAGAGAGTCTGAGTACAAACAAGTGAAATCATTGGGGTAGAATCTTGAAGAAGACTGTAGGAGCTTTCCCCCTTTCTTCTTGTCATCGAAGAAGACTGTAGGAGCTTTCCCCCTTTCTTCTTGTCATTGATTTCAGCTATTGTAGAGTGAATATGTCTATGCTGCACAGTCTCAACATTATCTGCTATTGCCATAGGTCCAAAGCAACAAAGTTAAGCATACATAGCTTGAAAGCTTACTCTTTGCAAATTGTTTATCTCAGGAGTTGTGTCAACGAGATAGAAAGCTAACTGACACAACCAGGATATCCCAGTAGGGACAATTCATAGAACTGCATAAATATATAGAGGATAGTTTTCTGGCTTGATGCAATGTGGAGTATTATGATTTTATAGAATGTTATCACCTGGATCATCTACATCATGGCAGAATAAGATAGGATAAGTATAAGTGTTTTCCAGAAAAGATGCCTTAGACTATTCTTAATTGTATAGTAAGACATTAATTGCATAAACTGTTGTAAGATTTTTTGTTCCTTGTCTATATTTTTTGTGGGTTTTTGTGTTTAGTTTTTTTAAGACAATGTCTTACTGGCCCAGCCTGGCCTCAAACTCAGAGATCCACCTCCCTTCATTTAATCTGCTGGGATTAAAGATGTGTGTCACCATGTCCAGCTAGGATGATCTTAAATTTATACAACATGAATTCCTTTTAGATTAGATTACACTCTTATATTCAATTTCAAGTAGAAATTGAAAGTAGAAATATTAACTAGACCTGAAATAATGAACAGCCCCATAAAATGGAAGGTGAAACATTGTGTAAAGGCAGCTTCATCGACTGAAGATACCCCAGATTCCTTCTATAGGTTAGCGCAAATATAATCTCCAAGCTGTTAGAAGCCATGAAAGAACCGGGGTTTAAATGGAAACAAATGGCTATCAATGTGGCATTCATGACCTTAATTATAGCTAATGAACTCTTCATGCACAGCAAAGAGGTGCTTCTATAATAAAGCTCAGGAAGCTATCTTCTTGTGTTCAGAGTTTCTTGTCAATGCCAGTCAGCCAGTGTCACAATAACATTGCTGTAAACCCTACAAGCACAGCGACAGACAAAAGGCACATGCGATCACACATGCTGGCCAGCAGGTCACGGGGGCACCTGGGTATCAGATTCCCTCATTGTCCAATGAGTGAAAGACTTCCCTGTTCAGGGTGATAGCAGAAATGTCGGAGAGGTTAGCAGTAACACATGCTGTCTTTGAAAATGTATCTCAAAACTGTTCTAATCAAAGCAATTCACACCTTCACTAGAAGGGAATTGTATGTACCCCAACCCTGGAGAGGGTTAAGGGCAAACTGGAAAGACACAGGGTGTGATTCAGCAGCCACGTCATTTATTTCATTGGCACGTCCTTCAACCCGATGAGGACTGAGGCTGCTTTTGAAATAAAATTCTACATCCTTACATAAATATTTCCAATAATAATATAGATCTTTCCTTATTTTAAAATATTATTATAAAAGAGGCTAAGTAAATATTTCAAGTCAAGGAAGCACAGCACTTAAGAACTAATGCATCTACCTGTGCACACCCCACTGAGAAATCCATGAGAAAAGCTGATTACGTCATAGACTGCCACATTTGTGAAGCAATTAACTCCATACAGAAGGGAGGGGGTGAAGTTGCACATGCATGGAATAAGTCATTCCTGGTCACAGTGTATGTAGGGTTATAAATTATTGTGTTAAAACAGAAGCTCATTAGAGATGAAACAAATGTAGTACAAGTACCCCAAGCAGAATTGCAGAACCGCTGCCTGGATTTACAGAATGGACCAATGTTTAAAGGATTCAGAGGTCGGCCCTGACAAATTCTCTCTAAGAGCATAGAGCTTTGATCTCATTTAGCTCACATTTGCCTTCACTGGGAATTAAAGGGGCTGTCCTAAAACTCTCAGACAGTTATGAGTGAGGACTAAAAGATCAAGAAAACCTGTTTCTGAATTGAAGAGAAAATTGTCCATTGTTAGGATAGTGGTTTTTCAGGGTACACCACCTATAATCTGAAAAATAAGGAATGCTGGGGTTGCTATCCTGTATCTAGAGAAAGGCAGAAACAAAACAAAACAAAACAACAACAACAAAAACAACATCCTCCCTATGTATTATGGAGCATGATAGCAGACACATTCAAATCCAAGATACTTCAGACTCTCTGGACCACTGTTGGAAACAAGTTTACCTTAGAAAATAAATATATTTGTTTCAGGCAGCCACCCTGCTTATCTGAATTGAGTTTGAGTAGTATCGTATTGTGTATGACTCAGAAATCAGTAAATCTGTAGAGGTAACTACTGTTGCCACAGCACTCCTCTATGCTCTTATTTCTCTTTAGCAATGTTGTTTACCTCCAGTCCACTGTGGTTTGAAAATTCTGGAAATAAACTCTTTATAAGTCTTAAACTTTATAGCATTCTGAGCAGTATTATGATATCTGAGCCTTCCTACTCCTTTCTACCTGAACACGAATGACCCCTGTGCTCAGAGCATCCACACCAAATATGCTACCCACTCACTGGCTTTATCTCTCTGTGGTAGCATAGTATTTGTGTCTAAATATCCATCTTAATGCCCCCAAAATGCATTGCAATTTGTATATGCCAAAGAGAAGCAACAAAGGTCATCCTGAAATAACTTAAAATAAGGAAGTCCTTGACAGAGAAAAAGATTTTTTTTAAAAAAAAGAAAAAGAAAAATGTATATTGAGGTTGTTAATATTGCTGGTCAATTATTGCTGATAACATTTTACTTTGGCTTTTTTTTTTACAAATATCACTATATCACAGGCTTGCACGCAGAGGAAAAAGCACAACATATACAGAGGTTGGATTTCAGACACTGATTGAGGAAGGAGAATGCATCCTAGTGGATAAGGAGAACCTAACGCATGTTCTTTTTTTTCCTCCAAGATCTGTCTCTTCCATGAGCCTCTATTTCATTTATGAAAGGAAACCTGATTAGAAGAAAAGAACTCAGCATACAGAGGAAAACATACCTATCTTATATCATCAAAAAGTAGCAAGATGCAGTAAAGTCAAGAAAACAGACTTAAGAGAGTATATAGTTCTAAGATAAACACTCAACACATACTTAATAAATGCAAAGTTAGACATAAGAAATGCTTGAAGAATGTTGAATAGAAGAGAAAACATGGGATGATGAATTAAATTGGTGAAGTTGATGTAACTTGTCTTATTCACTATGAACCCTATCTTCTTTCTTAGAGTAGAAATACTAAGAAATACTAGAAATGGAAACTGGGTTAAAACCAAGGCCATTTGCAAACACAGCTAACAAATTATAAATGATATAATGTGTGATTGATATTTGTTTATGTGAATTTCATAAGTCTCAACCATGCTACAGCACATACACATAATTGAATATCTGGATTTTGCAAGTACAAAAAGCAATCTCAAAATAATTTAATATACTCTTCTTTAGCAGATGATAAAAGCATGAAAAATCTGACAATATTTGCTCCAGCGTGGACAAAGCCACTAAAACAAAAGTTATAGTTTTTGCTTTGCTTTACATAGTAAGGCTTGACTCCTTACTAGTGTCCAGAGTCCTAATATACACCCTTTCTTTTGGAGATATAACACATTTAATCACCTCCTTTTGTGAGCATGATGTTCATGAAATTCATATCTGTTGATGTGCATATCCTGACTTATTCCCTCTAATTGCAAAGAAAAATTCAATTGAATAAAAAAACACAACTGCTTGTTCGTCTAGCCTGATGGTACCCATTTAAGCTCTCGTCTGTCTTGGGCTGGTGGTGATAGAGTGTCATGAACATTCGTATCCCAGCGTTCTATGGGCACACATTTGCATTTCTCTTGGATAAATTCCTGAGCTGACTTTTCTGGTCAGTTTCTGGATAAGTGTGTGCTGAAACATAAAAATCTACCAATAGTCCCCTAAAGGCAGGAAATCAATGCCTATAAAGTCCTCAAAGAAAGAGCAAACGGAGATTTATGTGTCTAGTCAACACATAGATTAGATGTAAAGACAGAAAACAAACCTTTGCAACATGAAATAGATGTACATTTGCTGAGGTTCTTAAACATTTGTAAGGGAAAAGCTTCTGCTTATCAGAGCAAAAGCTTGACTGTGAACAGAAAATCCGCTTAGCCTCAGAATTTGAAAAACAAATATGAAAATTTTTGTTGTAGACTAGAATGCAAATGTCCTAATCTAAAGCCATGTAGAAATAATAAAATTCATTGCTATTGGCTAAAGAAGTGAATGGTGAGGTCAGATAGTATGAAGAAGCTGATCTCTCATAGACATGGAATTAAAATATATTTAAAATGGATAAAATGATAGATCTATAAAAGAAGTGAATAATTTCTAAAATGTAGTATCTGTGTAAATTTAAATGTTTCAGTGGGCAGGGAACAAAGGAGGGTTAAAATTGACATGCCTTGAATGTAGGCCTGTTCATAAAAGAGGTCAATATAAAGTCTTAAAGAGTAGAAGATTAAGTGTATTTCAAGTCAATCACTAGAAACATAGACTGAAACATTTTTGTTGGGCTGGAGATGTGAATTGATAATAGAAATTTTGTCTAATTGGTAGACATCTACTGGATTTGATCTCCAGCCCTGGAAAAAAATACTTTCTTTAAACAGAAGACGTGACAAAATATGATGCCAGAACCAAGAACATTTTTGTAAGTCAATAAATTGAATTTTCCATGAAAACAGGGTTCCTTTTGAGGCATAATGCCAAAGCTAATACAGTCTGCAAAACAGACTCATTTGCAACAAATTCCCAGTGTCCAGAGAGCACTGTGAACCTAGAGCTCAGAAGTCCAGATGGCATTGTGAGCCTAGAGCCCTCTGAGCCCAGAGCCCTTTGTGAGCCCAGAGCCTTCTGAGCGTCTTAGTGAAGGTTCAGTCTCATCCCAAAGTGCCCAGCCACCTACAGAAAAGCAGACAGGCCTTACAACCCCAATGGGTCGGGTTAGATTCAAGTTAACAAGCTGTGTCTGCCTAAAAATCTGACGAAGTATTGTTTCTTCCATTAGAACCACTAAAGAATACTTTGGGAGTTTAGGCCTTTGATCACTTACCATACAATCAGCACTGAGAAAGCAAAGAACTCCACACATCAGTGTGCTAGGTTCAACCTTTCCTGTCTGTCCTCTGGCCAGAGATCACATGAGACTGGCAATTGAGTTAGAAGTATAAGAAGAAGAATGGTGATCTTACAAGACAGAAATCAGTTTCCCATCCCCATGGCAGACCCAGCATTCTGTTTGTGTTAGGTCTTTGCCTATCTTCATGTTTATAAGAAGCATGGGCCAAGCAGGCCAGGAACAGAAGGTCAGCCTCTCATGGAAAGGGGTGACAGGAAAGATATATTAGATGAATGAAGAATACAGTTTTTAATTAGTCTGATCATACTTTTCATTAAGCATATGATAAAATCCAACTAAGAGTCTGTCCTTGAAGATAGTAATTCTAATATGACTCCACCTTTGTCTTAGCACCACTATGGAGGCCATGTCCATTTTACAGCCTCTCAGCATTCAGACTTGGTCTCAGATACATGCATTAGAAAGCTGATGGCACATTCAGTGCTATTCAAGGACACTCCATGTAGGAAGGGTGCTTTACTGCAAATACATTTTAGAAATTTGGATTATGCTCGAAATGCAGAACATAAGGCAATAAAATGCAAAATACCATCCATCCTGTGAGCTCTTTTAAAATATTCCATGGCCAGAAAAAGAGTTGCATAAGATTCGGTGCAGCGTCTCTCCCTCCCCAAGGTGAACACATTTCCTAAGGAGACACAGGGGCTCTGAAAAAGAATGAACCATTTGAAATGAAAATGCCCCGGGGAAATAATGAAGAATGAGTGTTAAAATAAAAATGTTCTCAGCTCTCTCTCCCTTTGGTGTAAGACAGAATTCTATAAGCTCTGCCCCCTGCCCATTATAAATAAATGCAGAGACAAAGTCACTGTCATACAGATGAGAACTGCTGTTTTCCCTACTCTGATTCATCCATCTCTCATCCCCCAAATAAAATAACGAAGTAATTAAAAAATAAATATTACTTTTTGCAATAACTTAGGATTGTATAAAATCCTTTTGATGTCCCTGTCAAACCAACACTGTAGGCTTTTAATAGCTAACTTGAGGGGAGTGGCACAGAAATAGTCTTCATTCCCAATCTTCTTTGGGAACTCTGACTACCCAAACTCAGGCAAAGCAGAACTTGATTCTGCTGACAATTTAAAATCCCCACAGATTAGTGTCTGTCTTACAAGTGATAATGTGGATATCCGGTGTTTGTGAGAATGACAGGACCTATCTTGGCTCTTGGATGTACTTTAATTCAGAAGCGAGGTTGCTAAAGTTCATTGGCACGTAAAACTTTCACTCACCAGTGGCCTTCAGGTTATGAAATTCATGGAATATGGCGAGTGAAATTTTGAATGAAGAATTTTACTACAAAGTATTCTATACTTAAGAGATCGAAAGAAGACAGAGCTCCTTACAGCCGGAGGGGTCCTCACGAGTAGGAACCACTGAAGGCCACTGTCTTGGAGTTAATACTGTTTTACTAGCTCTACTGGAGAAGGGATGAGCTGGTTAGTCCAGTTTCCATTTCAGGTGTCACATCCTACAGGTTAGTCACATCCTCAGTATGGTTGTCAGGAAAGGGACACTCCTTTAGGGGAAAGGAGATAAGAAAAACCTTGCTTCTGGCATCTCTCACCTCTGGCTAGGGCAGAAGCAAAGGCATTCTGTATTAAATACTTCCGGCATCTCTCTCCTCTGGCCAGAACAAGGCGGCCCATCCAGGCTAGAGACTAGAGGAAAAACAAATAAACAACCCTTCATTTTTTAGTTTTACCCTAAAACTGACTGTTTTCAATCTTCTTCTTACTAGGAAGAGCTGTCATCTGACTACCAATCTCACAGGGGATCTCCAACCCTTCTGCCCTACCCAAAGCAAGATTCATTTTTGACCTTAAACATGGCATTAGTTTGTCCTTCTCCAGTAGTACCCACAGAGGGCCTCTCACTTCCAAGGTACTCGGTTTGTTTCAGAGCTTCACAGGAGCCTAAGGAAGTGCATAGATCCAGAGTGAACTACATCAGCCTTACTGTGGTCTTACTCTTGTCTATTTCCCTGGCCTCACTGTTCATCTAAGGGCATTGTCAATCTCTATGTGTGATATTAATGGTTAATCTTGGTTATCAATCTGACAGAATGTAGACTCACTATGGACACACACTCCTGGTTGATTGTTTCTAGAACAGTTTAACTGATGGTAAAATACATTCAGTATGTGAATGGCACCATTGTACAGGTTTGAGGCCCGAGCTGCTTAAAAAGGAGCAAGGGGGTGGAGCATCAGCACCAATCTCCCATAGCTACACACACAATGTGACCAGCCACCATCTGTTTCCTTCACCACGTATGCCTGCCTCACCTTGATGAACTGTAACCTCAAACTCTACGGCAATATTCCTCCTTTTCTTAAGTGGCATTGATCAGAAATTTTGTCTCATTGATGAGAAAAGTAACCGACACACTTAGTCTCAGTCTGGGAAATGGGACCTTGGTACCTGATTTCAACATTATTTGCTGCTTTAGTGCACTGTTTTCTGAGCACAACAGATATCGCCATCTCAATGAGAGCAGCTGTGACTACCCACAAGAGAGCCTCAAGATTAAGCCTATTGGCGCTCTCTTATAAAAGAAAGGGATTCAAGCCCCTCATGCCTTCCTATACATCCCTCCAAGCTGTAGGTATGCATAAAACTTTTCCCTATTGCACCAGGTCTCATGAGATGATATAGTCTGTAGAGTGTACAAGGTCAGATGAAGGAAAAGGAACATCTTCTATGCAGCTGAGGGTACTCAGCAGGCAGATGGGGTAGAATGTTTTAGGTCATTTACACTGTAAGTAAACCCTCACACATTTTCAGGTAAGCAAGCCCAATTAGTCATTGGTTCACTGAGTTAGACTTGGGTGGAATCACTTTCACCTGTCAGTGGTGCACTCTCTGAGGCGAGCAGAAGTTCATTCTCCTCAGAAGAAACTTTACATGACATACATGTTCCCTCAAAGATGCTAAGTCACCCCATATAGTCATAAAGAGCCTGCATCAATTGTGTAGAACACATGGGTATCTGGGGATCTTCTATTACAGAAGGTGAGGCATTGAATGGTCAAGAAGAAAGAAGAAACAGCAAAGAAGTTCACCTGATGACTGCGTCTAGTGCACATGGTGCACCATGCATAGGAAACCTGATGCACCATGCATAGTACACAGGAAACAGGACACTACTGTTTCCCTAGTTCCACAAGCATCTGTCTTTGAAAAGGAGCTGTGGTCATGAAATAAGTGATGGCCAAGAGAAAAAGCAAGAGGGGAATGGACCAGAGAGAGAAAGAACAAAGGAGCAATGAAAATGAGAGAGCCAAGGGGACACAAAGGGCCCATGGTGGTGGGAACTGAAAGAGATGAGAAAAATCTCTTTCTTCAGTAGAAGCCAACTAATCTATTTCCAACAGAATGGGACTGAGCAGAGCAAAGTGTAAGATCGTCACAGTGTTCTGCCTCATGCTACATAAAATATTAGGGTCAGGACAGCTGATATTTAAATGCTTAATAAGTTCTCAGTCTTTCATAGCATGGAAAGAGCAGTGCCCCATGATGCACGCACATAAATAAATTAGGGAAACTATACGGTGTTCTGAGTGAGTGGCTCTCAGTGAGGAGATAGAAAGGCGCCCTTGTCTCGGAGCCAGTGATCTTTGAAAAGGCGAGAGCTTTATGAGAAAATGCAAATGACTGATTCAAGTGTATTTTTGGAGGGGGTATCTGGCATTTTAAAGAGTGTCTTGGTATTAAGGAGGCTAGACACAACATGAAAAATCATCTGCAAATGACTAGGCTGTAGTAGAACATTCTGACATTTTCGAGCAGCTCATTTTTTTTAGAACAATCGCTCTGTGTGCACTTCTACAGAGCTGCCCATGTTGCTGAAATCAAGGCCTTCTGGGATTCAATGGATGCACTATTTTTACACGTGCAAATTGTACAGGCTTTCTAAAATAAAACTGCTGGGCTAGAGACTCCATTTATCCAAGTTATCCTACAACTTCCACAACCGAAAAACATCTTCTCTAGCTACTAGTAGATTGCCAGCGATGAAGGAGTGAACAAATATAATGGTGTTGCTTTGATTTTCAGAGTAGTTCAAATATACACGTATAGCCATAGGAAGAAAAACACGCCTGATTCCTACCTACTTTGCAGTGAGATAGGGGTAGCAATGGTTGCAATTCATTCCTTCTCAAAGCTGTTTCTCACTAATTTGACTCACTTTGGGGGAATTGCAGTAACAGATAATGTTTGTTCACTTAGTGCCAGGTATGGTTTTAAGCACAGCGTACATCTTCCCTCACTGATTCCCCGATAGACTAATTTTACCTGGCACCATCAAGGTGAGTTCTTGAACTCCTACTCTTAATTGGAATTTAGGCAGTTATAGCTTCCTTCTAGGGTGACAAGAAATAAGGTAGCAGAGAGAAACTAAGCTCATCTGTCAAGTCAGTAGGTCAGAGCACACTAGCCTGAAGCCATGGAGAAGTCAGGAAGCTGAGAAATTAAGATACCTGATGCTGACATGTGAATGATCCCAAGTCTAGTAAGGGTGATATCCCCCTCAAGGCAGAGACTCACCGAAGATGGTCCATACAGGGGAAAAATGAAACGTAAGCATTTGAGAATTAAAGACACTTCTCTATTTTACTCCAACACACTTAGCTTAAGAATGATTTGTAAGATATGTTCTAAAGCGTTTATAAATAAGCTCTTCCCAGGGTCTGTCATGTAGGAAGTTACTGGTCTCAACCTACTAAGAAATCTTTGCAGAATTTCAATGAATGAATTAATTCTTAGTAGGAAAGAGTTCTGCTAAATCCATGAGGCAACAGGCTTGGCTTTGGAAAGATGGCAATGTCTGGGACATATTTATAGATTCCCTGTGCCTTCTGTATATGCTGGGACACTCTAGATACAGAAGTCAAGAAATCTTTATTCCCATAACAACTACGATGGAAAAGGCATAACTACTTCAACAATTCTAGTTATTCAAAGATAAAGAAAATGATCACTATTGCCTCATTATCAGCAAATGCACGGGACTTTTTTTTTATCCCTAGCTATAGTATTTATTTTATGCCACAGAACTTCATTGCCTCACACAGCTTATGTCTATTACAGTTTGAATGTACATCTCCAATGTGATAAATGTAATTTTCTTTCATTGACAGTGTCCTAAAATTCTTACTCTCTTCAAGATCTTTCTCTGCTGTTTATAAAAACAAACATCCACTGTGGGATGTGCTTCTCTCCTCCTGGCTTCTGATATACAATCTAAAGCACAGAGGAGACAATGCAGGCATCCAGTCGATTCACTGGAAGATGGCTAGAATTTGAATGGAAGCCAATTGTACACATTTTCTGCTGCCCCCTCAGAGGAATGGGAAGAAATTGCTATCGTAGTTAAACCTCTAGTTTCTGAGCAGCAGTGCTTCACCATGACCACTGAAGGAAGATTGTGAAGAGTGATGTCTCACTGCCACCATAGGACTGTGCTCCTACAGGGACTTGGCAGCTGAATGCAGGTGCTGTTTTCTCTCCGAACATGAGGAATTGATGTCCCTTCTCCTGGGGTTTCTATCAGCTTCTATTGCAGTGATAATGTAATAGGCAGTACTAGCCTTGCAGTGTGATGGGCAGATGAAATACATTTCTAATAAGTGAGGATATAGTTGGGCTAAAGATAGTTTAAATTTACCCAGTAAATATTTGTTTACTTAGAGTCTTGTTCCTGTTAACGATGTCAGCCACAATCAAATGGTACAAGATATACCAAGCATCAGAATAAGACCATTTCAAGCTAATTTGTTTTTCTAATGACCTTTACTATCAAATAGCTTTCTTTCAAGAAACTTATGGAATGTTTTGTTTTATCACAGAACCTTAATAGGCACAAACTACTGGTACAAGCCAGAATATCTTGGTTAAAATAAAAAAATAGGGAAAATTTTCCTATGTTTCTAACACAAGCTAAAACCAAGATTAGTTCAACTATATAAAATACAAGATGCCTTGAGCAAATGGCTTTAACTTTTTAAATAAAACCTTCTACTGTGCCGCAAGGCATTGCCTTCCAGAGAGCTAGTTTTCATGCTGATCGTTCTGACCACTTAGCGTAGCAGTATAGCACTTGATTGAAACATATTTGGTCCTTGTCTTAAGCAGGCAAAGTTTAACAGGGACTTAGCCACCCAAATATTCATAGGGTAAATTTAAAGTAAGAGATTCAAATACAATCAGATATGCAGGGGATTATTTTGCTGAGCCTGCAGCAGCAGACAGATTCTTGAGAGATTTCTGACCTGATGTTCTTAATGTCTCCAAATCAGACTGGAGCAAAGCTGTTCTTGGCAGTACAAGAACTGAACACATGGGAGGTGACCCATCTGCAAGGGGGTAAATAGATTCACTACATATTACCTTTGCACACCTAGAGGGGAAAACGATTTAAAATATATCTGCATTGGTACATCTCAATAAAAAATGCTGGATGAGCCAAGCAGAGAAACTGTAAAATACATACATGTATAATTCTATCGGTTTAACACATGTATACAATACACTAGTTAGCTGGATACAATACACTAGTTAGCTGGATACAATACACTAGTTAGCTGGATACAATACACTGGTTAGCTGGGTATTGAGTTGCATGTCTTTAATCCTAGCATGCAGGAGGCTGAGGCAGAGGAATCATGATTTGAAGTCAATCTGGGCTACATAGAGAGAGCCTCTGTCCAACATCTGTAATATTTAAGCATATTGTTTATAGGCAGTGACAGAAAAAAAGAACAAAGGGTAACATGTAACAGCAGGAGCACATACTCCAACTCAGGCATAATTATTATCTGTGGGGAGAAATAAAACTGAATTGCATTTCAGTTGTGATTTATAAAACATTGCTTTGCCAGGGAGATCAAATGCACCTGTGACAGACTGTTAAACAGATGTTAAATCTGGAAAATAGCGAGATGGTAGATACTAGTTTACTTTTGCTAGTTTGAAATATTGTGTGGAAAATTAAATGGAAAATACTCAGTTGAGTATTTCCACCTGGCTCACTATGGACAATGAGTACTTTAACCTGATGGAAGTAAGTCGAGTTACATCCTAGTTTTAACACACTAGCTACTTAGTATTAGCTTTCTAAATACTTCTTCCCACAAGTCTCCCCCTCATGTAAGGCAGGGCCCAGTCAAGTCTCTATTGTGTTACCATACCATTTGTGAGCTTGCCAACCACATATAAAAAAGTAAACAAGGAACTAACGAGATAGCTCGGCAGGTAAAGATACTTACCATCAAGTCTGAGAGCCCAAGTTTTAACCTGTGATCTACATGGTGGGATGAGAGAACTAATTCCAAGAAACTGTCCTCTGAATTCTGCACACTCATATACATGTGAATGTATGTACATACACACACACACACACACACACACACACACACAGCAAATAAAAACAAACTATTGAATATCACTTCCCCACTGTCCAAATTTTTATTAGTGTTCAAGTTATTAATTGACAGCAGAATTGACATGAATTACACCTTCATGCTCTGAAATTGATTTTAAAGTATAATTAATATTGATTGGAAAAACAAACATCACAAAAGTATGGCACACACGATTATAGCAATTTACTATAATTCACACCTAAATCTATCATAAGCGAGTGTGTTTAAAATGAATTAGTCATGTAGACAGAGGCACATTTGTGTAGCCGAACTGTTGACTGTCACAGTGATTAAAAGGTGGATTATTGTAGAGAAATGGTCATTGCTATTCTCCAAAGATGTGTGTTTATGGCAAAATCCCACTTGTCAGATCAGCTCAAGGCAAGGGGGTGCTGTGTTAAAATTTGCACATTGGAGAGGGAAAGTGAGGTGTCATTTGCCATTGTCAGCAGGATTTGGCAAATCCCAAAGAGGACATTACTCTGGGAATAAGAGTTGTATTTCTTTTTCTTATCAGATCTCTTCTAAAGAAATAAATCTCTGTATTCAAACAAACGAAGGAGAAGTGAGACTCATGGTTTGTTCAAATGATGGTGTGTGATGTTCTTCAAACCATCTACAGAGAACAAGAACAAAAATACAGAGGAAAAATAAAACAGACTGCACTGTTGGATCTTAGTTCTGACTAAGAAAAAGAAAAAAAAAACAGCAAAAATTGTGACCCAGGCACACAAGTACCTGGTTATGAACCCTGCACTCATGGACACACTGGCCCCGTGAAAGCTGTAGCCATGCTCTGCCCTCCAGCACTTGTACCATTTCTCTACTCGTAAAAGGAACGAAGAAAATCTTAGGACAAGTCGCGTCTTAAAGGATGAAGGCTGTGGAGGTGTTAAACAGGAAAATCCTCCAGGAACCTCAGCCCTGTGCTTTGCACTTTATCGGCTGCACATAAATAATGCAGTCTGTCTGCCAAATGAGGAATCTGATAATGGGCTCTTTGGGTGGTTTTATTGGCGAGAGACCTGGGTTGGGCTGCGCTTCCCTGGAGAAAATGGGTAGATGCCATCAGTGGATAAGAAAACTTCATGTTGGTGGCAACAACACAAAATGAAAAACGACAGAATAAGCGTGAGATAGGAAAACAGACAATGAGATGATCTGAGAATGACAAAAAGGATTCTCTTAATTAAATGTGATTATGCATCTGTTATTAAAGACGGGAAATCAGACTGGCATTGGGACACACTTTCCGACTTTTGTAATTAAGAAGTGGGACACCCCACCCACCCTCGTTCATTTCTTTTGAAGTTTCAAACCCAGGCAGTGAATACTGAAGTAAGTCAGACATAAATAATTTTGGCCTAATCACTAAAGGAACTATGAGAATTTGGAAATAAAGACTGTGGGGTGTGCTACTTGGAGTTCCTCCATTAACAGCAGGCACATGGCATCTAATAAACTCTGGTAGATTCTCATCCTAGACTTTCAAATACTATCTAACAGAGTAACAGTGTCCTTGCATAATACAAATTTTAAATATCTAATACTTTGAAACCAAATATACAGATCAGTTTTAATACCCATGGGACCTTTACCATTTTGCTGCTATTGAGCCCTTTTGAATTAACATTTCACTAAAAAATATATTATTTTAAAAGTAGTAGCTACATATTAATGCTGTTAATGTTGGAGTTTATTGATTTCTCTTCCCAGAACTGCCCAAAATTTATAATTCATGTTTCTTGCAGTTGTTGTCATTGTCAGATAATTAATTCAAGAAATGATTATTGGACAATTGTTCTATATAAGATAATGAGACAGACGTGTGGAAAAAGAGGAGAAGAGAGCATAGAGTGTGGCCCTTGTCTGATGACCAAACATCTGAAATCAGGGTATGTGTGCTCAAGAAAGGCTTTGTTGAGAAGAAACTTTGAGCTGAGGTTTGAAGGTTTCTTCCATCTTGAAGGGCCATGGCTAGAAGCATGCACTGGTTCTGAAAGCGTAAGAATGACAACTGAGAGAAATCACCCTAATTCCAGACACAACGAAGGATGGGGCTGCCTCCCCTACCAAAGAAAGAGGAAACTTGCTGCTGAATGATAAATTTGTAGCTAGGATATACATGACTTAATTAAATCAAAGTACTTGATATATAAGCATGTATCAAGTTCAAAACTGAATTAGCAATCCATATAGCCTTAGACCTCAAACCCCTAGACGGATCACTGAATTATTAAAAGCAGATTACATAATTAATAAATAGTATCACCTGCAAATACAAACCTCTGTCTTTCCAAAGCTGACATGAGCGATACAGAATTATCCTTACTTCTAGCACTGAATGCATTTCCTTACACTGAATCACTGAATACATTCAGTCACACTGAATGAATGAATTCCAATTTTGGCATAATTTCATTGTTTTATTCAAGGTAAATAAAATAAAGCATTCGCTTTGTGCAGGATGTATTTAGTTAATATATTATGAATATTTCTTATATTTCATATATCTTATATTTCAAATATCTTATATTTTATATATCTTATATTTCATATAAGTACCTAACCTATAATTCATTTGTAAATCACTAAAAAATATCTACTATTTTATTCCATCATTTATAGATTGGTCCTCTGTTACTGAAGATTTAAGTTCTGATATTTTGCTATGATAAACAACACTAGTATAAACAATATTGCTAAATTGTTATTAAAATCACTAATTATTTATTAGAGTAAGTTTTTACATGAGAAAGAGCTAAGATAAAATGCATATGTTTTTAAGAATTTCAATAGATAGATAGATATTACTAATTTGTCTTCGCAAAACTTCTATCATTATGTACTTTTAAAATCAAGCTACTTAGAACTGCTTAGAATATCTGACACCATCCACTATTCATACAGTTCTCTAAAACTTGTTGAACTCTCTTTTCCTCTGTGTACCTGAAAGCATTATTATCCAAAGATGTACTTAAAAGAGAGGTCAATACAGTATGAACTATTCAGGTCTTGCAATATCTGCAAACCTGGGAGAAAGTCAGATTTTCCTTGAAAATGGCTTCGCTTTTCAACAGGAGCTGCATCCACAAAGGAGAGAGAGGGAGGCAGCGTGGGGATGTAGGAAGGGAGGATAAGGTATGAGCGGTCCTTCGGTTCACCGGAAAGAAGACCATAATAGGATTTCTCATCCGAGGAACCTGGTGAATGAGTCTGCCAAGAACACGAGCCCTTCTTCCTGCTCATAACAGAAACTGAATTGTTGTGTCTGACTATAGTAAGTGGAAATCAAAACTGACTGCTTCTCTCTGATTTTCTAAGCGTTGTGATGATGGCTGTTCCATTTAGAGAGGACCAGGAACTACCCTTTGAAAGAAAATGTGAGATTCAGGAGCCTGTAGGAGCAATTTCTGTTAATGTACACTGAATTCCTGTGACTATCCACACACCTCAGTTATGTTCACTTATGCCTGAGTAAGATGAAAACACACGTGAGAGGAGGGAGAGGGAGGGAGGGAGGGAGGGAGGGAGGGAGGGAGGAGAAAGAAAGAGAATGGAAGCAAGTAAAGAAAATGAAATTTTAGACCTTAAAGTCCCTTAGTTCTGCTTAGATTCTGTATTGATCCTGTACCCAGGCCTTCTTTCCTGATGTCTGAATCCATTTTCCGTCTGAAGTGCCTGGTCATCCTCATTTGGTGCTGTATTACTCCAGTGTTACCAGAGCTCCTGGTTAGTGGACAACTTTGATAGACCTGATAAAAGGAATAGCTGTGGTTTGTTGGGGGTGGGAGGTGCCAAAGAGATGTTAAGAATCCCAGGCAATAATGTAAAGTCACTTTGATTAGATGATCAACTGAATAAAAAATAAAAATAAAACAATTTGTCCTCCTGGAGCTGCAGTGGAGATCCGCCAGGTGCAGAGGTGAGTTCACAAAGCCAGAGAACTGGAAGCAGGTCTCCGGAAGAAAGGCTGAGACAGACAAACTGTACCTACGACAGGGGGTTGAAAATCGGCTAGCAACAGAGGGGCTTCTGGTTAATCAGAATGGAGAAGGAGGCAGGAAGGAGAAACATTTCTTACGATGAAATATTCTAGGAAAATAATTAAAGTACTTATCTGCCCTGAAATGCTAGCTACTAATAAATATGACCTAAATAATAAATCTCACCCACCAAAACTACCTTGCAGAGGGAAGCTTGCATGGCAGGGATTCTGAGAAAAGACGCCTACTGAGAAACTGAACGGAAAAGAATTTAGAAAAGTCGCAAGGACAGCTAAGGGAACTCCCACGTGCCCTTCTCAAGTTAACATCTTGTGTTCCAGTAGTACACCTGTCAAATCTAAGATCTGCGATTATTTACAGTTGATTTATTACAACTTTTATTCAGATTTGGCATGTTTTTTCTCCACATACATATCTGTTCCAGAAGCTCATCAAAGACGCCATCAGACCTCTAAACTGACCTTGGCAGTTTTGAAGAACACTGGTCAGGTCTTGCTGGTTTCCTGTTTGTATTCCCAATAAACATCTTTGAATTTTAATTCTTCTGATATTTTTTTTTGTGGTAAGATCAAGGCCAAATAATTTTTGGTAAACTAACTCTAGAAAAGAGAAGTACTTTTCTCAGAAAAGCCACTTAGGAGTTTAAAAATGAAATTAAAAGCCTCAAGGCTTTTGAAATTTTTCCATAATTTTACTTCCTAATTAATTCTGCATCTTTCACCATGAAGTGATATCAGAAAGACTGTCATGACCTTTCCATCAAAAATCTGAGAAATTTGGAAGTAGGACTGTCTTCTTCAACAGTAATATTATCTCTCTTTCTGGTAAAGAAATTTTTTTAATTGGATATTTTATATATTTACATTTCAAATATTATCCCCTTTCCTGGTTTCCCCTCAGAAACTCTCCTATCCCTTCCTCCTTTCCCCTACTTCTATGAGGATGCTTCCCCTCCCTCCCACCCACTCCTACCTCACCACTCTGGCATTCCCCTACAGGGGAATCCAGCATTCACAGGACCAAGGGCCTCTCCTCTTATTGATGCCAGATAATGCCATCCTCTGCTACATATGTGGCTGGAACCAGGGGTCCCTCCATGTGTACTCTTTGGTTGGTGGTTTAGTCCCTAGGAGCTCTGGGTAGGGGGGTGGTCTACTTGGTTGAGATTGTTTTTCTTTCTTTGGGGTTGCAAACCCTTCAGCTCCTTCAGTCCTTTCTCTGACTCCTCCATTGGGGACCCCATTCTCAGTCCAATGGTGAGCATCTGCCTCTGTATTTGTCAGGCTCTGTCAAAGCCTCTCAGGAGACAGCTGTAACAGGCTCCTGTCAGCAAGCACTGCTTCACATCCACAATAGTGTCTGGATTTGGTATCTGTATATAGGGTGAATCGCCAGGTGGGGCAGTCTCTGGATGGCCTTTCCTTCAGTCTCTGTTTCACACTTTGTCCCCATATTTCCTTTAGACAGGAGCCATTCTGGTTTTAAAATTTGGATATGAGTGAGTTGCCCCATGTCTCAACTGTAGGCCTTGCCTAACCTCTGGATATGGTCTCTACAGGTTCTCCCTCTTTTTTGTTGGCCATTTCAGCTAATCTCATCCTTGTTGGGTCCTGGTGGCCTCTTGCTTTCCTGGAATCTGGAACTTGCTGGTGGCTACCTGCATCTCCCATTGCTATACAACTCTGTTCAAATTCCTAATCCTGTGTATATCATCCCTGCCTCCTCCCATACATGATACTCCCCCCTCCCTTTTTCCTTCTCCCCCTCTTCTCTTCCTCCCAAGACTCTCCCACCATCTACCTCCAGTGTGTATTTTGTTCCCCTTCTAAGAAGGACTGAAGCTTCCACATTCTGGTCTTCTTTCTTCTTCACAGTCTGTGAATTATATCTTGGTTGTTTCAAACTTATCAAAGAGTACATACCATGTGTGTTCTTTTGTGACTGGGTTACCTCATTCAGGATATTTTCTAGTTCCATCCAATTGCCTATGAATTTCATGAAGTCATTGTTTTTAATAGCTGAGTAGTATTCCATTGTGTAGATGTACCACATTTTCTGTATCCATTCCTCTGTTGAAGGGCATCTGGGATCTTTCCAGCTTCTGGCTATTATAAATAAGGCTGCTATGAACATAGTGGAGCATGTATCCTTGTTGTATGTTGGAGCATCTTTTGGGTACATGCCCACGAGAGGTATAGCTGGGTCCTCAGGTAGTTCAATGTCCAATTTTCTGAGGGACCTCCAGACTGATTTTCAAAGTAGTTGTACCAGCTTGCAATCCCACCAACAATGAAGGAGTGTGAAAAATGGTGAAGAAATTTCTGATGCAGTAGTTCTGTGAATGTGACAGTCAGAAGTCATTATACTGAAGTCCTGAAAGGAGCTCCTTTTTTTTTTTTTTATTAACTTGAGTATTTCTTATATACATTTCGAGTGTTATTCCCTTTCCTGGTTTCCGGGCCAACATCCCCCTCCCCCCTCCCCTTCTTTATGGGTGTTCCCCTCCCCATCCTTCCCCCCTTGCTGCCCTCCCCCCAACAATCTAGTTCACTGGGGGTTCAGTCTTAGCAGGACCCAGGGCTTCCCCTTCCACTGGTGCTCTTACTAGGATATTCATTGCTACCTATGAGGTCAGAGTCCAGGGTCAGTCCATGTATAGTGTTTAGGTAGTGGCTTAGTCCCTGGAAGCTCTGGTTGCTTGGCATTGTTGCACATATGGGGTCTCAAGCCCCTTCAAGCTCGTCCAGTTCTTTCTCTGATTCTTTCAACGGGGGTCCCGTTCTCAGTTCAGTGGTTTGCTGCTGGCATTCGCCTCTGTATTTGCTGTATTCTGGCTGTGTCTCTCAGGATCGATCTACATCCGGCTCCTGTCAGTCTGCACTTCTTTGCTTCATCCATCTTGTCTAATTGGGTGGCTGTATATGCATGGGCCACATGTGGGGCAGGCTCTGAATGGGTGTTCCTTCTATGTCTGTTTTAATCTGAAAGGAGCTTCTTTAAGAAGGGAATCACTTATTTTGGTTTTTGTTTTCAGAGACATTTGTCTGTGGCAGATGGGTTCTATTCCACTGAGCTTCAGGCTAAGCACACTGTCATAGTGGTAGGAACCTGGAGGCTGGAACTGAAGAACAAGCCATGGAGGAGTGCTGCTTGTTGACTTGTTCCCCATGACTTCCTCAGCCTACTTTTGCATACCATGCAAGACTCTCCATCCAGGGGTGTGATCTTGCCCAGAGTGAGCTGTACTCATCACTTCAGTCATTAATCAAGGAAATACCAAACAGGCTTGCCTACAAGCTGACCTGATAGGGAAATTTCTCAATTGAGATTTTTTTTTTTCTTGCGCATGTTAAGATTTGTGCCTAATTGATATAAACCAACCAGCACAGCATAAACAAAGTAGAAACTCTTTTCCAGATTGTTAGCTAGGTTTATGTCCTCTGGTCCAATTTCCTTTCTGAAAATTCTTCCTCCTGGTTCATTATTATTATTATTATTGCTATTATTATTATTACTATTACTATCATTATCATTACTATTATTGTTAATTTGCATCCCAAATGTTGCCCCTTCTAGTCCCCCCTTTGTAGAGTTCTCCCCCCTCTCCTTCACCTCTGAGAGAATGCCCCCCACCCAGGCATCCCCACTCCCTGGGGCACCAAGTCTCTACAGGGTTAGACACATCCTTTCCCACTGAGGCCAGACAAGACAGGCTCTACCAGCAGCTGACTGAGACAGATACAGATACTCACAGCCAAGCATTGGACTGAGGTCAGAGACCCCTACAGAAGACTTAGGGAAAGGATTGAAGAAGATGCCAACCCCACAGGAAGACCAACAGTGTCAACTAACCTAGACTCCTGGGAACTCTCATAGGCTGAGCCACCAACCAAAGACCATACATTGACTGGTCTGAGGCCCCCTGAATATATGTAGCAGGGGGCTGCCTTGTTCTTTGGGGATGCTCCTGGTTCTTTGGGGATGGTGAGAGTAAATGATTTATCCAGCTTACACTTCCACATTGTTGTTCATCACCAAAGGGAGTCAAGACTGGAACTCAAGCAGGAGCTGATGCAGAGGCCATGGAGAGATATTATTTACCGGCTCGCTTACCCTGGCCTGCTCAGCTTGCTTTCTTACAGAACCCAAGACTTCCAGCCCAGGAATGGCACCACCCACAATGGGCCCTCCCACCTTTGATCACTAATTGAGAAAATGTCTTACAGCTGGATCTCACGGAGGCATTTTCTCAAGGGCGGCTCCTTTCTCTGTGATAACTCCAGCTTGTGTCAAGTTGACACACAAAACAACCAATTTCAATTAAATATGCATGTTCTTTCCTTTAACTTTCCTAATAAATTGGTTTTAAACATTTTTTTTCTTTTGACTTTAAAACAGGGTTTCATTCTGCAGCCCTGGCTGGCCGTAAACCTGTCTTTGTGCTGGGACACTAGCTGTGTGCTCTATGCCTGATCTAAGGAAGGTTAATGAAACAGCAAATTTTTGTAGACAAACTATGATTTTTAAAAAAGCATAGACTGTGAATTAAAATACACAGTAACATATGGCTAAAGTGTGGCTAGATTTAACTGAGATTAATTTTTGTGTATCAGTATGAAAACACATTAAGTGAACTTCAAAATATGAGTAATTGTGTGAGACTGGGAGTGTCCCAGGAAACTATGTACTAGAGGAAAGTGCTTTGTATAGATTACTTAGAACTCTAGAATACAACTTGTATTTCTGAATACAACATACTTAAAATCTGATAATAATTAAAATGAAAATATATCTAAAAAATTTAAATTACAGTATTTACCCAGTATACAAATTATTATTTACACAACAAGGCTTAACAAAACTCTGACTGCATTACCTAACACCAGGGAGCCCTCCCCTACTGCTTATAGGCCCTGTTTCTATTCCTGAGTTTCCCCAGCTCTAATTCACTTACACAAGTTGTCAGCTTTGCTTTCACTGGTGTGATGCCACTCAACTATGTGTCCGTGCACCCTTTGACTTTCATTTCTACCCAAATCCAGTTACAGTTTCAAAAAGCTCTTTAGCTGAAAAACGATCTGAATTATTATGGGATCTATCAGTTTCAACTAGTTCACTGTTTCCTTCCTCTGTATCAGCAGGATCAAGATGTTCAGGTGTGAAACATACAGAGCCTTCGTCTACTTCTGTTTCAACAGCTTTATTTGAACAGTAACACGTGGCTTCTTCAGTTACTGGAGACAGTTCAGTATCCAGGTGTAGGTCTCTCTCAGCTCTTTAGGAAGATTCCATGCCAGTCCGGTGGAAGACAGGGTAGACAACTATGCCGTTTCCCCAGGGGGTTGGCATACAATTCTCACTGACAATTGGTTATCTCAGAGGCAGGTACAGGAGAACTGGGCGTCTCTATCCCCAAACCAGCTTTGGTCCCACTTTTTTGAAGCATCCTCAGACCTTTCCAGACCAAGTTGCAGATGGAAAGTTAAAAGGAAAAAAAATTGTGTTATGTTTCTTGCCTGATGTTCTTGCCTGATTCTATGTTTCATAGAAGAAAGTGGAGTGTATAGAATTATTTCAAAAATAAAGGCTTGAATTTCCCCAAATAAAAGAAAAATAAAAGGGATTCCATCTTTCCTCACAGCATTCTAGACTTTCTTACCCAAGTTCCAAAAATATGATAGCATAAATAGTCACAGCACCAAGGCCACTCATGGTAGCAATCACCAATCTCTACCGCAATGGGTGCCTGAGAGAAACAATTTGTAAGGAGCAAAGCTTTACTCTGCTTGTGGCTTTAGGCCATGGTCAGTGGGGTCCATTGTGCTGGACTTGAAGTAGAAGGTAATGGTTATGAAAGTCTGTGGTAGACAGGGCTATTTCTTTATGACAGCCAGGAAGGAGAAAGGGGCCAAGGAAACAAGGTAAATATTTCTAGGGCATGCCCCTAGGGACTTGAGTCTAGGCTCCTCTACAATGCATCCAGATCAAACCAGTTCCTCAGAATCCATCAAATATCAATCAAGTCCCTAGTACAGGAGCCTTTAGGGTATAACTTAGATTGCAAACACAAGAGAGTTATTAACCCTAACCTATATGAGTATAACTAATAGAAATTCTAGCTTATACAGACTGGTTGATACAGCACACACACTGGTGGCTACCCAGCATCACCCTCAGTTTTCTGCCACCTTACTCATGCTGTACTGCAAAGCCAAAAAAGCTGGATACCGATTTTCCATGTTCCTCTTGCATTTAATCCGATACTGCATTATGCAATGAGAAAGCTAGGATTTCTAAGGTGAGAGCATTTCTTCCTTGATACAGAGAGATAACAAGAAAGTTCTGTCCTCTGTGTTTCTACTATAGGTCTGTAAAGCTGAACTCATAGAGGGCTATTACAGTCCCAAGGCAACAGGTCCAAGTCAATAACTGAAACACTAAGAGTAGCACCAGACAAAAGGAACAGAGGGAGGACTACAGACAACACCCAGCCAGAGATTCGACCTTGAATTACTGGGACCTCTCTATGTTTTGTGGCCCTCTGATTTCACACAAAAGCACTAAAGTGTCAGGCTTTCCTCATGACCCTGCAGAACTACACACATGTTTTCTTTGTCCTAGGTATTATAAAACTGTAGCGAAGCATTTTAAAATCACATATTTTACAAAGGTAAACTTCCTTGTTTTCTTTAAAAAAAAAAAACTGGCAAAATCTGGCCTCATCTGGTCAGTTTTATCTGACAGCGATGACCTGGAAACCAGTGGTGATTGCCACTTTTAGGTAGATCTGTGCGCTGGCCTTCAGTTAATAAATTCCTCAGCTGGTCTGCTTGATGAATATGTTCTGCCTGGCAGGGTCTCTCTCATAGGTTTATTATGAGGGAGGAGAGGAGTCGTAATAGACTTTGTTCAAGACAGGTATCACTGGATGTCTTCTGAATATCTTGATAATATTTATAATTTTGCGTAAAAAGAACTGTCTAAAATTTTTGAAAAAATATGCCTTGAAAACTGTAGAAATATAGCTCTGGTAACTTTTCAATGCCTTTGAGAGACCTTAAATCCTCTATCCTCTCCTCCACTCCTCTGCCTTCCGTCAGAGCTGCAGGAGGAAATTAAGACTGTAGACCTGCCCACATGAGTGGGGGAAACCCATGAGACCTCCACCCTACATAAAGAACTAGCGGCAACCAAAGAAAGCTGAGAAGAGAATAGTTCTCCACAGAGAAGAGCAAACCAAATGGTTATCAAACACCAAATGGTCTGAAAACATTCATTAACTTGATGTTATACAGACTGAACAGGCTATACATGAACACACACACATTTATAAATATGAACACACATATATCCCTAAATATGCATAATTATATATATTCCTAAATATAGGAATACACACAAACATATGCAATAGCATTTAATTTAAACATGAGCCCATGAATTTGAAATGGAGCAAGAAGGGGTATAATGTAGGGTTAGGAGGGAGGAAAAGAGTGGGAGAAATGCTATAGTTATAGTTTCAAAATTAAAATAAAAATGTAAAAATAGCAAAAAATATTAGCTGACTAACATTTCCTTGATGTTTCTCTCAGACTTACTACAGAAGCCTCTCCTTCATTCAACTAGAAAATAATGGAAATCCATTTTCATAAATCCAAATTCATGAATCTATTTTTCCCTGTAAAATCTCATGTTCCTGGTCTAAGCTGGACATTTTGGATGAAACCTCATGAAATCTTGTTTATTTCTTCTTAAAGGTTCATTTTAATTTTTAATTTTTGTGTGTGTGTGTGTATTTGTGTGTGTGTGTGTATTCGTGTGTGTGTGTGTTTGTGTGTGTGTGTGTGTGTGTGTGTGCGTGAGGGAGTGCACGCGTGCATGCACGCACTCAGCAGATGTCAGAGGCATTCATTCCCTTAAGCTGGAGTCAAAGGAATCCATAAGCCAAGGACCTGGGTGCTGGGAACCAAACTCAAGTCCTCTGCGGGAGCAATTTGTTCTTACTCACTGGAGCCATCTCTCTAGCCCCGAAAGCTCACACACAAAAGCTCAAAATTTCTAGCTGAAAGCATGCTTACGTCTTAAGCAGCAGTTCTCAACCTGCAGGCTTTGGGAAAGTCCAACCACCCTCTCACAGGGGTCACATACGGATGTTTCCATTACAATAGGACTCATACATAGGCAGCATCCACACCCATGGGCTGTGTATTTATGTATTCAAACTATATGGATCAAAAATATTGGGGGTAAAAAAAAGTGTCTATACAGGGAAAAAATTCTCTGTTCTTATTTTGCATCGGATGCTAATAGTTTAACAACTATTGAGATAGGAATTACACTATACTCACTATAAATAGATGATTTAAACCTTTACTACACGAGGATAGTTATTGAGTCTATGCAAATACCATGAACGTAACACAAGAGACGTAAGCCTCTCTGAACTTGAGTTTGTTTAGGAAGGATTTACTTTGGGACCCAGTCTCTCTCTACACAGGAACTCTGTATGCGGCCATGGATTAAAGTTTGTCCCTGTGTTTGCATCAGCAACCTCATCAGCAAGATTGGAAGGTAAACATAAGCTTGAATGACAACAGAGATGGTAAAACTACGTCCCTATAAAGAACGGAGTTCAATAGAGGAACGGGAGTTTCTTATTGCTCCACAAAGAATAACTGGGGAGGGTTCAGAGAGAAAGCTTGAGATTTGCTTCAAACGTTCATGGCCACCATATGGTATCCATAGCAGGCAGTCTCACTGTGCAGTGTCCCAGAGCTAACCCTAGAGCTTTACCCACAGAGCTCACAAGGCAGTGTTGGGAGAGATATGCATACGGAGCAAGCCAAACTCAGCCTTTGTGTTAGGTTGCAGTAATGAGTCAAACTCCTGGGATAAACAACTTACACTGAGGAACGGATCATTTTTGGTTCAGTTCTATAGGTTTAGACCATTTTTCTTTTCTTTTCTTTCTTTTTTTTTCTGTAACCCTATTTCTTAGAGCTGTGGCAGTACCTTATGACAGGCACATTTGGCAAAGGAAATCGCTCTCCTCACAGCAGCCAAGAAGCAATAAAAGAAGCAGTCAGAGCCCCAATTTCAAGGGCATACCCAAATGACCTAATTTCCTTCCACTAGGCCTTACGTCTTAAGCAGCAGATCTCAACCTGCAGGCTGCTACCTCTTTGGGAAAGTCTAACCACCCTCTCACAGGGTCACATACGGATGTTTCCGTTACAATTCATAACAGTAGCAAAATTACAGTTATGAAGTAGCAATGAAAAAAGTTTATGGTTAGGGGTCACACAACATGAGGAACTGTATCAATGGATTGTAGCCTAAGGAAGGTTGAGAACTACTGCTCTTAAGGCTTTTACTACTTTTCAACATCACCACAGGCTAGAGATTAAATACTGAATGAACACATATGCAATGGATACTTCCAAAACACAGCAGTGTCTCAGCAAGCATTCTGTGGGTGCTGGAAGTTGGAAAGGTACTAGCATTGTGTCAGTGGTACCTTCATACCACAGATATATAGATAGATAGATAGATAGATAGATAGATAGATAGATAGATAGATAGATATAGATATAGATGATATAGATATAGATATATGGAGAGGAGAGGAGGAGAGGAGGAGGAGGAGAAGGAGAGAGAGAGAGAGAGAGAGAGAGAGAGAGAGAGAGAGAGAGAAAGCCATACACAGGATGGAGTAGTTTGTCATTCAAAGGCTCATTTCTTGCCATAGAAATAGTGTAGAAATTAAGAAAGAACAAAATATCTGTGCTATTGTAGTTAATAAAAAAAATGAAAACTAGAGAAAACTACTATGTGCTCAATTTTGTGGGAAAACAGTGCTCAAGTCAAATCAAATGGATGTAAATATGTTGTTACTTCTATCTATATAAATATAGATGATCATACAAGTGACTCAGACTATGTATATCTCTGCGTATTTTAACTATGCAAATTCACACGTATAAACACATGATGCATATACTAAATATTGGCTATACAGGTATTTTAACTTCTTAACATTTAAAATAATCTGGGAAGACATGAGAGAAATCTTGCAGGAAATATTATTGGTAGAGACAGAATTCATATACCGCTTTCCCTTAGAAAACATCCCATTTAGCAAGCAGAATTATTTTCTGCCTCATTTGGCCTTCCTGCTTCCCTAACACTGAGGTTCTTGTTTGCCTCTGTCTCGCCTTGACTGTTGTGCTTGCTGCATTAGCTGTTGCCAATGGTAATAATCATAACAAAGATAACAATGAAAAATAATTTGCTTTGTTCTCTCTTTTGTGTTCAAGTTTCTAGAAGATGTCCACAGGAATGAAACAGTGTGAATTGCTACAATTAATCACACTTAAAATTACACACACACATATCATTAAGTTAAAATATTGTTTATTGTAGATTCCATCAGTTAACTGGGAAGCAGGTACCATTAATAACCATTGCACTTAGGTAAAACTTTTCCATCTAACTTTTTTTTATGTTATAGTCCATCAGCACAGTACCAGTGCTCACTAATATCCATGGCTGTGTATTAGATAGATAGATAGATAGATAGATAGATAGATAGATAGATAGATAGATAGATAAAATAACTGTAATCTTGGGAATTTTTTCTTTTTCAATATTGCAAATATGAGTCTTCAGATCAAAGTAGCAAGTGACTCCCGAAACAGGCATAGAAGCAAATTTACAGAGATTAATTCTGCTGAAACTGAGTTGTAAAAAGAAAGCTTTTGAAAGAGATCAAGCTTGGAAGATTATCCTCTATAAAAATAGGAAGTAGAGTGGTGGAAAACCTCTACTAATACCAATAGGTCATACATTCATGGAACTGGAACTCGGAGCTCACAGAAACAATATGTCAATTCATAACTCTGTTCCAACTGAATCATCATTCCAGTGTGGGGCACAGGTAACAAATTTCCATGGCAGTGAAGAGAAGTAGAGTATCTTTCCCCTACACCCATACTTAAACAGCATCCTTGAAGGGGAATTTTTAGGGAGATAAAGCCAATTGGTCATAGTAGTTCATTCCTGTAGTTCTAGTCTTTGTGACTCATGTGAAAGACTCACGAATGTAATGAAAAGAAGAGAGTCAAGTGGAAGGATTAGAAGCTTGAGGGCAGCCTGGGCTACCTAGTGAGCTGGAATCCTGCCTGAGCAACTGAGATAGCAAGAGCCTGTCTCAAAATAAAAATGATGACCATGCAATAAACATAAGAACCGATGACACAAAATATAAGAATTGTTACTAATGTGAGTTCAAGACCGAATAAAGTTCCAAAATATTCAGATTTAGCATTTGAGAAAGCAAGTGGGTGATTAGTGTTTAAGTATAATCTATTTACCACAATCCCTTTCCTCAGCTCCAGAAGAAAAAAATTAACTGCAAACTTAATAAGCCAAGTATGAACACTAAAATTGTGAAATAGTAAATAGTAAATAATGTATAATTCCATAAGCCATTAAAATAAATATGTAATTGCTTCAATCCCTCAACCAATGCAGCAGAATGAAATGAGCGAGGGGACCTAAGGGGAAGGCACAGTTGACAGCAAAGGTAAATGTAACAATTATCACAGTCCGCAAAGTAAGTTGTTAGAGGCAGGCCCTCCTGCTAAGTGCAGTGGTACACAAGGTAATCCTAGCACTTAGGGGATAGAATAGGAGAATCTAGAGTTCAACGCCCACCTGGGCTATTAACATGACTCTGTTTTATTAAAAACAAAAACAGTAAAAGGATATTCTCAAATGAGAAGAGAAAAACCTCAACTTAAATACATTTTTTAAAATATTCTAAAAATAATCTTGAGATATTTGGTGATCTTCCAGATTTATAAATTCATTCACTCACTCTCTGGTTAATTTTAAATGTTCTTATAAGGTTGGACAATTTGGTTTGAAAATAATACTGAATGACAAAACAAATTTTACTTGTCATAACCACTTTTACTCTCTTAATGTATGTATTATGCATTCTATCATAGAAGTACATGTATATAATCCTACTCTATTTAGCTAAACTTATAATCAATAATAAAACTGCAGTCAACAAAACTAACTATAGCACCTACTTTTTGGCACGTTGTGAACATCTGCCTAGCAGTTGTCACTTTGCAGCACTGGGGGCAGTGTGACTCCAGTGCCACACATTCACTTGTATTATCTTGTGGATGCAAAGCTTAAAACTCCCTTATTTATTAGTCAGGCTTCACACTCACTAGAGATAGATCATAGAAGATCTGTTCGTTGAAAGAATGAATAAGTTACCCAAGCATGCTCCGGGCACTTCATGACTTCTTGATGACCTGTGATATCAATTACCCTGCATCTATAAGGACTTTATGCATGGACCAAATGACTACCACTAATACCATGGTATTTTGTGTGTACGTGTGGGTGTGATGACATCACACAATGAGACCACGAGTGCTTATGCTTTCTTGGTTAATACTTGCCTGTGCAGACACACCAATATTCTCACAGAAGTATACAACCGCAAAAGTGGCCATTATGTCAGCTTCCTAGAATAGTTTAGGTTGTAATATGTGTGAGGGGTGAAAGAACTTATTTTTTATCTCTCTTTCATTTTACATTGTGAGTTAAACAGTTTTTTATCTAGCCTGAGATGAACAATGAACTATTATATCCAACAAATGTTTCACAATGGTTCTATTTGACATTGTTTTGAGTTTTTAATTGTATTTTTTTTTCGTGTATGAGTATTTCTGCCTCCATGTATGCCTGTGCAACAGTTGTGTGCCTGAAGGTGTCAGGAGAGCATATCGGACTGTGACCCCCTAAAGAAGGTGATGAGAATCGGGTCTGTGTCCCCTGGAAGTGCTCTGAACCACTGAACCATCTCATCAGCTTCTTAGCCTTATTTTAAAAGACTTAACTTTCTTATTTAAAAGATAGGATGCAATTTTGATATGAAAGAAAAAAATGTCATTGGATGTAAAAAAAAAACATTTTACAAATTAAAAATAGAGGTCAGAAAGAAATGTGGTCATTTATCAAAGTCAAAACACTATTGAGTGCTGAGAACATGGTTTGACTCCAGATCTCAATGTATTCAATATTCTTCCTTTCATTGCATTTGTACATCTTTTGCATGAGTCACAACATCTGGACAAAAATCATGGGTTGAGAGAATTGCAGCCAGCATCCAGGCAATTCCCTGGTGCTTGAGACTTGGCATTGAGTTTGTGGACACTAGAGCACGTCAGACCTCTGTAGCAAGGAGCCTTCATGCTCCTTTAACATCCATTCGGAGATGAATTCTCCTATGCGTTCTTCAAGCCACACTCCCTATATTAATTTTAATGTAAGCGCCTACACCTTCCTGCTCTCCATAAGACTATGAATAATTTGAAAGAGGAAATGTTTTGCCCTTGACCTTTATATCGTCAATGCTTAGCTCCATGCCTGTCTTACCACACAGCACAAAGCCGGGGTGATATTCAGTGAGCGTTTCAAATGGACAAATAAATGGAAAGTCTAGACGCAAAGTCACAACTCCAGGCCTGTCCTTTAAGATAAATATAAGGCAGAGAATTGATTTTTCCTGTTATTTAGCCTTTAAAAGGGCACCAGATTTTGCTTGATTTTTTTCCCCTTGGGAGATTTGTAGTTTCTTTTGCCCAAAGGTTTTGTTAAGGCTAGCACAAGAAAGGCTGGGTTATTTCTCAGTGGTGCACCACTTCCATGGCTCGCATAAGCCCCTACAACTCAAGTAACACAGGAGATAAATGAATGTGGCAATATCTGCTAGGTTTTTAGAGTGTTTAAAGGTAAGATGAGTTATCATTCTGATTTTGTAGAAAAATGCATAAAGCATGTTTGTCAAGTTTTGCTTTTATGTGCTTAAAAATATAATAACGTTCCCTGAACTGAAAAAAATAGCATCAGTAACTGCAATCACTCAGTTATTCTCCAGACTATACTAACACTTTTCCTTATTCTCTTGCAATTTTAAATCATCATTATGCAGTGCAACTGAGAAGAATTGTTTCTAGTAATTAAGAAGTGCCTCCCTCCTTTAATTTCTGTTATAAAACTGAAAATTTTGGCTAATGTGTCAGTAATTATTTTCTCAGTCTATGTGCTGGGAAAATAAAAACATGAAACGAGAAGCACTATTTGAAAAACTAAAGACTCAAGATCACCTCAGTGACCGCAAGCACACACAGAAACTGAACGTGCTGTATGGGCCTTTCCCTTGGTGGCTGTGACCTGGACTCTTCCTGACCAGAAGAGCTCATTCCTTACCTGCACAATGTCCTGACCTGATGTGGCCACACATTCTTCCTGAGGTTCCACTCTCACATCCTACATGGTCTTTCCATGACTACACACAGCCCAAGAGTTTCCACTCTCTCCTCCTACATGGCCACACAGAATCCATGAACTTCCACTCCCCAACACCCCCTCAAGACAAATAAGGGGAACTCATCTCTCTCTGAAGCACTAGGCAGGTGCTAAGCACTGATAGAGCCAAATTCAGATATAGTGATAATTTAAGTAATCAACCAAGTAAGGTTACAAAAATGTACTGCCATTTTGGATAGCTAGTTTGAGATATTATCCTTTTTACATTGTCCACCTACGTTCATTTGATCAATGAAATTCTCTATATTTTGCTAAGAGCACATTAAACAGTTCCTCAATGGAAAGTAGCATCCTTCATTCCAGACTTTGACATACAAAGTTATTACTTTAAAAAATATATACAGATCCATCAACTCTAAGGTACCTGCAACTCAACAATCAATACAGCTTTACTTCCAGAGCTTTGAAAAATACAAAGAAAAAAACAAGAATAAACAGAAAGAAGTTATTTAAGGACAGCCTCATTCATCAGCCACTTATTTGTGACTTCCTTTATCATGAACTAGAATTAACATTCCTTGGTAACCTATATGATTCTGGATAATCCAATTCTAGAACAGTTGAGTTTCTTTAGGCTGGGCAATGGTGGCACATGCTTTCGACCCCAGCACTCAGGTGACAGAGGCAGACAGACCTCTGAGTTCCAGACCAGCCTGGTCTATAGAGCCAGTTCCAGGACAGCCAGGGTTACACAGAGAAACCTGTGTTGAAAAGAAGAAAAGATTTCTTTGGAAAATCTGAAAGTCATCCTAAAGCATGTGCTATTCAAAAAGTCTCATTTTCTGACAAGCAGCAAAGTATGAGTTGGTAAAAGAAGAACCGGTCTTAAAAGAACTGAACACGCTAACTTAGACATTGGCTACTTCTTTAACTAGTTGTGGGCCTTGAATAGGTCACTTGAGGACTCTTGACCTTCCTTATATGAGAAAGAACAGCCACAAGCCACTCTAAGAGTCTTTGCAATATAAAATTCAATTAAAACTTTCGTTGTTGTTTTGAAAATCATACTTTATTTCATGTAATAAAATTTGCATATTAAATAATACCACAGTAGAATAATTTTATGTAGTTTTAAACAGAAGAAAAAACAGGATGAAAATTCAGAACCAACTTACTGAACAGAACACAGGGCTGGAGAGAGGGTTCAGGTTTTACAAGCCTTGCCTGCTGTTTCAGAGGACTCAGGTTGGATTTTCAGCACCAAACAACCGGCTCAAAAGCACATGGAACTATGGTTTCAGGGAATCTAATGCCATCTTCTGGCTATATATACATACATACATACATACATACATACATACATACATACATACATACTAATATACAATAATTATTTTAATTTTAAATATCACTGTACCTAAATAGGTCAATGCAACACATTCATTTTAAAATACCAATCACCCTTCAAGATTCAAAAAACAAGGAGACAACACACTAAAAAAAATGTTCCTTTTTATTTTTATTTAAATTAAATGGTTTTTATGCAATATATTCTGACAATGGTTTCCTCTCCTCTAGCTCTGCCAAGATTCTCCCCACTCTTCTTTCCATTGGAATTGACACCCTGTCGCTCCTTAGAAAACAAATTGGCCTCTAAAAAATAATAGTAAATAAAATAAAATAAGATAAAACAAAAACAAACAAACCAAAATAGGAAAAAACAAACACACGAAACCAGAAGAAAAACAGTCACAGAAAAAGCATAATATACAAATCTACATACAAAGACACACATGTTCATATATACAGGAGTCTAAAAGCACCAAATTGGAAGCTATAATGTATCTGCAGAGGACATATAAGGTATATTTAATGGCCTGTCAAATTCTTATGAGACAAAGAATGGGCAGAGATGCCACTGAGTTCATTATATATTGGCCATCTAGTGCTGAGCATGGGGCATGGCCTTAAGTATGATTTGTACACTCAGTGAAACTCCATTGGAGAGAACTTGTTTTTCATTTGCAATTGGTTATCAGTAAGAGATAACTTCTGGGTTAGGAATGAAGGCAGGTGGCTACATTCCTCTCAGTGCTGGGACCCCATGCTGGCCCTGTGCATGCTGCCACTGTCTCTGTGAGCTTATATGTATCAATACTGTTGCATTTAGAGGGTCTTGTTTCCTTAGTGTCCTCCCTGTCCTCTGATTCTTACTATCTTTCTGCCTCCTCTTCTACAGGGTTCTCAAACCAAACTAATGAAAAGAGATAGAAAGTACACAATATACTCATCAAAGGAAAAACTCCACTAAAATGATGATTCCATTCTTAACTTCAGTGAACCAAATACAAGGGCACCCACCTATGTAAAAACAAAACTACTACAGCTTAAATCACATATTGAATCAGACACACTGATAGTGCAAGGCTTTAATACCTGACTCTCACCAATGGACAGATCATCCAGGCAAAAGCTAAACAGAGAAATACTAAAGCTAACAGATATTATAAAACAAATGGACCTAACAGATACCCAAATTAGCCATCAAATAAAATTGACTTTCAATCAGACAACAAAAAAGTCTCAATCAGTTCTTTTCAGTTATCCAGCAGGACGGTGGTACCATTTGGAGCACTATGTGTTCAATGTCACTTTTCATAAAGTCTGTATGGGGTACATGAAAGTTTTTCTATAAACCTTAGGGATCAATGTGTCCAGAGTAACAGGGCCAGGACTATGCTAAGACTTACAGGGTTCTAATAAATTCTGAAATTTAAAATATGGGCTTCACACACAGCATAATAATAATATCCCTAAAATGAACAAACAAACTGATGGCCCGTGTAAGAGAGTCAGTGCCCGAAGGAGAACTCACAGAAGGAGAGTTGTTCTGTGAGTGTAGAAAAAGCTATGGCTTATGCAGGAACTGAGATGCTTGAATAGATCTGTCAAAACCTATGACCCAGGACCACCATAAAGAAGACTTCAAATCCCATACTTCTGCTCTTAGACTCCTACTCTCAGTACTTCTGATATAATGACATTTCTACCAGGCTTGGCAGGACTCAGAAAATTCATTGTACCACAACATAAGTCAAATCGCAAGCTTACCAGCAGGGAGCAACGCAATCCAAACACACACTACAGGAGGCCACAGCCCAACGCACATGCTCACCAGCTAGCGGGAGAGCCAGTTCACAGTCAGAAGCAAAGGGAGCTCCGGAAGTCTCCCGGTGCCAGCTGCTCAATGGTTGTCTTACAGAGGGTAGAATAGACCCCCCACCTAAAGCTGATTCAGGCGTCAAGTCTGATGATGCTCTATGTACTCAGTGAAGAACTAAGGGGAAAAAACTCATGATTCAAAAAGATTTTCTAGGGAAAGCACTGCGGACCCCAAAGCTAACTTGAATGGATTTGAACAAATCTACAGATTTCACTGTGGTTCCTGGAAACTGGCTTAGTTAAAGATTCCTGCACCCAGGCTAGAGTTTATTTTGCTTGAACTCCTCTGTCAACACCAAAGGAAGGAATGCTCCAAGCATCCTATCATCTTGCCCAGAGATTGATCAAGAGGGAAATGGAAGAGGAAGAGCCTTGGTGTTACCAGCAGCAGGACATCAAAAGTGAAACCAGGCTGTTATTGATCACAGCATTTCTTCTTTTGTTCCATCATTGTTAGATTTTGCCAGCAGTGTACACAAAGTAAATAAAAATGAGTTAGCACCTGATCTATCTTTCTTTCCTATAGAAAAATTCAGTTAGTAAGTGAATTACCTAACTCCTAAAGGTTTGCTAGAATTTTATCTTAAAATATGGATCACTTTTAGAGTGAGGTTTCTGACAACTTAACTTTCCACAATTATCTGTATTTTATGTTTCTATTTCCATCGAAAACAGATTATTCTATTGAGAGTACTTATATTTTTGAAAAACAACATAAATATTCCTTTATAACACTTCCACATTTTGTAAATTTCCTTTATGTGTGTGGGCGGAAGTACTTCAGGTTTAGAACACCAAGTTAATCATAGTCCACATTTCATTCTGCACCACAATTATTGACTCATACTTCTAATTCTACTAATTTATTCAATCCATCAATTCACTCCCTTCCCATCTCATAATAAAATATTCTAATATGTTTGGAATATGGCCTTTAAATGGAGGTATTATTAAGAGCTCTTTATGCATGCATATAATGATATTATGCCATAGACACAATTCTAAACCTGAATTTGTAACTCATCACTAGTTTTTTAAAGATACAGACACATTTCTAGGCATATAGTCATTTGCTATCTATGCTGTCTATAATGTTCATCTACGTTATTTATCTGTTCCCCTAGTGATGAAGAGGTACCTGACTTTCCACTCATCATTACCAATAGCAATATAACAAAAAACCTAACACATGTGCCCCCTTGGGCACCAGTAAAAATAGCCCTAAAATTCCCATGTAGGAAAGATACTGTTGAAAATCAAGGCACATGCTCAGTTACTTTCAGATTTATTTCGCATTAACCATACCACTTTACCCTCCCATAGGCTTCCCTGAGAAAGTGTTACTCTTCTAAAAGTTGTCATTATTAAATATCAAACACATGAAACTGCTTAGACAACCAAAAGTAAAATACTAGTGAGAAGTGCCTAAAATATTTGTCCAGTCATTAATTGGATAAATCAGCTTCTCCTCTGAAGAAGAAATCTTGAGGGAAGTAGAATCTACATATGCCGTAGTTGCTGAAGCAAGGTAGGTGATGTAACTAATTCTACCTGTGTGGAGTCAGAAGAAATTCTAAGTAGCATGAGTGAAAGACAGAAGAGGGAAAAGAGTGGGTAAAATATGAATGAGGAAACTATGTAAAACAGGCTTATGCCGCCTATTGTTTTTAAGTATAACACATATATGACAATAATAGATATCATAACAACCATGTCTTATAGAATTAAATCAATTTAAAGGTTGACAGCGTTAGACAAATAAATGTTATGAGGGCTATAGAGATGGCTCAGCAGGTAAAGATGCTTCCTGCCAAAGCTGACAACGGGAGTTTGGTCTCTGGGACCCACATGGTATTTGGTCCTCTGACCTTGACATGCATGCTGTGAAACTCTGCATATAAAACAAGTCATGTAAGAGAATGTAAACAAGAACTATGATAGAAATTAACCTACATATTTAAATAATATTTGAGAGTTGGGGTATAAAAAGTGGTAACATCAACAAAATTAGGATATTTCTACCAAACACCACGGACGAAGCCATATTTGAGAAAGACGCTAAAAGATATGGAGGAAATTTCCATGCGTAAGGCTGGCATGCCACAGACTGTAAAACTAACCAGTGCATTTCAAAGGTCAAGTGGCTTATTTTACTGCTCTACTTGGCATTCGTATCTGAGAGAGTGGCGCCTAAAAATGAGGCAGGCTCAAGTGTCATGCGGCAGCCAAATTTATTCAGCGCACCAGACAATTTATACTCTGAGGATTAAAAAATGTCACATGAATAAAGTTCTCATACGATCAAGTTGTATTTAATCACAAGGACAAGCTCCATGGTGCAAAAAGATGTTTTCCCATAGATGCATATAAACAAATAACAACAGCCAGTTGTCATGAATAATCTAATTTACTCCTATCTGCTACACTTAGGAGGGGACACAAAAGCACTTTCCGAGAACAATTCTTTGTTTTTGAGGAAGCTGAGATCATGAGACTATGGCCTTGTTTCTTGTAGTTTCCTCAAAAGCCCTAGAATTCCCATTGTACAACTCCACTCTTGAACAGGGTTCCAACAGGAGTCAAAGCTGAAAATAAGATATAAAAATAAAGGCATAGTTTGGAATATTAAGAGATAACAGATAATGGGTAGATGGTATCATATGTGATGCTGAGGATTTGAACAAGAGCAGATTTGTGCTGTAGGAATCTCTCTGATATAGATGCAGAGTATAAATAAAGATAGACAAGCACTTAAGTCCTGTAAAGAGTTAAAATAATATGATCAGAACCTACAAGGTTCGGGGTTCCCAAACAGAACTAAGGTACTTATGAAGTTTGTCCAAATGCATTGAAACTCTAGCCATAACTTTAAGTGAAAAAATATATGATACAATGTTTAAAATTTACAGGCATATACAATAAATCATAAAGTTGAGTAGGAAAATTCTGCTGAGGAAAGAGGATCCAGAAAAGAAAGTGTCTTAGTTGGGTTTATGTTACTGTGATCAAACATCACAGTCAAAAACAAAATGAAGGGGAAAGGGTTTGTTTCATCTCACGTGTCCCCATCAGTCTAACATCAAAGGTAGTCAGGGCAGGAAGCTGGAGTTAGGGACTGAAGTGGAGACCATGGGAAAGGACTCCTTACTAGCTTCCTACCTCATGGCTTCCTCAGCCTGCTTTCTTACTCAACCTAGCATGGCTGCCCTGTGGTGCCACCACCCATAATGGCTTGGGCTCTCCCACATCATTCACTAGTTAAAAAAAAAAGTTCTATAGGCCAATCTTATGGACGAATTTTCTTAATTGAGACTCACTCTTTCCAAATGACTCCATATTGTTGTGTCAAGTTGACATAAAACTAATCATCACAGATAATAAAGATATATCATTTCAACCGTTGTTTCTACTGTTAACTCTGTCCAACCTTGCCACATCAACTCAGCTTGCACTATAGACATTTGAATTTCCTTATATGTAGCTTTGAAAGTATTGTTTTATTAAAATGTTTCACTATACTAATGGATGATTGCTTTCTGAAAAAGTCCACAACATCCATACATTATATTAAAAAAAAACTATAACTACTATGTGCACAAGGAAACCCAAATCCATTTGTTTTATGTCTCCAAACTTCTTGCTGAAAGTGATGGAGTGGGATAATATTAAATATGAATGTATTAATAAAAGATTAACATTTTAAGCAACTGATCTAGAGGACACCCATACCCAAAACAAGCTGTTGGTTTTAAGTTGCTGTGGAACAAAATACCATTAGATGATCATTTGAAAGTTGTACTCTACTGAGTAAACTATAGGACCTTAACTGGCCAACAACTCCAATGGGATTGCCTAACATTGGGGGTTTTATTTGTTAGCCTGTAATTGTAAAAGAATCACTGTTACCTTGTTAGAGTGTCAGGTCTAATCAAATTCTTTTTATGTACATGATGCATGTAATGTACATGTATATGAATGTTTTATATATGATTTGTATGTGCATATGTCTGTCCTTATGAAGTTTTTGCAATAGTAGTTTTTCATTACTTTTTCAGAGTGCTTTTTTTTTTTTTTTTTATTTATCTCTCCTCCTTTCTTCCTCTAACTTGGTCTCTGATCTCACTTAACATTTAACCCTTCCTATTTCCTTATGCCCACCCCCACTTTGTATTGTGATTTTCTCTCTATTCTCCCTTGAAATGTCACCTGTACCATAGTCCCTTACTAATGTTGTGGCTTCTGTGGGTATCCAAATGAAGCACACATATCTACAGGTTCGATGCTAACATCCACAAATGAGAGAAAACATGGAAGATTTGTCAATATAGGTCTGAGTTATCTTACTCAGAATGATTTCCAGCTCCACTTATTTGCCTTTTTTCTAATCTTGTTTTTCTTAACAAATGGATAAAAATCTCCTCATGTAAACCTACATTATTTACTTTCATTCATTGATGGACATAGAGGATCTTTCTATTTCCTGTATAAGAAAATGCTCTACGATTACCCATAAACCAATCATATTGAGACATCATCTTAATTAAGATTCTTTCTTCCCAGATGATCTGAGCATGTGTCAGGTTGACATAAAAATCAACATGAATACAGTAACGATGAACCCAAATGAGAAAGAATCTCGGAAGTAAAATACAGAGTCCGTGGGGAACATAAGCAAGGTGAAATAATGGAAGTTTAGTTTATATTCAGCGTACTTACAAAAGTCTCATTTTTAACAAATATGGTTAAACGTTTAATAGGGTGGTATAGATGTATCTCATGGTAGAGCTTTGTTATCTGCTTGAGGAACCTTCGCCTTTTTTTGCCATAATAAATGCATCATTTTCACTTCTCCAGCAATAAGTAAGTGTTTCTGTTTCTCTACATGTATGCTAGCATTGCATGCTATTGCTGTTTCCCTCAGTTACCCCCCCCCCGAACTTGACAGTAAAACATTATTGCCGATGACCTCACACACTTGAGTCATAAATTGTGGAGAAATCAATTTGGTGTTAACTTGGAAGCTTCATCCCCATTGGTTAGCTTTCATGGTGGTGGGCGGTGCTACACATATCAGTGGAAGAGAAAAGATAATGGCTTGCTAACAAGATATGCCCATAGAGCAATAGAGAAATCAATCTTAAAAGAATAAATAATAATTACGTTCTGACTGGGTATAATGCCTACTCCATGGCTAGAACCCATATCTGGTATAGTTACCCGAGTGAAGAACATGTACCCCAACAGATATTTTAGTTAGAATTTATATTGCTGTGATGAACACCATGACCAAAAGAAGACTAGGGAGGAAAGGTTTTATTTCATCATACAGCTTGTTGTCTAGCAACCAAAGATGACAGGGCAGTAACCTGGAGGCAAGAACTAGAGCAGAGACCTTGGAGGAATGCTGCTTACTAACTAGTTCCGCCTGCTTTTCTGTAGTAGCCAGAACCACCAGCCCAGGGTTGGCACTGACCACAGTGAGTTGTAGAAAGGTTGACCCTCCCGCATCAGTCATCTATCAAGAAGATGCCCTACAGACTTGCCTATAGAGCAATCATATAGAGTCATTTTCTCAATTAAGATTCCTTCTTCACAGATGATCCTGGCTTATCAGGTTGACACAAAAACTAGATAGCACAACAGGTCCTAGAAGATAATATACTATAACTCAGCGAATGGGACATAGTATTAATATAACTCCAGAGGACTTTTCACTATACCTGTAGACTAGTTACTCTGCTACACCTCGACCTCCTTATTGCACTAAGTGGCAACTAACCGAGAGACCAACGAATGGTGAAAAGGCAGAAAATAAGTGACTGAGGAGTGTGCAGCCCTAAATGATACTTCTATATGAAAATCATCCCTCCCAGAAATCAGGGATCACTGCAGAAGAGAGGAGTAAAGAGTGCAAGAGCCAGAGACAGAGGATGACTATAAAGAAACTATTTTCCAGACACATTAAAGCAGTTGCACGTATGAGCCAGTACTGGCTAAAACAATGAGCACATGACCTGCACAAGCTTAAGCCAGGCAAAAATCCCATAGAGAAGAGGACGAGTGGGCATGAAGTCTCACCTCTAACCGGGAAGCTGTAAGTACTTGAAAGCTGCTGAGAGATGGCGGGTTTGTTTTCTTTAAAGGTCTAGACACCAGTAGTTCTAACATGTTCCAAAAGTATGTAAGCAGCATAAATTGGTCTTAATGAACTGAAGATGAAAATAAATGAAGACACAAGATTTGGTAACTAGGAGATGGGGATGGATATAGGAGGAGATAGGAGATAAATAATATCAAAATACAATGCATGAAGTTCTCAAAGAATTAATAAAATTATTTTTTAAATCAAACAAAACAACAATAAAGCAGGACTTTACAGACCAATGGAAAACACTACGTAGCTCAGGCAATAGAAAGACTCAATTATTAGTATGTTGTCCTTTAATCTAGCACATGAGTTTTGTCCCTAGAGAATAAACTGCATTTAAAATAACATTGACACTTCACTACCTCTGAGCATAAATGGGAGCAAAGTGAAGGTTCGAGCACATTTTTTTAAAAATGAGTGTAACAACTAGGAATGGTTATATTGCATATTAAAATTACTGCACTGGGGTAGAGAGCACATTAGCATGTATGACACTCTGGGTTCAGTTCCCAACACACATAACACAAATTTCGATCACAGTCACTGTTAATCCCAAATTATTCAACAATACTTAGGAAAGTGCACGAGCCAGCATTTATAAATAATCTGTTTTTATTATAGGAGTGAATGCCAAATAAAATAAGCTAGGGTACGCTAGCATTAGAAATCACTTAAATATGCACATGTTTTAAAGTGTTGCCTTGATTGATTGACTGGCAAGCATCCTGTGGGCTTTCAGAAAGTATTTGGTAAAGCTATGAAAATTTAAATTTGCAATCTTACCCTGTTTGTGTATATTTTATTGAAATGAAGGAAAATGAGTGATCTAGACATAGATATGAAGTAAAAAACATTCAAGACAGATTTTTAATTTTTTACCTTCATCTACAGTGAACTGAGCATTAAAATTGTTTCATAAAGTTTATGAGCAGAATTATACAACCTAGTAATGAAATGCAAATATCTCTGTTCATTAAGGCTCAACTGTTTCATCAATTTTTCAGACATAGTTCAGTGGGGACTGATAATTATATTGCACTGTGAAAAAAATGTTTATTAAGCACCAGTATGAGGCAGCTAGGTGTATCCAATTATACCCATATAATGTGATTTCACATAGTGATTTGATTTTTATTTACTACTTCGTGGTGTTCATTTTACTGGACTTGATAGCATTTGGCATATTTTCAAAGTGAATTATAAGTGATAAAAATACATTTAACTACACATACAGACAGTTCCTAGGAATCTTAGTTTGATGGCATCGTAGATATTTATGTAATATAATGTTCTAAGATTGAACAAAGAAATGTCATCAAATAGTTATTATTCATATAACACACACACACACACACATATACATCAAGAGAGAGACAGAGACAGGACAGAGAAACAGGGAGACAGAGAGAGACAGAGAGTCAGAAAAATTGTTTGCCCTCATAGCTATAGAAAGGAATAAAATAGGAAACAAATATGTCAAACCCCTCACTTGCAGATGGCATAATTCTATATTTTTAAGAAATCTGATTGAATATACTATAAAATTCCTAGATCTAATAAACACAATAAAGCTTCAGAAAATAAAAACATCATATATTTTTTTAAAAGCCTTAATATATACCAACAATATATTCACAAAGAAAAACTATCCCATTTAAAAGAACCCTAAAAATTTTAGTACGTAAGGATGCACCTAACTAAAGAAGAGAATTCTTTACAATGACATCAAAGAAGATACTAGACAATGAAAAGACCTCCCAAGCTTCTGGAATAGCAGAATTAACATGGTAAAAAATTACCATAACACCAAAATTAGTGGAAAGATTTAATGCAATATCTATCAAAATTCTGATATTACTTTTTACAATTTAAAGAAAATAATACAAGAATTCATGTGGAACAACAAAATCAGTCAAAGTGCTCCTAAAGTGTAAGGACAATGCTGCAGGTATTCCAATACACTTAAATTATGTTATAGATCTGCAGTGAGAAAGTATAGCCTGGTGTTGGTATAAAAACAGTCAGGGAGAACAACAGAATGGACTAGGGGATCCCTAAGCTAACCAAAAACACTCTTTTTTCACCACTCAATTCTTGACCAAGAAGGCAAAAGTGTACATACAGCTGGGGCTGGAGACAGGGGAAATAGACAAAATTGTAATTCACCTGCTGAAGAATAAAATTGAATTTATATCTTTCACTTTGTTCAAAATCAATTCAAAATGAATCAAATGCCTAAATATAAAACCTAAAACACTGAAACATCTAAAATAAAATATAGGCAATACTCCTCAAGATACTGGGATAGGTGCAAAGTTTCTGAACAGGCATCAGTATAAGAGGGACTAGCCCCGAGTGTCAGCAATAATTAAGGCTTCTCCAAAGCAAAGGAGACAAAGGAATACGAGAAAAATCTTTAAAATCAGTTATGACTTAGACAGGTGGAAAATATTTAAAATGTACAAAGCACTACAGGAACTAAGTGCCAAAGAAATAAAACTGTTAATTAACACCCAGGCTGATGAACTGAATGAACATAAAGAAACTCAAATGGCTAATAACTATTTTAGGTGTCCAACATCTCAATTCATCACAGAAATGCAAGCTACAAATGCTTTGAGTATTATCACTTCTTAATCAGAAAGGTTGTCATCAAGAAATCCTATAGGTAACACTGTCCAGGGTATGAAGCCGAGGAACCCTGTCCGCTGCTGCTAGGAGTAGGTTTGTAGGTTCCTCAAAAGAATCACAAGTAGAACTTTCCTTTGAACCAGCCATTTCACGTCTGGCTGTATGTAGCCAGAGAACTCCACACTCTTCCACAAAAAACAGTGGCACCACACACACGCGAGCGCGCGCGCGAAAACACACACACACACACACACACACACACACACACACGTTTATTTATTTTGCTTTTGCTTTAGTAAAGAAAAATGGAACCATCTCAGCTGCCCATCAGCAGATCAATAGATAATAAAAACCTGGTACTTGTATAAAATGTACTATTATTCCTTGTTAAGGAAAAATGAAATTTGAAGGAAAATGAATGGACTCAGAATTAAGCAAGGTCACCCAGTCTCAGGCAAAACAATGCATTTTCTCCCTCATAGGTAGTTTCTCATCATCTAAAAATCTACACATGTATTTAAGTAAACAAATGTATGCATGAGTAGAGTACAGGAGGCAGAAAGGACAACAGAAAAAGGTAAAATTGAAGAGATGATATTTACTCACAAGTTCTCATATATAAGACACTTTGTGTAAGTCCTGTAGCTGAACTCTAAAGTATAGCACATTTTCAATGAAAAATAAATTCTTAAATTGGCAGCACTAAACATACAATGTCATGAGGGACCTTTAGCTTACTGGGAAATCTAAATTTTAAATTAAGTTTTCCATTAAGTATTCCTGAACCATGCATCTCTTTGTAAGTACTACTAAGTACATCCTCATTGTTAAGCAAGAGTTTTAGTGATTCAAATTATACAGCATGGAGATTGTTAGAGGTGTGTTTAAAATATCGAATTGTAAAGGTCTACACACTCTAGGCTTATCTGTAGCAGGAGACGATCCACTGGCTTCCCCTGGTGAGTCCCCAGGCTCACCTACAGCATTGGCACTGCTGGGTCTAGCCCCAGAGGCACAGTTCATGCTCAGGTTTTCCTGGTTAAGTACAGTTCACACACCAGTAGTCCCGGCCCTAAACCTGCTGAGTCATCTTTACATTCCTAGGCCTAGATCCAGAGGCACTGCTTGCCTACCAACTTTGCCTTGTTGAGTTTTACCACACCTGCCTGCACTGGAGAGGAAAACCAATTACTGTCATTTTCCTAAACTGGTATTCAAAGTGCATTCTAAATGCTTATCCTATACCCATAGATAAATGGAACATTCACCCCTCAACAAAGAAGCTCCTTTTTGCAGAACACAATGGCCAAAAATAAACAACTGGTCAAAATGCACAGAACGATTGATGGGTGGCAGTGACCGACCTAATTAATTCGTTCACCATGCAGCCCCAACACCTAAGGCTCAGAGGACCTTTTAGAAAAGAGGGCAAAATGATTATAAGAGTCAAGTGGTCAGAGTATGTGACATGAGATAAAGGTCTGTATGGGTGGCTGGGAATCCACACCCATGAAATCTTAATATAGTCAACAAAATAAGACCTAAACAAAGACAGCAGCAGTTGACGTGCCAAGGTTGATAGAGAAAATCTTACAAGACTCCACCCTAGATAAAGAACTATAGGCAATTAATAACTGCTGAGAAAGGCAGTCTTCTCCAGGGAAAGCTCCAAACTCCAATCCCAGGAATAGATCACCCAATCCCACACAATCAACCCTAAGCACACACACACACACACACACACACACACACACACACACACACAGAGAGAGAGAGAGAGAGAGAGAGAGAGAGAGAGAGAGAGCAGACACAGAGACAGAAACAGAGACAGAGACAGAGACGACAGATACCAAAAATAATAATTAAAAAGAAATTATGGTCTTAAAGGAAGTTAGGGGACACAGTTGGGAAGGGGATAGAGAATGCTGGAAATTATGTATATAGGGTGGGCATGCATTAAATTTCCAAAAATGTAAATCAACTAAGTTTTAAAATATTATAATTTTGAAAACTCTAATGATATCTGCTGTATCTGATGCATGTTATAATTCTAAATTGAATTATTGTTGATGAATAAATGTACTTTGTTTTTAACACATATAATATGTAAATATATTTTCTATTTACATTTTGTCAATTTAAGCCTTCATGGGCCTTTGGCTGTAATATTAGAATTAGTAATCTTAAGAAATTAGATATTAGGTATTCCATATTTCTTTACCAGCCTTGTTATGTTTATGATTAGCATCATAAAATACAGTGCACAATAAAAAAACTACAATATCAAGATGAATTCCCACATAAAAGATTTACCTTATAACCTCTATGATTATATAATTGTTTCACTCTCTATTTCTTCTTGTTTTGGGTAGTTGATGTAGGGGAATGTCATACCAGAGTGCACATGTAGGGAGTAAAGCACAATTTGTGGGAATTAGTTCTCTCCTTCTACTCTGTGAGATTTGGAAATGAGGCTCTCATGCTTGACATAAGGTGCCTCTAACAGCTAATTTAGATACCATAAAACTCACCTATTTCAAGTGTCAAGAATATTTTGCATATGAGACTGAATTTTTAGTTTGGTTAAGTTACCTTTCATAGACATTTTAATAAAAGTTTTATACATGTATTCCTATTGTACATCACACATTGACCATACCCCCAGCCCCCTAAAGGCCCCTCCCTCACCCTCATCCCTTCCTATTAGATCCAATTCAACTGTTGTGATTTTTAAATATCTATGTATAATCTAAGAATCACAAATGAGGGGAAATACTTGGTGTTTATCTGAGATTTGCTTAGTTTGCCTTCTATGATTATCTACAATTGCATGTATTTTCTTGAATATGGCATAACTTTATTCTTTTTGGTTAGAAATTATGGTATGCATGTTGGGGTCCAGCTGGAGTTCCACTTCCTCCCTCTCAGTGTGTCCAGATATCATTGCATATTGGACTGGAAGGTGCCTATCTTCAGTGAAACAGCTCTCATAGATGATCTTAGCTTGTGTGCTTATTAGCCTATAGCCCTGAACCAAGGCTGTATATGGACCTTGGAGGAGAGTGGGAAGGAGTTTTCAGGGTAAATGAAAATCACTGGCTAGAGTTTAAAGTACTGTGAATGCCTCATTTGTACAGAGAGCCATTCCAAGTAACCCAGGTATTTGCTGGGCAGGAGAAAAAAAAGGAAGCTGAACTTATAGGTCTGTCAAAGACTACTAGACCTTCTCCAGGTTGAGGGTGTCTGGGGTTGGGCTCCCCAGACAAAGTCAGAGAAGGGTAAACCGTGCTGGTAAAGGGAGTCATCCATTTTGCATCAAGTTCAGAGGAGTTACCTGGTCATGGTAGAATGAGACTTTAATTAGCAAGGTTTCCCTGTTGGGTAAATACACCCCCTTTTCCATATACATTGTTGGACAAACATGTTGTTTCCATAACTTTGCTATTGTAAATAGCCAAATAAAATCACTAATTCACAAATATCTCTGCAATCTGTTGAAGTGGAGCCCTCTGGGGGTCATATACACTGATAGGAATATAAACTAGTCTAGATATTATGAAAATCAGTATAGCAGTTTTTAAAATACCACCAAACAAAACAAAACAAAACAAACAGATCTTTCATATGATCCATATAAAGTTATATAACTTCATTTGCTGGGCATTTATATTCCTAATCATGTATAGAAATTCCCTTCTGTCCAACATTTGTTATTTTCTTAATGATTGTTATTCTGACAGGGGTAAGATAGAATCAGAGTGTAGTTTAATTTGCATTTCCTTGATAGCTAATGGAATTGGACATTTTTGTACATTTTTTAGCCATTTGTATTTTATCTTTTATTTCATTAACCCATTTGTTGATTGGAGCTATTTGATGTCTTGTGAAGGGTTTTTGAGTTCTTTTGAGTTCTAGATATTATTCCCAGGTTGGGTATGTACTTGGCGAAGACTTTCTCCCATTTTGGAAAATGTCTCTTCCTTTAGCTAACTCTTTCCTTCACTGCTTAGACTTTTCCCTTCATAAAGTCCTTTTTATCAATTGTTGGCATTCTTTCTTGAGAGCCTGAGTCATATTCAGTCTTTACTTATGTTTGTGTCTTCAAACGTTTTCCCTAATTTTTTTCTCTAACAATTTCATGTCTTTTATTAAGGTCTTTTTTCTACATTAGGTTGCTTTTGTGCAATGTGACATATACACTTGAGCAGATAGAGATCATATCATATATATAAATTTCACATTTGAATTTTTGAATCACTAATTAACTATGTTGGTTTAAATATTTCTGTTCTTTTTTTGGAAGGGGTTGACAGCCAATCATTTAATAAGTTATTTTGAGGCAACCTAAAATCAAATCTTATTTTTAACAATTGTCTCTAATCAATTTTATTCACTTATTCCTAAGATTACAGAGGTGCTTCTTTTTCTTCAGCTTCCAAATCAACACAAACACACACACACACACACACACACACGCATATGTACAACTATAACCCTATAGATTATTTTGCCTTCATGGAGAACAATGGAACACATTTGACCCTCTTCAGAAGATCCCTGTATCTGCATTATCATTATCTTAATCTTTCATTCTTATTATGTCATTTGCCTGTATTTACAAATAATATCTGTATTAGCTACTTAGGCTGTTGTGTCAAAACCAACTTGACGAAAGCAACACAAGAAAATACTACGCACGTGTGTGTGTGTGTGCAAGCATAACAGAGTATCATTAATAGTATTAGAGATTGCTGCTTGCCTATGGCATGGGTCTCGGGTTGGGCCATTTATTGGTTGGCCATTCTTTCAGTGTTTGCCCCTTTCCCTGTGCCAGAATTTCTTGTGGACATTATTGATAATTTTGGAGTTGAAAGTTTTGTGGGTGTGTTGGTGTCTCTATGGCTCCACTTGGGTTCCTGCCTGGCTACAGGAGGTGGCATCTTCAGGTTGTATATCCCTAATGTAGTGAGTGACAGCTAAGGTCATTGATTCTTGGGTACCTACCTTATCCCAGGTCTCTGTCTTGTCCTGGAGATGCCCCCCCACACTCCTTGCTACCATCAGTTGAAGATTTCCATTCACCTTCATGACCATCTAACCTGTCCTTCCACACACTGGATCCTAAACCACCATTTCTCTTCCTATCCTCCCTCCTTCCAGTTCCTTCTTTCCATCTGCCCCTTGTGAGTACTTTATTCCCTCTTCTAAGTGAGATTCAAGCTTTCTCACTTGGATCTTCCTTCTTGTTTAGCTTCTTTGGGGATGTAGAGTGTAGCATGGTACCTGTACTTTATGGCTAAAATCCACTTATAAGTGAATACATACAATGCATGTCCTTTTGGGACTGGGTTACCTCACTTGGAATATTCTCAAGTTCTGTCTTTAGACAGATGTCATAATGTCTTGTTTTTTAATAACTGGAGAGTATTCCATTGTGTAGATATACCATTTTCTTTATTCATTCTTCAGTTGAGAAAAAATCTAGGTTGTTTCCAGATCTGGCTATTATGGATAAAGCTGCTATTAACATAGTTGTCTTTGTGGATTGTTGGAGCATATTTTGGGTATTGCCCAAGGTGGTATAGCTGGGTCTTGGGGTAGAACTATTCCCAGTTTTTTTTTGAAAAACTACCCACCAGCATGTGTTTTCTCTTGAGATTTTTATCTTAACCAGTCTGACGGGTGTGAGTTGGAACCTCAGAGTCATTTTGATTTGCATTTCCCTGATGGCTATGGACTTTGAACATTTCTTTAGCCAATGTGACTGGGGTGAGATGAAATCTCAAAGAAAGTTGTGTTAATTTGAATTTTCCTAATTGCAAGAATAATTGATTCTCTTTCTTCCTTCAACATATGCTATTTTTGTCTTTTTTATTTTTATAGACATTGCCTCTGAGCTTTTAAATAAACTACCAATCTGCTTATCTTCTGATTCCCGGTTAAAAGATCCAGATTCCAATATTTAAAAACAGCATTCCACTAAAGATTCCCCATGGGTCCTCTGTCCTCCTGGCTGAGCTGAGGACACTCTGTCGTTACCCTCCATTGAACATCTCTTCTTCCTTTGGTCTCCTCTTCAGCTCTCTCTTTTCTGGATCATAGTTCTCTGATCACGAGGTTTTGTCCTATGGCTTTACTACTTAATTCAATCTCCTTTGTATTTACTAAAATCTCACAGAGATAAATAAATGTAAAAATAAAACATGATTGTGCCCCTTCCTAAATTTTCATAAAGCATATTCTCCAGTGTATCAAACATTCAAGTTGGGGAAAGAAAAAAAAAAAAAAAAGACTGCTAGCATGAGAGAGGCTGGTGCCTATCCAACTCAGAGATGTCCCCAACTCAGTCCTTAGACTTCCTTTTTCTCCTTCCACAAGAAATGTCTATTACTCCCATGGTCACCTCCATTGAAATTCCAATGCTTGATGTATTGTCAGAAATCTCTGACTCCTTTATTTCTTCTCAGTAGGCAGGTATTCCTATCTAAGAACAGACTTTTAATATCTCATATTGCTTCCCTTTTTGTCCTCCCGGTGCTACTATGTTTCAAACTAGGCTTTGCAAGCAATCTGCCTGTTCTCGTAAATAATGTTTAATGTGAACATAGCTACACTACTAATTTGTAACTTGGCTTTGGATGCCTTGATATCAATGCAGCCACGTGAATAATTTCCACAGTTTATGAAGTTTAAAAAGTTTACCATTTTCAGAAGAGCGTCAATCTGTGGATTAGGCTTTAACTATTTTACTCCAGGTTGCAGCATTGACCTTCTGTCTGACTATATGGAATCTAGGCTTCTGTCTTCTGCTGTCATTACAAAGCCAGCCAAATAAAGACATTAAAACATTTCTACTTGTTTCCTCTACTATACCTTTCTTCAGTGGCTGCACTTCTTACTTACTTTTTAACTGTCCTTTAATATGCTTTACAAGTCCTTTATCTATAGCTATATTCCACTCTTAATACAGTGTCTCCATCTTCCTGCCATTAAAGCATTTCCCTTCTATCCTGCCTGCCTTATGTATCTTTTTGAAGCTTGTACACCCTTTACATCTGGATCAGGCTCTTTCTCCTCCAGGCAACTCCAAACCCTCTTATCTCCTCCTCCTCTGATGTCTGTAGCACATGGAGGTAATATCACAAACCTGAATCTTGACTATCATCTGAAACTATTTATTTATAGGTGTGAAGCTCTCCCCCAACACAGTATAATTTTTCTTCTTGAGAATCCACTGGGCAGGTAGCGAAAAGTATTATACATTGGTGTCCTTGACTTGGGGCTTCATGCGTAAATTATTATTAGCAATTTAAATTGTCACTCAGAATGGATGTTATGATCTCTGTAACTGTGGCAGAGACATGAAACTACTTTTTTGTTGTTTTTCTCCAAGACATATCATGGAATAGAAGCTAAGATTTCTGGTGACTGAGCAAATACTGGTAAAGAAAGCTGCCTTTGTCCACTTTGTGATGATAAACACCTGAGAAGTGATGATTTATAGCAAATACAAATGTGATGGCTCTCATTTCCAGAAAAGTCCTTAGACTAGCCAGAGTAAAGGCCTTCTTACTATGTCCTCCCTCATTGAAAGACAGATGGGGGCAGAGGTTATGAAAATCTGTACTTTTTTATGAATTCTTTCCCACAATAGCATTATCAACCCATCAGTAAGAGCAAAGCTGTCACCATGTTCAATCACTAATTACCATTACTATCTCTTAATACCATTAAGTAACAATGCTATTTATGCTGTATTTGGAAGGGAAAAGGTTCAAACACAGAAAAGAAACTTCTTCAGAGCATTTTAGCTCAACATGCCTTTACTTTGGTTTTAAATCACCTCCAACTTATTATACCTACTGTGACTTCAAAATGGCAAATTTCACATTCAGTGCATATATTTCCTCATTGACAGAATATTTATTTTCCTAGTACTTACTCAATATGTCTTAGAAACCACATACTGGGGCATTTTCAATCATTTTTTTGGTCTCCAAAAGTAAAAAAAAATAGAATTCATTATAAATATCTGCAAAAATAACTTGTGAAGAGATTGAATCCAAATGAAATATAAAATTCGACAGCAATAAGCATGCATGTACTCAGAAACCTTTATCAAACCAAACAACAAAAGGGTACACAAGAGTTAAGAGTCTGCATACTGCTAAAAATTATCTATACATCAAAATCATCAAAAGCAGTGTGTCTACAAAAAAGCTCCTATACACAAGTTTGTAAATCTTCTGAGGAAAAAAATATGGACACTGAGTCTAATAATTAGTCTTAGGTACTTAGGACTCTGAGTATCATGGTTAACCTCCAGAAACAAAATTCTATAAGTCAAATGAAGAATAATGCAGTCAAGAGAAAGAAAATAACGGACCCAGGCTACATCAGGCTGGATGCTACTGCAGTGCTGTCCAAGGAAATATTTTGAAAGTTCATTGCAGCTCAGAGATGTTGGCTGTGGTACATTACCACCTGTAAGTCCAGATATTACATCAGAAGAAGAACCGAAAATGCAAGTAAGTGGTCCCAGGACTTCCAACACTTGTGGTGACAGACTTTTCTAGTCCAGTTTTTAAAACCTTAACACACACACACACACACACACACACACACACACACACACACACACAAATGCACAGGTGCACAAGCACACACACACACATTTATGCATACATGGGGTGGAGGGCACATAGATACAAGTCCTAAGTTACAGGATGAGCCATTTGTCTCCTAAGGGCCTGTTCTTCATTCTTGTCATCTCGTGTTTCAGTTTTTTGCTTGCTCTTTTTCCCTTTTGCTTTGTTTGCTTTGTTTCCTGGAGCACAGAGCTGTAGGCCACACCCTTGCACCATCCTTCCTGTGGATGATTATTTAGCAGTGCTGGCCTCTTACATGCTGTCCTCTATGTCCTTTCCCATCATTTGCTGGCATTCTGAACTCTGAAGGTAAGTGGAACTTAAGGGATTTAGCTCCGAACTACCAAATGATCTTCCTGAAGGTTTGTAGAAACTGGAAAATCTGGTGGTCTTCAGAATAGATCAGATTCTAGAAGGTTCTTCTTGATTCTTTTATACTATGTGTCAACTCACCCAATGCATCTAAATTCCTGTGAGGCTTAACTTGCAGAAAGGAAATAATGTCCTCCACATAACTGTAAGAACTACCCCCTAAAGAGTTGAGGACACAAAATGGGTGGTGTGGGGGAGGAACATGTGCATACTCTTCTGAATGAGGAAGTCCCTGGCTACCATGTTATCATGTTTACAGCCACTGCTCTGGACTGTTACCTTCCTATAAAAGAGCTTAGTGTTTTTGAATTCCCTAGGCTCTGAGATACTAACCCTACCTTCATCATCTCAGGATGCCTGACCTTGAATAAAACTGATTTCTTACTCAGTTACACTGGTCTCCTGAGTGCCATCCTCAGAGCAGCTAGACCTGAGACTAGCAACCATTTAAAGGATTCAGAGAGGGAACTTACTGAATCCACCTCCAGCAGAAAGACAGGGCATCAAGTGAGGGATGGGGTATCCCACAGCCAAAGTTCTGACCCATAATTATTCCTATCTGAAAGAAATGCAGGGAAGGAAATGAAGAAGAGCCCGAGTAAAAGAAGATCCAGCGACAGGCTCAAAGTGGGTTCCAGCTCAAGGGGAGTCCCCAAGACCTGACATTATTACTGAGGCTATGGAATGCTCACAAAAATGGACCAGTCATGACTGCTTCCCAAAAGACCCAACAAGCAGCTGAAAGAGTCAGATGCAGATACGCACACCCAACGAATGAACAGAAGCTGCTGATCCCGTTGGTTGAATTAGGGAAAAGCTGGAGGAAGCTAAGAAGGAGGGCAACTCTGTAGAGAATGAACAGAAGCTGCTGATCCCGTTGGTTGAATTAGGGAAAAGCTGGAGGAAGCTAAGAAGGAGGGCAACTCTGTAGGAGGACCAGCAGTCCCAATTAACCCATACCCCTGAGATCTCTCAGACACTGGATCACCAACCAGTCAGCATACACCAGCTAAGATGAGGACTCCTGGGTCTGGGCTCAGTCAGAGAAGATGCAACTAATCCTCCAGAGACTGGAGGCACTAGGAAGGTCTGGTGGGGTGGGTGGGGTGGGGATATCTTGTGGAGACTCGGGGGGAGGGGTTAGGGTGGGTGGGGAGGAAGTATGGGATGTTGAAACCTGGGGATGGACCAGGAGGAGCATAAAATCTGGAGTGAATACATACATACATACATACATACATACATACATACATACATACATGGATTCAAATGTTGACGCAGATTTGAGTGAGGGGCCTCTGGGACAGCATGGTTCTCTTTGCTTGTACTGATGGCAGAGTATTCCAAGGTGCTTTTTGTTTCACCTTACTTCAGGGTGTTCTGCCTAATCCCTTTTGCACTTTGAAGCTTCAAAAATGACCTTTTCTGAAGGTCTTTTGGGGCCTCTGTTCAGGGACTAGAGGGAGGAAACATGACACCAAGGTGAAGGCCCCGAGTAAATGTAAATTCATCTTGGGTTCTGCTCCAGCAGATTTCCTGTCATTTAGCAGCACTATGAATTTTAATATGATACTCATGGCAACTCAGTGGATCACTCATCATCTGCAGTCTTTGGGAAGTATTGATCATATTCACCAGGTCACAGAAGTGTTTCTGCAGCAAGTACTAAAGCTTTTTCTAAAGTAGCATATTCAGTTTTAGTGTGAGCTCTCAGCTACTCTACTCTGTTTTCTAAAAAGTACCCTGAATTTTAAGTTTCAGCCTTTTCTATTTCATCCTGACTACTACCAGCTTTAAATTAACTCCAAAAACATTGTCACTTCTAGTAAAGGATCAACTTAAACTTCAATTGATCCAATTTTGTGATGGTTATCAAGTTGATTAGAACTGGAACAAACTAGAAGACAAGTCTCTGGGAAGGTCTATGAGGGTGTTTTCTGGAAGAGTCACTGAAGATGAAGACAGCCTCCTGAGTAAGTGGACAACATCTTCCCACTGTGACCTTGAAAAGAACAGGTCAAGAAAAAGCTGTTGCTTCTTGCTTTTTGCCTCCACACATTAGTAGTAAGTGCATCTACTCCACTGTGAAACTGAAGGGTAGCCTGGTTCCTGGTTGAGCTAAGGCTAGAAGTGCCAGTGATCCTGAAGGGGCAGTAGGTGTTTCGCCTGTTTCCCGGGCACCAGGCCCCTGTCATTAGTCAAAGCCCTCCATAGATTTGTGGCCATCAGTCACATAAAAGCAATGCCCCAAGCACCTTCACAGGTAGAGGATGTGACCTGTGGTCACTTAGGCTCAAGACAGATCTTCATTTTAATAAGGTACCTAAAGGCCTAGAGGCTTAGTCAATAAACTTTCCTTCTCAGACACTCCTCTCTGCAAAAGGTATTTAATCTCAGACCTACCCTGAAAAGTGAGGTAAGGATTTTACTCATCCACTTTCCGCCATGACCATAAATTCCTTAGAACCAAGGACTGCTTCTTTTCATTGGGATCCACTGTGGGAGCCATGGAGGAGGCCTTCACCTACAGAGCTGCCATCTAGTCTCCTATAGAAGGCCTCTCTGAGCTCCCAGCCACAACCTCCAAGCCAAACCAAGCCTAAACCTCAAGACCTCAAGCCAAGGACTCTCCCTAATGGACCAGCCGGAGCTTTCCCCTCCCCCCACCCCAGCCAGCTCCAGCAGTCTCCCCTCCCAGGACCTCAGGCTGTGCTTCCCCACCCCTGGAGCAGTAACCAGAGGCTTCCCTATCGCCCAACGCCCAACCGGAGAAGGTGTGGGGTTCTGGAATCCTGCCTCCCCTAGTAGCTGAGCCCTGTGGCAGAGCAGAGGTGGGACTCCCACCTCTGTATTTCACTGCTGCTGTTTCTGTTGCTGTAGCTGTTGCCAAAGCAATCACTCACTGACAAGGAAAACCAGCCTGTGCTGTCCAAAGTGTATTAAGACTGGTGGCCTTCCTAGAAGCTTCAGAGCTCTCAGTGCCAGACTGGGAATGCTGCAGCCTCCAGCTTCGTGGACTGAGCAGCTACTGTGTTCTCATCCTTCTCTGTATTCAGACAGCCATCGTTGGACTATGACTACCCACTGAATACCATGTAAGCCCTCATAACCCCTTTGTAGTATATATTCATTATACAAGTTCTTTTCCTCTGGAGTATCTTGGCCAATGCAAGTATAACCCAAGCATTCCATGCAGAGGCTCTCGTTTCTTAATTTCTTAGAACACAGGCACTAACGAACTAAGACTAGAACTGGAATAGCAACATAAAACCAAACATCACTGTGTATGGAGATGCAGGCACTAATTAAATAACCATGAAACAACTCTCATATTGTTATTAAAGGTCGTGCAAAACTGAAATGCCAGGTTACGAAAAACACATCACAACATTTTGTGCACAATCGTGTGATTATTCTATGAATTAGCAATATTGGAACTTAGATGTACAGGATGAATTAGGGTCCAGCTAGGCGGAGTTCAGAGAGAAAAGTACACTATTTAACAAGTAAAACAAGGAACCCACTGTGTAGACACATACCCTAAGTGAACAGAAAGTTGAAAGAGTGTGGAATGAGGAGGAATAAGTGGTGACTCTGGGATGGGAGATAAGACACAGTGGCTATCGGTCCTACCTTCACTTTGCCTTGCCATTGTCTCAGTGTTTTTTCTACAGCTCTCCTAAAAGCAGGATCAAATATGCTCCTCTGATACTGCTCACTCACTCTCTATCCTCTCCTGTTACCTCCTTTTGCCCTCTACAACTGATTCTCTACACTGTAGACAGTGGCCTTTGACAAATCCAAATTACACTATTTTGCCTCTCTACTTAACTACATGGCAATCTACTTTTCACAGAGTAAGGCCACAAGGAACTGCCTTAGATATACCTGAGACCCTGGAATTCTATGTAAGTGGACTTTCATTGTTCTGACAAAATATCAGAGATAAGCCCATAAAAATAGAGAAAGATTTATTTTGACTAATGGTCTAGAGGATTTCAGTCCATGGCTGGCTATATTCATTGCTTCTAGACTCAGGAGGTCTATCACTGCAGGAAACAAACAGCAGAACAAAGCTATGGTACTCATGCAGCTAAGAAACAAAGAAAGAGCTTGGAGTACCAATATACCCAAGGGCATGTCTGCAGTGCTGTGACTTCCTTCCACTAAGCTCCACATCCTAATGTTTTATCACCTCCCAACATCCTACAGGCTAGTATCTAGGTCTTCACAATAAGACTCTAAATGCTCCACAGCCAAGGAATAATTCTTTCTCTCCACCTCTTCCGGGAACACATGTTAAAGTTCGTTCTTCATAGCCTCAGGCAAGCTCTTCAACTTTAAGTGATATGGTTTTCTTAAAGATGGCATCAGTGACCCACTTCCAGTAGTTTGTCCCTTATCTCATTTATATTTCATAAATGTATCCTATGCTTTCATTTCCTGATGTTATATTGAATTATTGACTCTATTTTATCATTCCCTGGATCTACAATTAATTTTCCCTGAAACATTTTGTCCACGTTACAGAAACTATGTATATATTTCCATGCCTTGCCTCCAAGCTTGACAATGTCATCTTCTTTGGATAATGGGCTATTAACAGATATCCATATTAAAGTGAGGATTTAAACATTTATGGTTACAATATCATCACTGTTAGAAAAACTAATTGAAGTTTGCCTACTAGTCCAGAAAGGATAAGACATGAAGAAGAGACTCAACTTTATTTTTTTTTATTTTTTCAACTATATTTTAACCCTCTTCAAATGAGCACAAGTCAACAGACTTCCTCAATGATAAGTAATGATTATATATATATATATATATACATACATATATATATCACTGAGGGTTTTTGTTTTGAGTAATTATCTATCACATAGTAATAACCAAAAATTTCAATAGGTATGCATTTTTTAAAACATAAAATGCAAGTATGTTACTTGTTGAAGTCAATAAACTATAATAGATAAGCACTAAAAATGTTACAGATGATGTTTTAGAAAAATGGAAGGAGGTAGTAATCATCAGAAAAACAGATTATTTGTCACTATCTTGAAAATGAGCAAGTTTAATAATCTTCTGTTGTATACTGTTTTCCTATCTTTAAAAGGAGAATCAACTCAAAAAGGGTTGTGTACTGAGAACTGAGGAGTGATTGCTGTAAAGTCTCTAGAATACTATATTAACAAAATTTAGAATCATCTAGCAGAATATCATGATTAACTCTTAGATTCTTCCCTGGGTAGCAAATGAGAGATTTTGCAGAAATGGGGCTATGTATATGAAAAACTCTGATTACAAAAACTAAATTTACTCACTCAACACTCTATGACATTAAATCAACAAATGAAGAGACACAAAGTTTTCATCACAGTCTAGACAGTCAATTTTTTTTTCCAAAGCCCAGGAAACATCATGGAAGTGGGTATGGAAAGAATGTAAAAGCTGGAGAATAGGGGGAAGTCCTAAGGAAACCTGCCATCCAGATATAAAACACAGCTATTAGAATATACAGCAATGATGGGTACCATAGACAGGCCCTTCAACTTTTCCTCACTGATAGAGGAGGTGCCCATGAGGCCCTATCCCTTCCTTAGGAGCTATTGACTGTTAATGTTTGCCGTGAGAAAAGGAGGTGTCATTTCTCCTATTGTGTAGCCACTAGCACTAGTTGAGAAAATGAAGAGGTTCATAAGAAAGGGAAGAGAGAAAACAGTGGGTAGTAGGGGCTGAATGTAATTACAATACATTGCCTATATGTATGAAACTGTCAAAAATGGAAACAGCAAAAATAATTTTATTTCCTTTGGCTTTCCCCATGTTGCATAGAAAAGTATGAGGTACTCAATGCAGTTTCAACAAGAATTATTGCTTTTATTACTTGTAATACCGCCATGGCTCAGAGGTTCACTTGATGGATTTACAACATAGTGGCCTTTTCAATGCAAACAACAGAACACATTGGCTTCTTTGCCAGATTTGGGAGCTGAGTGAGGCCATAGAACTTAGGCTTTCTCTTTCTACCACTCATCTCAGCTCTCCTTGAGGACTGTGTAGTTCTTTCCATTGTATCCAAAGAGAGAAAAATAGGAGAGAGGTTAATTATCTATTTATTCCTTCATCAACTATTTTCCTAGATAATGTGATTTATACTGGCCATGTCAGTGACATATTTTGATTTCTCTGTGTAATTTGCATTTTCTACAATGACTTTATGATACAGTTGTACATAGGCTCAGATGTTTGCATACTTGTCCTAAGCTTGGGGGAAGAGGGTGTTTGGGTAGATTTAGGATGTGTGGGCTTATAAGAGAAAGTATGTGGGTTTTAGGGTTGCAAAGCTACACACCATTCCATTTGTTCTCTCTGATTCATGATTGTGCTTCCAGATATGAGCCCTCAGTTTCTTGCTTCTACTGCCATGCCTCTGCTCCACTATCAAGGGCTCTAAGTCTTTGATTTTTCATGCATCTAAAACTGCTGTAGGAATAAATTTTATCAATTTAAATGCAAATGATAAAATGTTACTAACAGAAATGATCAAAACAAATGAGTAAGAATACAACGGTAACAATGATGAATTGGGAGTACCACTACAGAGTCTAAAAAGACTGAGGTTGCCATGCCCATACAATCCCAAACATGCTGGATCTCATCTATTAAGACTGACAGTATTATAAATAGAACTACATCAACACATTTAACAACCAAGATGAAATGTGAAAATCCCCTGAATCTCACAAACTTAAACATAAGATTTCTATATATAAAATATTCAGAAACAACCAAGACCCAATAAAGAAATTATGGAATGTGAAGTAGAAACTAATGTTGTTTGTTATTATCAAAATACCAAGTGTAAGCATGTGACAGAATCAAAGGAATAACTTTTTAGTAAAATTAAAATCAAGCTATTTTGAGATAGTCTCTGTAAATTCTGTGATAATCACAAAGGAAAATCTATGCCAGATACAGAGAAAAGATAAACAGAAAGACATCTCAAAAATACCACTATCCAAAAGAGTAAAATCATCAGAATTACTTTGGTCATGGTGTTTCACAAAAACAAAAGAAGAGTAACTACTACATTCTCCATGTTTTAAAAACATACAAGCTATGAGGGAACACAAGGTCTAGTTTGCTCATCTTTCAACAGTATGACTGTAATATCTTTGAGCCAATCATCTCTGACAAGATATCTTAGTTTTACTGCAATTTTCCAAGAATGATATTCCAAATTAAGACTCTATTTAGTTTACACTATTCTGCAAAACAAAAATTCCTGCCTAAAATCTACTAGACAGCTTGACAATTTGTCTTAAAATGTACTTGAGATGGTAACAAAAAAGCTTGTATATATTGATCTATTTCCCCTTTCTACAGAGAAGACTTAGTTTTTTTTTATTTTAAATACCACCATTAACCATAGAATTAAAATATGTTCCTAAATATAGAGAGTCCACATAAATATTGAGGAAAAAAGAAAGAGAATGGTAATTATAGAAAGTCAGAAAAAATGTAGTGTTAATATGTACTATAATACGTCACAATACTCACTTTGAGTGTGCCAAGCACTTTAGATTTCCTCCAGAGCTGAGAGTTCATTGTTTAGATCTAATAGTGAGTTCTTCATATTTGTCACGTGATAAGAACCAGGAAAAAAGAATAAAAACCTCTAGTTAACATCGAATAGAGTCTTAACCGCCAGTATTCTCATCAACATAAAAAGTCACCTTTAGTGTTAGAGACCAGTGAATTCACATGACTTTACTGTCTTAGTTAGGTTTTTACTGCTGTGAACAGACACCATGACCAAGACAACTTTTATAAGAACCATGTTTATTTGGGGCTGGTTTATAGGTTCAGAGGTTCAGACCATTATCTTCAAGGTGGGAACATGGCAGCATCCAGACAGGGATGCTGCAGGAGGAGCTGAGAGTTCTACATCTTCATCTGAAGGCTGCTGGCAGAATACTGACTTCCAGGCAGCGAGGATGAGGGGTCTTAAAGCCCAGACCCACGGTGACACACCCACTCCTACAAGGCCACACCTACTCCAACAGGGCCACACCTTCTAATAGTGCCACTCCCTGGGCTGCGTGTATATAAACCATAACATTCTACTCCCTGGCCCCCATAGGCTTGTTCAAACATATGAGTCTATGGGGGCCACATCTAAACATAGCATAATGAAAATATATTTACTTCAACTTCCAGAGTCCCCATAGTCTATAGCAGTCTCAACAATGTTAAAAGTCCAAAGTTCAAAGTCTCTTCTGAAATTCATCCAGTCACTTAACTGTAATTCCCAAAGCAAGACAGGAAACCAGCTGGGCAAACTCCAAATTCTGCATCATCATGGCTGATGTCAATGTGGTCTTCAGATCTCTAACTCCTTTTTCATCTTTGTTGACTGCACTAAACTTCTTTTCCCTGGGCTGGTTCCATTCCCTGTTAGCAGCTTTCCTCAGCAGATAGCCCTTGGCTCTGATATCTCAAACATCTTGGGGTCTCTAAGGCAACTTCAGTGTTACAGCTTCTTGTTTCATTTTCTGGGATCCTCACATGATCTGGGTTCCTCCAAGGGGTGGTGTCACTTCTCCAGCTCTGCCCTCTGTAGCCCTCTAAGCTCAGGTTGATCCACTCCACTGCTGCTCCCGTTCTTCGTGGCACTGGCATCTCCAATACAGGGGGGTCTTCTATTGCAACTAGGCATCACCAATATCCTTTCATAGGCTGTCTTCATGGTGCCAAACCTCAACTCCTTTGCATGACCCATTCGGTTCTGGGCTGTCAACTGCAACTGAGGGTGCACCTTCACCAATGACTTTCCATGGCCTCTCACAGTGCCAAGCCTTAGCTGCTCTTCATGACCCTTTCATGCCTTCAAAACCAAAATCACCTGGATGACTCTTACACATTACCATGAACAGCTGCAGCATAAGGTGCAGCATGGGCTATCTCTGGAACACAGGCTCTTTCTGTTCTCAGAAAACGTTTCCCAGAAGATTTAACCTCAGTGATGGTCTCTTCTTAATCACTGCTAATTTCTTAGATCCAGCTAACCAGCGTCAATTGTCCCACCAGTCCCTTTTACTTTTCACCCTAAAGCCAGAGCCACATAGCCAAAAACTGCCATGCTCTGCTGCTTGCTGGGGTTGGAACATGGCCCCCCTTAGTCTATTACCAGCTTTCTGTTTTCCAACTCCCTCTCTGCCTATGCTTGACTTTCCTGTAATTTGCTTTGTAGATTGACTTTCAACTCACAGATCTGCATGACTCTGTCTCCTGTAATGCTCAGATTGAAGGTGTGTACCACCATGCCTGAATTTAAGCGTTTTTTTGTTTGTTGGTTGGTTGGTTAGTTTGTTTTGTTTTGTTTTGTTTTCACCTAAAACCTGCTTTGTCCCAGGCTGGCCTTGAACTCAGATATCTGTTTGGCTTTATCTCCTGGGAGTAAAGGTGTATATCACCAGGTCTGGATCTAAATTTAGCTGGGTAGGATCTTGATCCAAAATCCCTTAACTGTTATCTCCTAGAACATAGGATTCAGTTCAATTTCACTTCTTGTGCCCCTTTAATACTTGAACAATATATTTTATATTTTTCCTTTCTAAGCTTTCTATGCATGTTCAAAATGCTCTTCATGAGACTTGCCCAGAGAACAAAGTCTCTGCTGGGATTTTTTTTGATACTTCCTTTGCCAATGCAATTAATATAAATTTGTTTACTCAGGTAGACTCTTTAGACAAGGGCCAAAAGCAGCCACATTCTTCACCAAAATCCCACAAAAACAGTCCCTACACCACATTCTGAAGTTCTCTACTGAAACCTCTTAGGCCAGGTCTGTATCATTCAAATCATACTCAGCAACAAAGTCTTCCATATTCCTACTAGGATAGCCCATTAAATCATTCCACTGCTTTTCAAAGTCCCAAAATCCACATTCTTCCAAACAAAAGCATGGTCAGGCCTATCATGGCAATACCCGTCTATGGTACCAACTTGTGTCCTAGTTAGGATTTTACTGCTGTGAACAGACACCATGACCAAGGCAACTCTTATAAGGACAGCACTTAACTGGGGCTGGCTTATAGGTTCAGAGATTCAATCCATTATTATCAAGGTTGGAACACGGTAGCATAGAGGCAGACATGGTGCAGGAAAAGCTAAGAGTTCTACATCTTCATCTGAAGGCTGCCAGCAGAATACTGACTTCCAGGCAGATAGGATGAAGGGTCTTAAAGCCCACACCTACAGTGACACACCTTCTCCTACAAGGCCACACCTACTCCAACAGGGCCGCACCATCTAATAGTGCCACTCCCTGGGCTGAGTATATACAAACCATATCATCTAAATTCTGTTTAATTGCTGAATCCTAAATAAGTCCATCTTCTATAGATCTTAAACATTCTCAAGAAAATATTATTCTTGAATAAAACATGTTAGGCCATAGCATAGATATACTTTGCTTGACTCAAAACACTCAAACATTTAAAGAAAATATTGTCTTGTTAAGAGTCTAAAAAGAAAACAGGCAAAACTTTAAAATATAAAATTTGTATTAATTCTTTGCAAATTTCATGCATGAATGCAATATATTTGATTATATTCACCCACCACTCCTGACTGCTCCCTATCTCTTATCCTTAACACTAACTTCTTATTGTTTTTATTTTCATTCTGTAATCCACTGGGTCCAACTTGTGCTGCCAGAAGGTGTGGGACAATTCCCTGGAACCTCGTTAAACTACCAGGGGCCCAGCCTTAAAGAAAATTGACTCTCTCTCCCCAAGGCGCCATCAGCTTTCCATAGATCCTCAGATCAGGGTGGAGCTCATCAATCTCTACCCCCTCAAAACTGGAACGATAACTGGATTGATCTTGTGTAAGCCCTGTACACGCAAGCACAACTGCTCTGAGTTTATGAATACAAAACTTCTCTAATGTCCAAAGGATACTGTTTCACCTCTGTCTTCCTCAACAATCTTTTTACTCCTTTTTCCATAATGTTCTTTGATACTGATATCCCATTTATGCCTATCACTCAACACTTATTCCCTGCACTTTAAGCAACTGTTGTGAGGTTCTTTACAAAGTTATTGTAAAGACAAATACTATTGTAGAGTACATACAAAATTATTTCCAGGTTTCATGCTAGAGAAACATAATAAAAATTGAACCAACAAAATAAATTATTTTTAGGGAATTAAAATTTATGTTTCATGAATAGCCAAAATAGATTATCAAAATTCATCTTTACTATAGATTATCTTTCTAACAAAAAATCATGAAAATCAAAGATAAAGAAATCAAGACTGAACATCTGGAGATTGATGCTATCTAACCATTTGTCTAGCCTGCTTTCTTATTTACCCATACCCAGAGCTAAAGTCTTCTTTGTTTGGGACGGTCTTTAGGAAACATGGTTTCTGTCACACTGAAACAATGATCCTACAGGTCATTTGTAGTTGATGTCTATATGCAGGTGAGGGCTGGTGCAAGATAAGGCAAGGACTGTGATTGGGCAGTGAAAAAGTAAGGCAGGGACAAAGTTTTTTAAGGTAAGGGAGAGGAAAAGGAGAAGAACCAAGATGGAGGCAGAGAAGGATGACCCAGATCCATGTGGTCTTAAATGGCCACAGGTAATTATGAATATTTTTTAAGGGATGGATTTTTATAGGACAGTTTGTCTTATCTAGGTGGGTAGTTTATATCATTAACAATTGGTTGTGAGTTTATTATGTGAACCTTTTGTGGATTGAGAATTTAAGATATAAATCTGATTGCTAATGGGTTACTGGGAATTGTGACTATAACCACAGGGGCGGATGTTGGGAATGTGAGCACAGTCAGCAGCAAGAGGGTTGCAAGTGGGTGGCTGCGGGGCTCAGAGAGCAGCAGCATGAGGTGGCTAGTCAGGTTGAGACACTTGCTCTTTAAGAGGAAAATACCTGGCAGATGCCATGTGGCCCATCAGAGCCGGCACTAGCTCAGGATGATAGAGATTCTTTTATTAATATTTACTGCAATTGTCATCCACTATCTTGTGACAGTTATGTGCTTCCTTTATTTTAGGTACAGAGTTAAAACGTTTACTTTAGAATAATGACTAATTTTGATAAAACTCTCAACATTACATACTTTGCTTTATATTATAACAAGCTTCATAATGATATAATCTTCCATCACTTAAAGTAATATTTCAAATTCTATGTAAAATTATTCAAATGTGTAGAATATTATCATATGTATCAAAAGCTGAACTTAAAAAGATGCTGAGTAACAACTATAAACATAACCAGATGAAGACAAAATGGAAGTAATATATGAAGAGTTAAAAAATGCAATTAAGTAATAGGTTTAAAAGTAATTTGTTAGATTTTCTTGGATGCTGGTAATAATTAATTGAATTTAAAAGAGCACAATTCATGCTTTATAATTAGTGATAAACGTTACCAATGGATATTCATGGATATGCTTTTAATCAAAGTATGGAAATAATAATGTTGGTACTCTCATCTCTTAAAACACCCTAATTATAGAACATGTCCCCTTTAAGGTTACTTTGATTTAAATTTCTGATATGCTAGTTTCTTCTTAGATGGAGGATGCTATCCATTGATGAGTTGACTCCTTTTCCTTCAAAGCAAACATTTTAACTATTCAAATTAAAGCTTGTGCCTTATACTGTTAAATATACATACATGAAGCTTGACTTCCTCACAATATTTTATGACCTTACATGTATATGACATATATGTATATATCATATATATATAAAATGACAGGATATATATGTATACATATATATATATCAGTAATATATAATTGTAGTTTGGCTTTGTAATTAGAAATAAAAATAAATGTTATCACTAGACAGTGTTAATGAGTCACATAAAAATAAATGATTAGATTATCAGATATCTGAAATATTTAAACAATAATATAGACACAGATATAACAAAATGGTAATGGCTTATGTTTAAATATTTATCTAGTACTTGGCTCATCGAATAGGACAATTTTTTCCCTCAGTCCCTTAGGAGAATTTCTGATATCTGTCATGGTTTAATGCTGACATGAATTGAAGGCACATGAATCCCAGAACCTGTATCAAGGAAGCACACGATTCTAACTCTCAGAAGTCATTGCCATGATCTCAGGAACATCCTCACAGACACTCTCTTCACCCCTGCCTCCCCTACCACCATTACCACAGGGATGTCCTTTGCAGAGCCATTCCAATCTGGCCAATATTGAAGACTACACTGTTGCTCTCTCATTCTTAAAACTGGAGGTTAATAAACTTGAGGAAAATGTTGATTCCTCCGACTCCTTTTTCATTAGTGTACCCCACAGGTTGACCTGTGCGTATCAGAAGTTTAAATTAGACAGTAAATCTTAATATCCACAGAACTCTACCCACCTATCTCCTTACTACCCAAATTTCTGACACCTCCAAATGAAAAGTAAGCCAGCTCATATTCCTAGAAACATTGTTCGGTTCTCAGCACGTCTTCTCTTGAGAGAAGCAGGCTTTTGTGACTATTGGAATTTATCCTTCAGCCTTATTCATCTTTCGGTTTAGACCTATTTAAGGTCAACATGTGGCTACATCTAGTTGTCTTATCTAATCAATGTTCTAGAAATTTCATTTTGGAACCTGTGTGAAACAGGAGGAAGCAAACGTGTTCAGTTAAGTAAGTGGGTTACCCATTAGAGTAAGAGTCCTAATTTCTTAAGTCTTTGGGGGCTAAGCATTGTGCTAAACACTTTTAATCTTTCAATCCACACAGGAAAAGCCCATTTGTCAGAAGTGGATGACAAGGAACATTCCTATTCTGAGGTGCCTTAGTCCAGTGTATTCCACCAATCCCCAGCAGCTATGCTAAATATGCTTACTGTTCCTGAACCCAGTTCTGAGAATTTGGTTCATCTGCTAGTATTTACCCCTTGGCTTGCCCCTAATATTAACCTCTAGGCTCCTGTGCTTCTAGATAAAGTATTTTCAAGCCTACCCTGTAAAAATTCGAATAGGCTCTTTTGTGCTTCATGTGACATTTTTTTCTAGTTTTAAATGTTCATATGCACATGCCTGCCCATGCCTATGTCCAAGAATAAGCCATTCTTGCCTTTTTGCTTAGCAAGATTCCCTGTTGTATCAGATTCTTCTGCACTACCAGAGAGAGACTCATCTCTTCTCCTATTGCACTAAGAAACCTTGACTTGGAGCCTTCAAGCCCATCCGTGTTCAAGTTGCTTCCCTTGGCCAATATCTAGTTCCTGTGCTTGGTTACGTACTGGTGAAGCACAGTACTGTTTTAGCCAGTCTAAGGCTTATACATTCAATTTTCTTAGACTTCATTGTAGTTTTGCCACAGAAATTTCACAGGTAAAAAATCCCAGGCATATTTCTATCTGTTTCCACTATTTGACAGGAGAAAACAAAGTAAAATTTTTACTCCAAGACTGTTCAGGTTTGGATGTTTGAATTTTCATTTACATATACTCTTGGGTTCAAATTTGAATAATTAGTATTCTAACTATACATCATGAATCACTGTAAGGCTAGCTAAATAATCAAGAACAAAATGCACTGATAATAATGAAGATAAATAATGGTTAATTAGCATGAGAATAAACAGCCATCAAAAAATTGCAGGCAAAGGGTTGGGGATTTAACTCAGTAGTAGAGCCTTTGCCTAACTCCTAGCTCCTAGTTCTGGAAAAAAATTACAGGTAAGTGAAAATCAGACAGTGGTTTGGACTCTCAAGAAGCATTTTTGCCCTAAAACCTCAAAATGCTTTCTTTCTAAAAGAGACAAGGCCCTGGCATCTTGGTTGTGTTTCAGAGGTTAAATGACAGGGCCACTCTGAGGTAATATCTGGTAGTGCCCATCTTCATATGCTTCCTTTACAGACTCACACATGCTTTTTTGTATTAAGAAGATCATAGAGTACTTACTCTTTTCTGACTACTTCTTCTATCCTACCGAAAGTTTTTAAAACCCACCCAAGCTGCTACATGCATCTGCAGTATTGTGTTTTTAATTCATGAGTAGCTCTCTTAAAATCTCAAAGCAGAACAATGAAGAAAAGCCCTTTGCTTACACTGCCTTTCGGCTCTGATTTTTAATATTTGCTCCATGGGTAAAGGTACATCAATGGTGGATGCAGAAATGCTATGCTTTTACCACCATCACAGATTTTCTCATTAAATAATGATCTTCTTCACTCCTTGTGAAAGTGTTGGACTTAAAGTGTTTCATCTACATAAGTCTAGTACCTATTTTTCTTGGTTAACATTTATATGGAGCACCCTTTTCATCCATTTACCTGGAGTCTATGTGTCCTTAAATTTGAAGGGACCCTCTAGGACTCGTGTTTTCTATGCATTCATTCAGTCTATGTCTTCTAGGCGAAATTTTAAACCTAATATTTAAAGTGATTGCTGATCAGTAAGGACTTGCTATTGCTATTGTGTACAATATTTTGATTGTACAGTATTTCATATTGTTTTCAGTCTTTCTTTGTTCTGCTCTTCACTTATTATCTATAACTTGATGTTTTTATTTTTTTGGATAATGGTATGTTTTTTATGTTTTCCTATTGGCTTCTTTGTTTGCTATATCTATCATAGGGGTTTTTTTCTTTGTAGTCATCAAAGAGGTTACAAAATACCTCAAAATAGCTTGATTTTAACTTCATTTAAAAAATCTATTTCTTTGATTCTGTCATATGCTCGCACTTGGTGTTTTGATATAACAAACTTAGTGACAGTTTATACTTCATATTCCATGATTTCTTTATTGGGTCTTGGTTGTTTCTGAATATTTCTTATGCTAAAGTCATATTTACATTTGGCAACTTGTAATATTCATGGGATTTTCACATTTCATCTTGGTTGTCAAGTGTGTTGATGTAGTTCTATTTATAATACTGTCAGTCTTAATAGATGAGATCCAGCATGTTTGGGATTGTGGCCATGGCGACCTCAGTCTTTTTATACTCTAGAGCGATACTCTCGACTCATCATTCAATACATACTCTCGACTCATCATTCAATACATTCAGCAAAGTAGCAGGATACAAATGTAAACAGCCAGCTACTTTGCTATATTCAAATGACAAACATGCTGAGAAAGAAACAATGAAACAATACAATTCACAATTGTTCAAAAAAATTAAAAACAAAGACTATCCGGGTAAATATAACCAACAGAGTAAAAGTCTTGTACAATGCAAAGTTTCAGACAATGAAAAAGGAAATTAAAGAAAATACTAGAAAACCGAAAGACTTCATGCTCATAGGAAGAAAAACCCTAACATAGTGTCATGGCGTTTACAAATATGCAAATAACACATGTAAGAGTGTCACTGATTTACTAAGCCTCAGTGGCTCAGAGGGAGGAAAAGTGACTAAACTTGGTTGGTTGATGAATAATGCAAAACCCCTGAGCATCTTTAAATACTGTCAACCCATGAATTTTCGCAAGACATCTGACAGGTTATATTCATAAAATACTTGAAAATCAGTCTAAGTTGAAAACTCTTACATATCTCTGTGACTGTGTGGAAACTTCAATGTTGGTTAGTATCTCAGATATTTTAAAGTGTCCTGTCACAAGTCACAACTGAGACTGGGGACAAGTTTCCCAGACTCTTCAAACACAGATGGAGTCCTTTTAGTTTCCTGTGTTCTTCCTTGCAGCATGACGCCACTGCTCATATAATATATTTTTTTTCCATGAACATTTTAAACCCCACAGTCTTGGAGTTCCTAGAGATGGGAAATTTTCTTTTATTGATGCTTCATCACTTTTAATGTCTAATATCTGGAAACTGAAGCAGCTTCAAATATTCTCACTGAGCAAGCAAAGCTAAAACACTTTAAGGCTAGAGAGATGACTTCACTGTTCAGAACACTTGCTGCTCTTCCAGCTGCCCCAAGTTCAGTTCCCAGCACCTGGGTTCAGCAACTCACAACTTCCTGTACCTCCATCTGCAAGGAGATCCGATGCCCTGTCCTCTACCACACGCACGCCCACACACACGCACAATTAAAACAATAATAAAAATAAAACCTTTAAACGAGAACACTTATAAGAGAGGACTTGTGAAAAGTCAGAGGGACGTTTTTAAGGGCCATGTGTAGGTAGGAAGGAAGCTCTGCAACGTCTCAGCTGCTGCCTCAGTACCAAGGCAGCCCTGCCAGAGCAGTGGGTGTGGTGCAGCTGGGGTCAGCATGTGTCCTGGTTGAACTCATTATTCTCTTCCAGCTTCCCAATCCTTTGCCCTCTGTTTACATTTAATAGGTTATACATGTTTCTCTGGACTGTTATTTAGGTGAGAGTTTGTACCATGGCATTTTTTTTATTTTTATTAACTTGAGTATTTCTTATTTACATTTTGATTGTTATTCCCCTTCCTGGTTTCCAGACCAACATCCCCTAACCCTTTCCCTTCTATATGGGGTGTTCCTCCCCATCCTCCCCCATTACCACCTCCCCCCAACAATCACATTCACTGGGGGTTCAGTCTTGGCAGGACCAAGGGCTTCCCCTTCCACTGGTGCTCTTACTAGGCTATTCATTGCTACCTATGAGGTTGGAGTCCAGGGTCAGTCCATGTATAGTCTTTGGGTAGTGGCTTAGTCCCTGGAAGCTCTGGTTGCTTGGCATTGTTGTTCATATGGGGTCTCGAGCCCCTTCAAGCTCTTCCAGTCCTTTCTCTGATTCCTTCAACGGGGGTCCTGTTCTCAGTTCAGTGGTTTGCTGCTGGCATTCGCCTCTGTATTTGCTGTATTCTGGCTGTGTCTCTCAGGAGAGATCTACATCCGGCTCCTGTCGGTCTGCACTTCTTTGCTTCATCCATCTTATCTAATTGGGTGGCTGTATATGTATGGGCCACATGTGGGGCAGGCTCTGAATGGGTGTTCCTTCTGCCTCTGTTCTAAACTTTGCCTCCCTATTCCCTGCCAAGGCTATTCTTGTTCCCCTTTTAAAGAAGGAGTGAAGCATTCGCATTTTGATCATCCTTCTTGAGTTTCATGTGTTCTGTGCATCTAGGTACCATGGCATCTTATACAAGAGAGAAGCCAGCATTGATAGAGAGCTGTTTGAGGTGCTCCAAATTAAACTAACATCAGCACAATTCAGTAAATTGTCTTTTAATCTGAGTGTTCCACTAACTTATTCTCTCCTGACTACTTTGACCTTAGCTCTTTTCCTTTTGTCAGTGCCTTCTACATTTAAATTATACCAGAGCTCTGTTATTTTCTCTGAACATCAAAAATGCAACAACCGAACACCAGTCACTGAGCTCCTCCTCTGCAGCCTCGTGCCAACTCCTTCTCGCCTAGCCGGGCACGCTCCCTCTGCCATGTTTTCCTACATGTGAACCTCACTTCCCCACGGGAAGTAGGTCATCTCTGACTGCACTCTTCCTGGCTGCTCAAGGGCTCTAGTCTTCTATGGCCAGATTCATCTCTTAGACTCAGCACAGCTTGAGACCTTTTGTCACTCTGCTGGAGTTGTCCTTTTCTGTTTAATTTGTTTCTGGGTCACTGTTTAGCTTTTGGTTACCTTAAAAGAAAACTGTTGTCTTAATAATTCCTATTCCTAGCCCTTTTTCAAGAATAATCAGGAATCAAGGCCTACACCCCTATACTTTCTTCATCCCATTCCTCCCATAACATCATGAGTTGAAGAGGCCCAGCCCTGGCTGCAATCAAAGCCTAGTGATTACTCTGAGTGCAGTCTCCTTATATGTGAAATGGAAATAATAACATAAAATTGGTAGGAGAATCATAAAAATCTTGTGAAGATCAAATGAAAAAAATCTATAAAGGGCGCATAAAGCGCCCACTGCTATAGAATAAGCACTCAATAAGTAATAACTAGTATTATTATTTTTCATATGTTTTATTGCAATTCTTCTGTATTCTACGCAAGTTTCTAAGGCTTAGAGATAGTTTCCAGAGCAGCAGAGGTGTATTTGGCTCTGGGCAATGAATCTAAATTTGCTTCCTTTGATCTCTGTGTCTCTATTTCTTTGAGCTCTGAGAACTGAGGCCACTCGCAACATGAGATTTCAAACAACATATGAAGTTCGATGTTTTGTGAGAAAGCAGGCATTTGCCGCACTTTAATCTGAAGCTACAGGGCCAAGAAAGTATTGCAAAAGAAAAATAAGTCTGTGGATATGGTGTCTGCAGTAATCAGTTCCTTGCCATTTGTACTTGGCGAGTACCGTGTAGCTCCTGAAAGTCACCTAAAGATAAGACAGACTTCATCTGCCAGGTGGTCTCTACTACACTGAAATGTGTTATTCATAGATAGAGCCAGAAACCAAAAGCGTTCATAAAGACTCTCTATGGAACATCTTCCTTCCTTCCTATCTTCCTTCCTTCCTTCCTTCCTTCCTTCCTTCCTTCCTTGAGCAATCATCCTACCAAGTTTTGAATGCAAGTAGAACACTCTATGCTTTAACTTTTCCATAGGTCCTTTGTGGCCTCCAAGCAGAGCAGGCTCTATTGGCTGATATATAAAGCACACTAGAGTCTTGCTATCATTGACCATCATTGACCATCATTGAGTCCTACCCCCAAGACTTCCTGTAGCATACGTATGCTTTGGTCTCATTCATTAAGGCATAATTGTTGAACATCTAATCTGAGCTGAGATGTAAGCTAGGAATTTAAAATTCCCAATAACCAAAGCCTAGTGCTTGATCTGGTAGAACTGAGTCAAATAAAAGTTATCACTCAACTTTTTGGTAATATTTATAAGTATAACACAAGTGTATACTACGCAATGTACTGTACAGTGGAACTCCTTAACAAGTCCCCAGAGATTAACTTTGCACAGTTTTGTTCAAGCTAGGTTGCATTAGGTGAACATAGAGTAGGCAAAAGGTATATCCCAGCTGAAAAATAACTTGTTCAAAGGCTTTCACATGGGAAAGTTCCTAGAGCTGTGAACAGTGGAAGCCCCTATGTCAAAAAAAGCAATTAAGCTCTAAATACACATACTTCTCTAAGAGAAGTTCTCTGAGCTGTTCTCTGAGAACAGACCACCTCAAACCAATGTTCTAAGCTTAACTTGATGAATGTGTATTTTAGAACATTTTGCCTGTATATTTTTGCAAACAAACACAAAGCCTATTTCAAAATTCTTAAGTGTTTTTTTTTCTTTATATTTGTGAAATAATATGAGCTCAAGGGGTGTCAATACCACTAACCAATGCTGAATACATTGAATGTATGCCCAGAAATCCAGCCCTTCCTTCTCCTAAGCATTAGCTTTAGAACTTGAATCTCTGAAACTTATAATATGCCTCTACTCTGAAGGCCTTTCCATTGAACACCTCCTGGTGCCTGGGTCTGTATATCCAGGGAAGGTGCTATGCAAATGTTGTCATACCACAGGATTGTGCTTCCAGGTCCCTTTCACCTCCTTAAAAATTCATTAACAGAGGGACTTTAAAGATCATTATCTGAAATTTTCCTATTCAAATTATTGTTTTGAATTATAAAAGTAATATATTTGATTGAAAAATGTATCAGAAAGTACAATTTCTCTTTTTTCCTTCTTGTAAAGAGTGCATAATTTCCCAAAGGTTTTCAAAGACAGCCTCATCAAAATTTACTGTTTTATCCCAAGTTAATGTTACTCAAGAAACCATACCAAGAAAATTCTCAGGAATTGCCTCGAAATGTTCTGGTGTCTGTATTAGTTCTCTAGCATAATAGAATGCATGAAATAAATGTATATATACATTGGAATGACTTAGAGGCTGCAATCCAACTAATCCAACAATGGTGAGTTATGAGTGGAAAGTCCATGTATCTAGCAGTTGTTCAATCCCATAAAACTGGATGTGTCTCTGCTGGTCTTCTGTATATGCTGGAGTCCAAAAGAAGTAGGTTCCAATGCCAGTGAAGGCATGGATGTACTAAAGGGCATTTTAGTTAAAGAGTGAAACCTTCCTTCTTCCATTCCATACATAGGCTTTCAACAAGAGGTGTGGCCCAGATTAAAGGTATGTCTTTCAGCCTCCAGATCCAGATCAGAGGTTTGTCTTCCTACCTCAAAGGTTTAGACTAGAAGTGGCTTCACCCACTTCAAACCAAGTAGGATACATCTCACAGGTATACCCTCAATTTATGGGTTGGAGCTCATTCCAGATGCAGTCAAGTTGACAACCAAGAATAACCATCACTGTGGCCAGCCACAGAATTCCTATCAGACCATACGACAAATCTTTGTTGGAGTTGGTAGAAAAACCTAGAAAGTCACAACATGCAGCAGACTTAAAATCCTGTCTAAAAATTACCATAAATAGCCAGGCAGTAGTGGCTTGTGCCTTTAATCCCAGCACATAGTAGGCAGAAACTAGAAGATCTTCGTGAGTTTGTGGACAACCTGCTCTACAAAATGAGTTCCAGGTCAACCAGGGTTACAAAGAGAAACCCTGTGTCAACCCCCCACCACCAATAAAGAGAATTCCCATAAATGCCAACCAGATCCGCCAAAGCTCCCAGGGACTAAACCACCAACCAAAAGAGTATATAGGAGTTGGGGTAGGGGTTGACTCATGGCTCCAGCTGGATATGTAGCAGAGGATAGCCTTATCTGGCATCAATGGGAGGGAAGGCCTGTGGTCCTGTGAAGACTTGATGACCCAGTGCAGGGGAATGCTAGGGCGCTGAGGCAGAAGTGGGTGGGTGGATGGAGGAACACCCTCATAGAGACAGGGAGCAGGGGAGGGAATATGGGGCTGGTGGAGGGGAAATTGGGAAGGGAGATAACATTTGAAATGTAAATAAATAAAATAACCCATAAAAATGAAAAGAAGAAAAGCAAACCAAAAATATAGCATACTTGCTCAATTTCTGTCAATCAAGTCAGATCATAAGTCCCATTATTCTCTAGTTTTACTGACATTCTTCTGCTCGGGCTGTTTTAGGGTGTGGAGCTGTGATCATCCTTCCATTCATATATCATTCCCAGTGGTTTATACAGTGAGGCCCAGCACACATGGTCCCAGTGGTTCAGACAGCTTCACAATGTCTAACTTCTTCTGTAGAGTCCAGGAATTGCTACCTCAGAGTCTATTTTACTCTGATATCCATTTGCATAAATTTGTTTTCAAGAAATGAATCCACATGATCCAATGAAAGAATTATATTTAGTATCTTTTTAAAAAAAATTTTGACCTCATACAAGCATACAACATATGGCGACCATAGCGGCGTGTGCCTATGTTATACCATTCCTGCTTACCTTGCCTTCCTCCCACCTACTCTTCCTCTTTCTCCCACCTACTCTTCCTCTTTCTCCTTCCATGACTTCTTTCCTTTCACACACAGGCCTTCTACGGGTAGTCAGGGCTGATGTGTCCTCAGGACTGCAATTGCCATGGCACATACAGATGACTGCATCTCGGAGCACTCCTTCCCACTCCCCAGATCTTCCAGTCTTTCCAGCACTGCTTCTGTGCTATCCCCTGGACTTCAGACAGGGTGGGAGAGCTACCCCGATCAGGACAGAACTCTCCATTGGCACTTGTTCTAACGCTCTGACCAGGTAAGACTCCCTTTTAATCATTTTCCACTGTGATTTTTAACAAAAAGAAGGTATTATTGTCAATAAGGTCTGACTGTAGGCAAAACAGCAAAGGCTAGACATGTCCTATAGAAACTTCTGCAATGCGAGCCTTCGCCGAAGCCAAACATCAGTTTATCAGTTTATCTGTTAGGGACAGAAAAAGAAAAGGATGGTAATGTAGCTCACTATAGAGTGTTAGATTTGGCTCTGTGTGTGTACACACAGATAAACATGTTTTCAGTTAGCAAGTTTATAGAGGCAGGTAATACAACAGATTCTTCTCAAAACAGCCAGCACTAGTTTGTGATAACTGTCCGAAGTTTAAAAAGATGAATGTTTATAGAGCAATGACGATGCTATTTCAACTTTTAATATGAATGATGGTTTCCAAACAGGACGTAAATGAGGACTGGACCAGGAACAGTTACTTAGGGTATCTGCTCACTCACTGGGTCCCTCGTTTCAAGGCTATCGGAGAAACCAACTGTCACTTTTATTTCCCCAGGTAAATGGTACTGCCTGGTTGTCTCAGCCGTACGAGAATAAGCTCTGGATGATAAGTCCGACAAAAGGCGCGCTGAAGGTCCCTTCCCACACCGAGGCCTGACCAAGAAAAGATATTGGACAGTAGCGATGTGTGAGTACACAGACTCAGAGAGTAACAAAATATCTCAGGTTGCTTGCTTTTGATTTTTTTGTAATTTTACATGTAGATCACCTTAGTAATGATAGTAAATCCTTGGTTTAGAGAGAACTAAGATTGGCTTCACTTTCAAATCAAGGAATGAGCAACATGAGGGAACTATTCATAGACACACAAAATTCTCTAAGGGTTTGAAGTTCAACATTTCTTCCTTAATCTATCCTCCTGGGCATAATTATTCTGGGTACTCAGGGAAATTCACAAAATGGACTGTGTTTAGGCTTTTAAGACAGACAGTCACTCTCATTAATGGGCTGTGTTCGTCTTACATCTTAACCTCAATTTCTCTTGTCACATTTCTAGATTAAGGCGTTTCCTAAATATTTTGATGTCGAATAAAACCATCACTGTCATCAACTTGTGGAAATGAGAAAGATCAAATTGATGAGAAGTGTCAAAGTTCTAAGGTTTCAATTTTAATTGTGGCAAAGAGTCTAGCTCCGTGTATCAACAGACAACAAAATCTAACCTGTCAGTTAACCTCCTCATATGTGTCAGCATCAGAATACATGTGTGTGAGTCTCTGTGTGTGTTTGTATGTGCCTACGTGTGCATACATATGGGTGGAGGTGTGATGGGTATGGTGTCTGTGGTGTGAGTGTGTGTGTGTGTGTGTATGTGTGTGTTTATGAGATGTGGAACATGGTTTGTGTATCTGGAGTTGTTGCGTTTGTGTGTATATGTGGGGAAGATGTCTCTGACTGAACATATATGGGGAATGTTGTGAGTGTATATATGTGGGGGTATTTGTGTGGGTGGAGATATGTATATGTATGTGTAGGGATATGTGTATATTGTGTATGTTTATGTACATGTAGGTATGTAGAAATTGCGTGTGGGTTGTTTGTAGTGAGTATGATATGCGTATATGTGGGTATGGATGTTTACAGAATATATGGGGGGTGAATTGAATTGAGTGTGTGTGTAGGAGAGATGTGTATTGTCTCTACATGTGTGCATGTGGAGATGAATATGTATATACACATGGGTGGAGTGTGTGTGTGTGTGTGTGTGTGTGTGTGTGTGTGTATGGCCTTAACTATCCTTTGGACAATTGGTATTTGAGCTTTCTCAGCATATTCACTTGAGAAGAAATCATTGTAGACAGCATTAACATTCAAAGAAATGTCAGTGTAAGATAAGCAAGTTTCCTATGCTACAGCAGCGTGCTTTGGCCTGGGATACAACTGTTCCCTCACTACATAAACAGACGGCATGCTCTTTCTAATCTACTAGAACAGATTCTATATCATTTATTTGGTCAGGGGTTAAATATGTAAATCCTTAAAGCACTTAACTCCCATGTCAAATACCCACATTTAAAACATATATATTAAATTTTAAGAAAATCTCTATTCAAGCAGAGCCTGTGAATAGACTTTTCCTAGACCAAGTTTTATTTTAATGAGCACAGCTCTCCAGACATAGAGGCATGCTGGGAACTGAAAGTGTTAGCAGAGCTTGTGAAGAAATGAATTGCGGTGAGTAACTCGTGCAGGAAAGAGATACGATTGAAAATGGACACAAAAATGGTTATGAGAAGAACGTGTGCCTCCTCTACGCTTGGGCAGGATTAGAACAAAGCATGAGAGCATAAATAGTGAATCGTGCTGAATTTCCCAACTCAAATTCGGGCTTATGAACTGGATGCCAGAGTTGCAGTCCCCTCCCCCCTCGGTGAGAACTGACCTCTCTAAGGGAGCCGCAATGAGCATTCAGCAGCTCAGTGTACAGTGTGATCATCAAGTCAATGAACCAGCATTAGAGGCAGCATGTGGAAGCAAGCCTCTCCCAGCTCTCTGCCGGGCAGTACTCAGACACCATTTTATTTCACTTCGTTCTGACTTCAGTGTAGTGTTTCATTTTACTGTTGCAAGGACAGTAATGTGAGATCAAATTCAAACTGTACTGTATTCTCAGAAAAAAGAAGATGCTGGAACAAAAATTCTGTTTCAGAATCTCAACACCTTTCACTGATGACAAGTTGTTCATGTACACGAGTTGTAAGGAAATCAAACCAGTCAATCAACAAGCATTTATTACACACCTCCCTGATGGAAGACACTATGCCCTCTGCCCGCTGGAGTAGGAGGATGAATCCACTACTTTATCATCCTTAAACTCTAATTCAAGATTGGCAAAATCTCCTGGGATACTTCTAACAACGAGGGACAGATATTTCTGAACTATTTAACTCCTGATTCTCAAGGTGACTTCAGATTTCTGGATTTTTAAAATCATCTTGAGATATAAGTGGGATTTACACTGATGATTCAGATGATGAGCAGAATAAAGATTAAAGGAAACTATTAATAGACACTATAAGATGCAATCCAAATGAATAACACGAGCATTAAGTGTTGTGGAATACTAAAAGGATAATTGCCTCCGTGGACAGAAAAAGGTGCCCTTTCCAAGGACCTGAGCTTGGGAGAACTGAGAGGAGTGCTACAGATGAGGACAATGGCAAGGTCACTGAGGTAGAAGGGACAGTGGCTGAGAACAGACCATCTGCATCTGCACAAAGATAAATGTGGACTGAAGTAGCAAAGATGATTCCAACGGAAGCGCAGGACTCAACTACAAAGACCCCAAAATGCCACCTCTGGATGATGAGCTTCGTCTCCTTCTCACTGAGTTCTAACTAGCACTGCTTAACCCAGTGTCAGCCATGCCTGAGTTGGGAGTCCTGAGCTCTGAAATGGAGTTTGTTATATTCTAATTTGGCTCACTAACACCAATTCTGCCTTTTCTACTTTGATCTGTACCCCCAGGTTACTAACCTGGAGCATGTATCCCAGGCTTCCTCTAGTCTTCTAGCTTCAGTGCAGCTTTTGCAGGCTCCAGAAGAATGGCAGAAGGCATAGAGAAAAACAGAGCAGGTGCTTACAGCCCACGTACCCTACCTGCCAGGCTGGGCATAGACAGAGCTTACTCGTCTTCCTACATCTTGGCAAGTGGTTCCTTGTCCATCATTATACCTTTTGCAAAGTTTTAGTAAGTCTCCCTTCCTTAAGACTATATGTATGTATGTATAAATATAAAATATATATATATGTGTGTATGTATATATGTATGTGTGTATACGTATAAATGTGTGTGTGTATGTATGTGTGTATACATATATGTGTGTGTGTGTATCCGTGTGTGTGTGTATGTATGTGTGTATACATATATGTGTGTGTGTGTATCCGTGTGTGTGTGTGTGTGTGTGTATCCGTGTGTGTGTGTGTGTGTGTGTGTGTGTGTATGTGTGTGTAGTACAGCACTCTTTTCCTAGTTGCTGTGATTTTTACTGTCTTCTGTCAGTTAATCCCTTTACTCTAGGCAGATCATTAGAAAATGTCTCACTCTGTCTTCAGTTGAATGCACCATCTTTTTGTTGTTAGGATCCTGAACTAAACAAAGCCCTGCTTGAACTCATGACACTCCTGCCTCAGCCTCCCCATGGCTGGGATTAAATACACATGCCCAGCTCATTATCAAAGCAGCATTAATCATATATGGTATATACATTTTCATTCAGTTTTAAACATCTTTAGATTTATTTATGTACCAAAGTATCACATTATCCTCTATAAATATTTAAGTATAATGTTTTATGCATAGTTAAAAATAAATTTAAGTTTTATAAAAGTAACAAATACTTCTACACCAAAGAATTCATTCTTTCTGCGTTTCCATTTTTCTATCATGTATGCGTAACCTGTAATCATCTTAAGGTAGGGTGAAAATAGCTTTATCATGTGTGCCGGGGTTGAGATTGGAGTAGAGAAACAGCTTGCCCAGGAAGGAGTCCGTAGTTGAAGAATGGCATCTGCCCTGGGCACAGTGACTCCTTCTTACTGATCTATTGGTTCATGCTGACAGCATCTTTTGATCTACACTTTTTTTCAGTCAAAGATCTACTAAAAGTCATTAGAAATGTATGCCCAAAAGTCAGATATTATAATGACTTTTGAGTGTTCTTTAGCACAATAGAGACCAGAAAATTAACCATCGTGTTTGAATCCCTGAAACATCTCCAGACTTGCTGATCTCTGATGTTGACAAACATATGCTTTTTAAAACTTATGTACTTATATGGACTTACCTGTTTATATTATTAAAATCAAGTGCTTCTACTAAGCTTACAATTGATGTCAGGGTTATATATGTCAGGAGGAAAATTCTTCAAGAGGTTTTACCAATCTCTAATTTTATCTTTGGGTATATTAATAAATATAATACTTTATATATAATATATTTCCTATATAATACAATATATTATATAAAACATATGTATTATATAATATATAAGTATGGAATAATATATGATATATACAATAGTGTATGTATTATATAATATATATAATATATAAATTATTTCCTTGCCCTGTCAAGATTTTGTTCAATGTGCTATATGTAATGCTTCTCTATGTAAATGCTTCACAAGGAAGAGTGTCCAGTCCGACTTTTAAAGTTATTTATTTATAAGTACTTACTACACTGGCCTTAATTTGTTTGTTCTGCTACTTGATATGACATTAGTAGGCATTACAGTGAGTCATGCCTGAAGCTATTGTGAAGGGAATCATGCTTCAGAAGTCAAGTAAGGTGGTCTGCTAACTCTAAGTAGACTCAACTTACCAATAAAATACACTCCAGGAAAAAAGTAATTTTTTCATCCACATTATGACTAGTATCTTCTATTCTTTCTTTGAAAGGAGATTTAATGCCAAAATGGTACACAGCACTTGATACCAAGAAAACAACAGTATCATAATTGAAAGCATGGAAAGTTCTCTTCAGTCCCTGTTCTATCCAGAATAAAGAAGTCCTTATACATCTTTGTAACTTGAAGCCTGTGTAAACACGCCTCTAATAAGCTGTACAGAGTTGATGTGACTCCTCAGAACTGCTTTCAGAAAGGAATAAATTTTGCATATTATTGAATTGTCTAAATACATTGACTTATTGAATATCAGTTTTTCAATCAAATGACTTCCAAAGACAAACTTTATCTTCTGGTTCACCTTCTCTTGTCTCTTTTTTTTTTTATTCCCCTTTGCTGTAATGAAATATCCTAACAAAAGCAACTTAGGAGGGGAAATATTTATTAGGCTCACAATTCCAGATTACAGCCCACCATTTTAGAAAAGAGAACAGAATCTTCAGAGAGAACTGGCCACACTACATCCAGCACACCTACAATCAAGAGCAGAGAACAATACATTAACAGGTACTTACTGGTGCTCAAATACAGTTCCAGATATCCTGCTCAGGAAATGATCCTACGCACAATTACAAGGCTCACCTCTCATCAATTAACATAATCAAGCCAATCCCTCACAGACCTTCTTGGGGGCTAACCTTAATGTAGACAATTCCAGAGAGGTGTAGCAGAAGTCCTGCCTCCTAGGCAGCAAGCTAACAACAAATATTAACCATCACAACTCGTTTTTCAATATTTGTGATAAATCAAAATAATTTACCCATGTTGTCATTAATTTAAAAAGGTAACAGTTCTGGGCATTCACAGGAAGTCCTGTATGGAGAAAAGTGCCTGTCACTTTAAGAATAGAGGGGGAATGCTATCAACAGAAGCTTTTTCTGAATACCTTGCTAGCACTGTCATAGCCCGTGACTCACAGGCAACATGTTCAGTTACCAGAGGAAACCGTGGCAATAAATAAAACTACATATGGTATACATCTTTACTGCCTGACCACCAATGGTAACAGTTTCCCGGAGACAGTATTCATCCAGCCACACTCACGTCCCAGCAGCTATACATTACTCTTCCTAGCTCAGGTACAATTCACCTATGAGAACTTGTTTTTAGGGTTTCTCACATTGCATCATTCACCCGCGAGTCTCTCAACCTTCTGACTCTGTTCTCAAGCTGGCAATAACTCACTGCTGCTGGGCTTATCCCCGAATGAGCCCAGTGTCACGAACACCATTTATCTAAAACCTCTGTATGACTTGACACTTTCAGCACACCTTTGAGCCAAGAGCCCATAAATGTTGCAAAATATTCATCTATATGGATTGTGCTTTGTCAAAGGTGACACAACTGAGAACATCTTCAATACAACTGAGAGAAAAAAAAAAGAGATCAAGACAAGTAGTGTCTGCTGAACCAATCTCTTCTCACATATTCATCTTCCAAGCCCTTAGAATTGCCCTTGTAAGACAATAATTGCACAATGTTCACATATTTCAAATCATCAAGTCGTGTGCCTTGAATAAATATAATTTTACTTGCCAATTATACTCCAATAAAGCTATTGAAAAACATTCAATTAGTATCTAGGTCAGCCTAATCTATTTCTTAATCTATTTTCTGTTTGCTCCTTTGCTCTATTGTAGACTGTATCTCCTCTTATAAGTTACTATATTTGTGTAACCTTATTCTCCTACATTACCTTAAGCTTTCTGGTGACAGAAAACACACAAGATACAAAAATGTGGATTTTGAAGATAGATAATTAAATCAACTAAGTATGAGGAGAAAGAAAATAAGACACTGTAAGACAAATTTACAGAATTTTAAGAGTGAAGTTTTATTTAGAAGAATGAGATGGACTCAACCATCTGAAAACTCAAGCCCACATTAATGCTGTGTTAGAAGTTGCCTTGGTCATGGTACCTTATCACAGTGATGGAAAAGTAATAGTGTTGAAATTGCAAATGGCTGGATAATACTATTGCTGTCATTTCACCCATTAAGTAATAAAAGCAACCACTGAAATTCACTGTTTTCCTTATTTATTGTTGCTCTATTAGCCAGCAAACGATTATCATTATAAATCTGCAGGCCAATTTAGTGACTTAGGAAAATCATCTCAAACAGCATCAACAATATGTGAGTATGATAAACTTTGAAAATGGCCCACTCCCAAACCAAACATTAATGTGTCACGCAGGAAGCCAAAAATGAGCACTGTCTAACAGAGGGTTGCCCCATGTTTTTCCTCTTCTGTCCTTTCAGCCGTTCTTAATTTGTATCCCTGGGCATCTGTCTATTCTAACAGTGTAAATTTGACTGGTTACATTTTTGAGTGTTAGGGATGGAATTTCCATGTACTACACCATTACTCTTCCACTGAATGACACCTCCAGACTTTCAGCGACTTTATATGTTTCTAAGGTCTCTTTTAGAGCATTTTTTACATGCAATTATGTTTTAAAAATTAAGTTAGATAAACTATTTTGACTTCTGTGTGAAAACAAACAAATGCACCAGGCAGACAAATGCCAGAGGGAAAAAAAAGTGGTTTCATGGACTACACTACCCACAGTAGCCTGGGCTAACGTGCTTCACTTACTATTTATAGCCTGGGGTAACATGCTTCAGTTAGTATTTTAAATGCCATTAATCTGTCCCTGTACATCAGGCTCATGTTAGCGTTGCTTAGTTAGCCTAATAATTACATTGGCGTAGCAGTTCGGAGCTCTCTACAGAATTTTTTGCATGTTTATCTTATTTCACTGTCAAAATCACTGTTCTCAGTCAGAGTAAATCAGAGTTATCTGAACACCTGTAGTATTACACAAAGGAGGGCTTTTGATGGGAATTGAATAGATATATAGATATGCTGGAACCTGATACTCATTAGCCATGGCAGCTGCAGTGACAGCCCAAGGAAGCAGGAGACCATCTGAGGTTAGTCTGGCAGCCACGCCATGTCTGCAGATTCCTCACCAGCAACAAGAGCTTCTACAGTGGCGAGTTGCTGCTTCAGAGAAATGTTGGGTCTGGAACTAGCTGTGTGATAGAGGTAGGACAAGGAAGGGGTGAGCAGCAGAGCCCACATCAAGACAATAAGCAACTTGCTTGGCTTCCTTTTAACAAAAGTTCCCTTCCAATCCTTTGCCTCTACTTAGAGCTTACTACCAAAGTAAATCTGAGCAAGTCCTAGTTTCATTGCCTCATCACTAGAATGGGCTTAACTAAAAAAGAGGAAATCACACGTCAGTGTCAGCACCACAGTATCAACTTGCAAATATGTGTCTGCATATGTGTTTAATATTACCTGTATTAATTTAAAATGCAAAACAGTCTAAATACAAACATCCATCTTCAAATATAGGGAAGTAATATTTTACATAATTTTACAATAAAATATTACACCAGGATAATGAATGACTGGCATTGCGTAGAGGAAAACGGCTTATCTCTTAAATATAAAGGAACAGTGATTATACATTAGTGAGTCCACTTCTCCAATCAAACCGTGAGAATCATCACACTGATATTTAAAAAGCTAGCATGGTAATTCTGTACAAGAGGCATGTAAAATGATTAACTATGAAAATGATATGCCAGAAAAAAATGTTTTAAAAGTAGCAAGCTCAGTTCAAACATGACAAAATGAAATTCAGACAAAAATGTCGAGACAAGTTAAGTACTTTAAAAAAAAAAAGAACAATTATTGAGAAAAATAGTCATTATTGGCGTATATATTTATAAAATAAGATACAGCCTCAGAGAAAGATAAGGAGAAATCCTTCAAAAATAGGGAAACTGGTACAGCCATTATAGAAACCAGTATGCAGCCTCTTCAGAAAACTGGGAATAGGCCTATCATCAAGTTATTCAGAAAAATCACACCACTAGTGTGTATTCAAAAGTAATCAAATGTCAAAAACCTCCAACCAGTCATGGTAGCACACACCTATACATCTGGCACTGGGTGAAGCAGGATTATGAGTTAAAATCTAGTCCAAGTCATGCAAGTTCTAGGCTAGTCTTGGCTGCACAGTAAAACCTGCTTCAAAACAAACAAACAAAAAATCTATGCTCCAATGTTCACCAAATTGCTAATTATAGTAGCCAAGATCTGGACTCCACCTAGGAGTCCACTGATAACAAAGAGAACCTTTTAAAAAGTGTGAGACCAAATGTACTATATTTTTGTTAAAAAGGAATGAAATCCTGATATTTATATCAACATGGATGGATCTGGAGGATGGTGCATAAGTGCAATGTCATACACAGACAGATACCATGTGTTATTAATTTGTTCATAGAGCTAAAAGGATGACCTTAAAGAATTAAGAAATAGGTTATAGTGACTGGAGGAATCTGGGGAAGGGTATACGGAAAGTCAGATTAAGAGGGGTATTTAGTGTAGCCCAGGCTGGCTTCGAACACATGATCCTCCTGCCTCTGCCTCCTTCAGCATCCTACCAGCATATGCCACCAGGGTGGGAGTTCGAGCATCTTCATAGAAGCAGAGGGAGTGGGAGGGGGGATGGCAGGAGGGAAAGGGGATAACATTTGAAATGTAAATACATAAAATATCCAATAAAAAAGGGGGTATTAGTTAGCACACAGTAGCACTGCTATTATTAACAAGAGTTAATTGGGAGTTTCCAAATAACCAATAGAGAGGCCCTTTAATTTTCCCAACACAAAATAATAATTACTGTCTGAGGTCTCAGACTTACTAATAACACTCATTTCATATGGTATATGTGTGTGTGTATGTGTGTGTGTGTGTGTGTGTGTGTGTTAGTGTTAAAATGTCACATTGTTCCTCATAAACATTTACAAATACTAAGACACTTAGAAACAAAAATATATCTTTCAAAGGTTGCCTCTGATTTTATAAAGCAAAATTGACAAACCTGCAGGGAAGAAATAGAATAATTAACAGTTTTATTTGGAATTTTTGAGAAATGTCTCTGTAGTTTTAGCAAGTAGAAATAAAGGACTTAGGCAGAGACATAATGAATGTCTGAACACTATTACAAATAACAAATTTTAGTTAATTGATACGTTGTCATCATTCATCTAATGGAACTCCTTTTTTCTTGAGCTTTTAACATTAAAAGTGTAATTGCCAATAATTTCAATGAGGAAAAATAATTTTACTTTGAATACTAAAGTTAATGAAAAATTTTGCCAAAAATTTAAGCAACTTTAAATGGACATAACTACTTTACTGGCTGCTGTTGTCTAAGGCAACACAAGTAATAATAATTGCAATATGGATGCACACACACACACACACACACCCCCACACACACACACACATATATATATATATATATATATATTTCCCCCCCCTTAGGTGTTTTTAGCCTTTACATGCTGACCTCTGGAACACGTATGGTGTGATAACACATAACTTAAGTCCACACTTGTATGATTCAATCTCCTATGTTCAAACCTGAGACATAAGACATGTTGGAATTAATGTACTTTTATGATATCAAAATTACCACAAACCTCACAGACTTCCATGGTAATTCTTCCCATGCCTGTGAGTCCAGTTAAGTCCTTGTACTTCCAAAAATGTCCTGCGAACTAATAGTAGACAGCATTAAAATAGACTTTTCCAAAGACCCATATCCTAAGATCCCAAATGCTTGTATTGAAGGTTTTAGAGTATGAGAATATTCTGGTTCTTTCTAGGCCTTCTTAGGGTATCCACACAACTCCCTTTGCCTTTGGTGTGCCACCTGATCCCTTTACCAGAGTAGTACGCTTATCAACTACAGTTGCTGTGGATTTGGGGTGCTAATGGTTCAACGTCTGTACACTTCTTGGTAGAATTGCCCTAACTCAAAAACTCAACTTTGCTTTGAGATGTTTAGGAGGTCACCACCCCTCCCACAACTCTAGAGTCAAGATGGCTGGCTGAGAGAGTATAAACCCAGCTCAGAGTGCTCTTACTAGGACCGCCTAGATGAATATCTCCTTGCCGGGGTAATAAGGAATGCCAAGTGAGGGGCTTGCCATAGTCATCAATACACTCAAGAACAGCTTTCTCTGAAAACCAGTACTGAAAGTAAGAGAAGGTTGAAGAATTGGATTTTCCACAAGGATAATAAGAAGCTGAAATAGAAAAAGACAAAAGGCAGACCTCATCATTTTTAAAAAAAAAAAAAATGTAATTCTTGGCAATCCCTCTAGCTTCTGCCCAGCAGCTACCTAGCAACAGTTTGTGTTGCCACCCACCAGGTGCAAGCCATCCTGGAGTATAAGAACTGCATGGGTTGTCATCCACAGTCAAAAACTCTGACCCAGAATTGTTCCTGTCTAAAAGAACTGAAGAGACAAACATGGAGAAGAGACTGAGGGAAAGGAGGTCCAGTGACCAGTCCCCAACTTGGGGTCCAACTCAAGGGGAGGTCCCAAGGTCTGACACTATTACTGATGCTGTGGTGTGCTTACAGACTGGAGCCTAGCATGGCTGACCTCTGAGAGGCCCAACAAGAAGCTGCCTGAGACAGATGCAGATACTTACAATGCAACCATCTGAAGTCAGGTGACCCCATAGGAAGACCAGCAGTCTCAGCTAACCTGAGATCTCTCAGACACTGAGCTGCCAACCAGTCAACATACACTATCAGGTCCAAGGCCCCTCTGACACATGTACAGCAGAGGACTACCTGGTTTGACCTCAGTGAGAGAAGATGTACCTAACCCTCGAGAGACTTGAGGTCCCAAGGAATAGGGAGGCCTGGTAGGGTGGGGTGGGGGGAAGCATCCTTTTGAAGACAGGGGGAGGAGGAATGGGATGAAGAATTGTGGGAGTGGGGACAGGAAGGAGGGCAAGGACAGGACTGTAAAAAATAAAAGTAATTTTAAAAAAACTGCTCAGTTACCCCAGCCTGCTCTCTGTCTCTCTCTGTCTCTCTATCTCTGTCTCTCTGTGTGTGTGTCTTTGTCTCTCACACTGTTTCTATCTTTCTGTCTCTCTGTGCGTCTCTGACTGTGTTTCTACATCTCTCTGTCTGTGTGTCTCTCTCTGTCTCTCTTCCTCTTTCTCTCCTCTCTCTCTTTCTGTCCTTCTCCTCTCTCTGCCTTTGCCCCTTTTCTAGGTCCCCTTTCTTTCCCCAGTAAACTTCCTTTATATTAGACCTATCACTTGGTGGTGATTTCTCAGGGGAACACCTTGGCTGGCCTGCTGAGGTGCATTATACTGCGATTTACATAACACAGCAGTACCTTTATTAAAGGCATAAGAAGCCAGCGAGATGGCTCAGCTGTTAGGATGTTTGCTGCTCTTGCTGGGGACTCAGTTTTGGTTCCTAGCACCTACATGCTAACTCACAACCATCTGTAACTCCAGACCCAAGGGATCTAGACCTAGTATCCTTTTCCAACCTCCAAGCACACACATGGTCCATAGACTCATGTAGGCAAAACACTCATACGTATTTCTTTAAAAATAAATTAATCAAAGGAGGCATCAAGCTGAAATGACGAACCAAACAGCTCGAGCCAAAGAAATTTATGAATATAACTCACACACACTTAGAGAGACTCAAGACTCAGAAGAGAAATAATAAAATGTTGCCTACACAGATTCAAATTGGAGAACTTTTACCACAACATTATCTTTTAGAAGAAAGTTTCTCAAATCCTATAACGTCTAAGGCTGAGAGACACCTCATAAAATGTGGACTATTTCTATATGACAAAATATTACTGGGCCATTGTGCAGTGTATGTTTAAAATTAATTTAGAGTGCTGGATAATATCTCACATTATTTAATGAAAGAGTAGAAACAGTATGCACATTGAGCTCATTACATTTATACAAATTTCAAGACTGGAAGGAATCCATCAAAATATTAATGGCTTGCATTCTGAGAATAAGATTCCAGGTGATTTACCTTTTTTTATGTTTCTCCTCATTGCTTCTTTAATTACTATTTTCCTTCAAAAAGTTAAAAATATGTAGGTGCTTAACATCAATCAGAAGAAAGAATTCAAATGAATTCTCAGGGTTCTAAGGCTTTATTAATACCTTAGAATGCATTCATCAGTCTGGCACATTTTTAATAATTTGTATTTCTCTTCACCTCCAATGGCTTTGTGAAATCAATTGCTTTTAGCTCAGACTATTGAGTCAAAGAGACGGAGACAGACTAGTGTGCACGTAATAATGCCTATATTGACAAAAAAGAGCCAGACACTCGAAGAGCTTGTATCTGTGATATTTTTACATGTATACAAAACTAAAATCCCAATTGATTTTGAAGCCTCGGTCTAACACCTCGTCTTTCAGTGAGATGAAGTCAGGTACAAATGATACAAGGAAGCTTCTTGAAACCTTAGAAGTGGCCTCAGAGGTGCTATTGTTGCCTTTTGTAAGCATTTCTTCCTTAATTGCCTATTTTCAAAGAACTTTGAAAGTTTCTTACGTATTTTTTGCTTTAACCTACATTCAAAGGTTTGAAAATAAATAGAACTATCATAATTTGGTCAACCCTGAATGCTCATGGCAATTACACACGTGGCCACACTAGTAAATACCAAGTGATTGCTTCTAACTAAAGTTATTAGGAAGAATAATCAATCTAATCTCTTAATCAAAGTAGCACTTGAAAATTGTTTTGCAAAGAGCAACAAGGGACATTTGAACTCTGCGATAGACAGAAATGCATCTTTTCTGGTTCCCCAAATAGGTAACCATTTCAACAGAAAAGATTCAAACTCGAAAATACTTGGGTCAAGATGACCTGCCCTTTCTTGGCTGATTCGAATAGCAGAGTCTATATTCAGCTCACAACTTCTGTTTGCAAGGCCAGTGCACACAGGAGCAGGGCTTAAGACTAACCTCAGAGTGTTTCAAGGTCAAAAGAACCCTTCAAACCATTGGGTCCATAATTTCTCAAGAGCCAATTGGTGCTTGGATTTTTGTTTTGTATGAAAGCAAGCAAAATATAGACAAAAGAATATGTTGTTAAAAGTTAATTTTATTTGGTTTGAAGCCATGTCCTTCTAATCTGAGAAAATATCTTTTTAATTTCTTTAGAATTGAAACTATTTTTAAATACAGGTGGCTGTCTTTATTTATATGTTCTTTCTCAGAAAACTGATGAGTCATCTGCCCTTTGACGATCTGGTTGCTGCGTGCAGATCTAAGGTCTGGTAAACAAAGTCTCTGCTCCATCTGAGCAACGAGACCATCTTTGGAGGAGAAAAGAGAAGGCTGGAAAGACTATGTGCTCAGAATTGCTTAATCTGGTTGACAAAAAAATCCCTTTGTTCGTCCCTGTTATACTGTCATCTTTGTCTCAAGGTGTGGAAATTGGACAAAATGTGAGCCTAACTCTTTAATCTCTCAGTGCAAAAGCCACTCCCTCAAACAGGACTTGCTCATTCCACACTAATATGTACTCTCTCCTGACCTACATAGCCATACCTTATCCCACATCTACACTTGTCACAATTGTTTTATTCCTTATGTATTATTGCTATTCATTGTCAACTTTTCCCAACTAGGATATAAGGCCCAGGAGAAATGAAACCTTCTCTGTTTTATTCCCATAGAGTCCTCCCAACAAATGACTGGCCCAGATATGACAATATTCAATAAATAATCACTGAGTATTGAAATAATAAAAAAGTGTTCCATTAAAAAGCATGCGATAAATGTTACTTCTCTTCTTCTAAAAGACATTTGTCCTCCTAGAATGCAATGCTGAGCACATAAGAATCTAAACTAACACATAAGATATCCCTCTTTCTAAGCATATTATTTGGTAGAAAGTAATTCTTTATAGAACTTAAATAATGAGCTTGTCTCTAAAAGTGGTTAAAAATAAGAAAGATTATCTTATATTAACCCAAAATTGGACTTTGGATGTAGATTTTTGTTTACTGGATGAAGTGCAGAAATAAAATTTTGAATTTACACAGATTGCCAGGGAAATGTCATTAAATCCTTCCATTTAAATATTACCTGGTAATTGCTTGTGCTAATTTGCATTTCAATCAGTACTGAAAAATCTCACCAGGCAGTAGTCTTTAGCTAAATTGTCTTATTCTGCTAAAAGCTAACATTAATGAGTAAATGTTTAACTTAACACAAACATGCCAAATGCTACTAAAAAGAAAAGCAAGGAAACCAAGCAAAGGACAGGAGAAGAGCTGGAGGAAAAGAGAAAGTGCAGGCTTTAGAAAGAATGCTTTTGAGCAGAAAGCAAACTCACAAGTCAGTCTTTACCCCAGCAGAAACCAAAACCTCAGGGAAGATGTGTACACCTGAAATGGGAAAGAAATAGATCTTCCTGGGGAGGCTGGGGATATTGTAGCACAGCAGAAAAGTGATTTCCAATTAAATGGAAGGACACATCATGGACAAAGACAAAAGAAGTTGAGTCAGTCAATCCCTGGCCTAATGTGGTTGTCAGCCATCACTCAATAGACTCAATGTTTGTATTCATGGATTGGCAGTCATAGAAAACACAACCTGGTAGATGTGCAACTTTTCCATTGACAAGAGTTGTATGATGAAGATGCAGGGAAGAGTCTAAGCAGTGTGAGTAGACGTACAAGCCTAAGACACGGTTATCGATTCCTCTTTAGTACAGTTCTGAATGCCGTAAATGATCCCAGGGTCTCTGATTTGAACTCTGTGGTAGTTTGAATGAGGAGGATCCCTAGAAACTCCTGTAGTGGTTCCCATTTGATGGCACTATTGGGGGAACACGGTGGAACCTCAAAGAGATGTAAAACCCTGATGAAGAAAGTGAGTCACAGGAGGCAGGCTTGAACTTTTGTAGCTCAGCCCTACTTCCTCTCTTCTAGCTTTCTAATTGTAATCACAATGCAAATACCCATCTCCTGCTCCTGCCACCATGTCTTTTCCATCATGATAAACCTCATCTCCTCAAACTCCAAACCAAAAACAAACCTATCCTCAATGAAGTAGAAAAGACAGGTGTTTGATCCCAGCAACAAGGTAAATACCTAATCTGAACTTAAAAGTCACGCTTTATCACGGAAAATTATTAAAGGAACAAAATATTACAAGAGAAACAAAAGCAAAGATGTTAGAGGAATTGAAGCCTCTCGTACCTACAACTATAGTAAGTATTAAACACAAGCCAACTTCTGGCCAAATTAGCATAAATTCTCACACTGAAGACCACTTACCTCAGTTCCTATTATCTAGAATACTGTGTCCAACTTTAAACAGCAGAGGAATTACAAAGCATTCTGCAAGGCAAGAAAAACTGTTCTTTAAAGAGAAAAAAAAAATCAGAATCAGACTCCATCATCATCATTCCATGGATGTTGGTATTATCAGCCTTGGGATTTTAAATAATTGGCTATTCTGCTTAGAGCTGTAATAGAAATAAAAAATGGCAAGAAGTGAAGGTTTCTATTACCAGAAAGATGAAAGACACTGCAATCAAAGGTAAAAAATAGCTTTGATACACCAGTAAACTGCACATGGCAGGAAAGAATCAAGTTAAAGGTGAATCGGTAGAAACTTCCAAAACTAAAAAGCAAAGAGAAACATACAAATAAACATAGAATTCATTGCCCAAGGACTGAGGGATAATTTTTAAAAGTATGCCACACTCATAGTTAAATACCAGAAGGAAAATAAAAAATAGGCAAAACTGGAGAAATGTTTGAAGTAATAATGGCTGAGTTAAGACCAGATGAAATCATGAAGGGGGAACCTTTAAGGCAAGATTAGTAGCTTTGAAAAAAAGAACAGAGATTAGTCTTTCTCCTTACACCATTGCCACCATGAAAACATGAAGTGAAAGATATCATTTGAAGACACAGCAAGAAAGCACTCTGCTTACAAACCAAGGAGAAAGGTGTCACCAGGAACTCAAAGGGTTGACATCTCACAGTACATAACTACAAGAAGGTAAGTTTTGTTTTTGAACCACCCTGTTTATTTTGATACGGAAGACTTAAAACAAGTGCTTACTCTGTTAGGCACTACAATAACCAAAACAAGCTTACATTTAAGGAATAACAGTAAAAAGAAAACAAGTCAATAAATAAAATATGATATAGACATGAAAATTAATGTGGAGCTTGAAATGAACTGACATGATTGATTATAGATAATCAGTGAAAAGTTATTGATAGAGATAGTTAGATATAGAGAGAGGTAGAGTAGATAGAGAGAGAGAGAAGATAAATGATAGGCAATGGTGAGGATTCAAGCAAGGTATTTTTTGACAGACTATATATGTTGGTGCAATGCACAAAAAGAAATTATCTATTAAAATATTAAATGTAATGTTTCAAACACAAAGAACAATTAACAAAAGTGTTAAATAGGCATTTGAATATATAATTTTCAAGGCAAAGGTGAGATCTGGGTATGACTTGTGTGAGATAGTTGAAGTCATAAGCTTGATCAGATTACTTCTACAGGGTATGACAGGAAAAGACTGTGTCATTGAATAGAATGAATGTTTATTAAATAAAAATTTTGATGGGAGAGATTTGAGACCAGCAGAAGTACACAAGAATAGATAATGAGGTAAGAGCAAACCTAGGTTTTATTTCTCCTCAATGGAAAACATGCTATCAAAAGAACAAAATATTTAGTCCAACATGAATAAAATTAGATTGGTGAACATTAGAATGGAAAGGGAGAGAGGGGGAGAGAGAGAGAGACAGAGAGAGAGAAAGACCGAGAAAGACAGAGAGACAGAGCAACAAAGAGACAGAGAATTTTAACGAAATGGTTCAGATCTCAAGATGATTAAATGAGGTTCACCCATACTAAAATAAAGGTACTTTGTTTTACTCAAAACCACAAGGATTAAATATGGATTCAATGCTAATTCTGTCTTTAAAAGTACCACTACAAAAAAAAATTAAAAAAAAAAAAGTACCACTACAACATCCCAGTAGAAGATTGTGTTCATTGTTAATTAATGTAGGTGGGCCCAGCCCACTGTGGGCAACACCATTCTCTAGGAAGGCAGTTCTGGGCTGTATAAGAAAGTTACCTAAGCAAAGTATTATTATCAAAGTTACAAGCAGTGTTCATCAACAGTTTCTGCTTCAACTTTGTGCCTGAGTTCCTGTCCTGAATCCCTTCAGTGATGGGTATGTTCTGGAAGAGTAAGCCAAATAGATACTTTCATGATCTAAGTTGATTTTATTCATTATATTATAGCAATCATAGGAAAATAGAACTGTTACTATATCTATTAACTGTAGATGGTGACACACTGGCAGGAGAAAAAGGTTCATGAGTCAAATTTTTACCTGGAATACAAAAGTTTAAGTACTTCCCCAACCAAACTCATTGAGCAAAATGAAAAAAAAAAAAAAAGGTTCAGTGTACATTTTTAGAATGTGAAATGTTCGTAAATAAAATATTCACAGTTTATAATATAAAAGTACTACCACAGAACCATCTATTTGTTGAACTCTCTGGTTGCTGTAGCCAAGTTGGTATATAATGCCAGCCATAACAAATTCAAACTTGTTAATTAGCTTCTGTTGATATGTTCTTATACCAGTCTACTGTGGTGCTGAAAATGATAGGGTAGAAGGTTCACAAGTTCAGAAGCAGCGAAAGTCATACTAAGACCATACTTAATTTCCATGCAAAACCAGTAAGTTCACAGTTCAGCTTAACATGGTGAACTATGCTATGTAACTTCTCCAGAAAAGCAAGCACAAAGGTCAGTGTTTCTCAGCCTACGTGGGTCACGACATCCATGGGGGGGGGTCACATATCATATATCCTGCATATCGGATATTTACATCATGATTCATAACAGTAGCAAAATTACAGTTAGGAAGTAGCAACAAAATAATTTTATGGCTGGAGTCACCACATATAAGAAATGTATTGAAGGGTCACAGCATTAGGAAGGTTGAGAATCACTGGTCTAGGTGATGTGCTCGTCCAGCCAGCAGACGCCAGTTCTTAGAACAGTGGGTCCTCGCTGAAAAGAACTATAATGAATGCATTGCCTCCCGTGGAATGTCAATTTTAAGGCTATTTTAAGGGCTCCTGCTGGTACTTGCTCTCTGGAAAGCAGGCTTGCAGGGAAAACTTTTTTCTTTTAGCTAGTGATTCTTCTCTTGTTTCTGACTCTGATACTCAGAAACGGGGGATGGGAGTGGGGGGGTGCTTCATGAATTCAGTTCACAATTCCTCTTGTATTTATTTCCTTTCTCTCTGTGTGGTACTTTAGAGCTTGGGTGAAATGGATCAAAATTAGGGTTGAAAAATATGAGTAATTAATATGAAACAAGTCTTTACCAACAGTGCGCTTGAATGCCTGCTCTGGAGTGAAGCCTCGCCTCCATGAGATGCATGTCTATCTAGAACCTCAGAATGAGGCTCTTTAAATGAATAATTGTCATGGCAACATCATTTGGTATTGGAATGGTCCTTAATTCTTATGACCTTTGTGAAAGCCATGCAAGACAGAGAGAAATCCAATAATGATGGGGAAGAGAAGAATAATGTGCCCACGAGCCAAGAACTTTCAGCAACTTCCAGAGGCTACAAATAGCAAGGGGCTCTTCCTCAAACCTTGGGCAAGAGCATACCTACGAAAACCTCGTTCTCCACACAGTGCGTCCATAACTATGAAGAGTAAAGTTCTCTCGTGTTAAATGACCTGGATTGTAATGATCTATGATAATACCCCTAGAAAAGTAATAGAATCTTAAACTTGATAAAATTTGTAATTGGAATATATAACCTCATGATTCTCTAAATTAATTCTTTAATTTACATGATTAATATGAATTCAATCCAAAAGCCAAAGTATGGAAATTTATAAAGCTAGCAGTAAAAACTCTCATTTATGCAACAGTTTATATTTCTTTGGCCTTTCTAAATTTTATTTTTCCTCATTTATTTTGTGTTTGTGTGTTATATGGAGGTGACACATATCAGTAAGGATTATTTGCCACCAGGCTTTGGGAAGGGCCATCTTACCGGCCCCATCACTAACCTTTCTGGCATTTTTCTATGAACATAAAAGTAAACATTAATTTTTTTATAAAACTACTTTCATCCTGGCAAATTTTCTACCTTTCTATTTTAGTAAGTATCAGCTATGAACGCCCTCTTTTCTTCAGATTGTACATAGCCTCCTGCATTTACTCAGACAGCTCAACCCTGGCCTTGCACCCCCCACACCACTCCATCCCTTCTGCCTCGCTATAACAAGTTAAATTACATTCCTGAGGCGAGCTCCTAAGGTCTATTCTCTTATTTGGCCACTTTGTCTTCTGAAGTTGACTGCCAAGGTCCAGCTATCAAAGTATTGAGATCCAGCAATCAAAAACTCCCTTTGGTTCACCTAATCACTATGCCCAATTAAAATTAAACATTTTATCCTAACACATAGTTTCCCCATTTACCTTTATAAACTGCATTTCACCTGTGTGCTCTGTCTGTCTTCTCTCTGTCCAGAGATAGTTCTTTGTCCCCTGCTTCATCTCCCTTCCCCCTTTTCTCCCCTCTCCCTTGTTCCCTTTCTTTTAACACTATTCCTCTATTTCCTATGTTTATTCCTTTTTCCTGCTCTCCATCCCTCTGGGGCAAATAAATCTCCTTTGTGTTGAGAACTTGGTCTTTGGGTGTCTTGAACCCACTTCGAGATTCCTACACTTACCCTATCATAGTCCACGGTTTATTTAATATGTATGTATTGCCTACTAAGTTCTAGGTGTTAGTGTAGAATCCCTATTGCAAACGTATGAAGGAGAAAAGTGAGTAAACTATAAGTTACACTGCAGGGTGAGCAATGTCTTACCTGTCTCACTCAGGAATAACAGGGACAATGGGCAATGTGTTCTGAGCACAAGCAACAGCTTACACAGGACGGGTGCTAAAGAATTAGCGCATCGTTCTTGCAAATTCCTGCTGTCTTAGTTACTTTTCCTGTAGCTATCACAAGAAAGGCGGCTTAACGATAAAGATTGCTTTTTGCTCCCAGTTCAAAGTAAAACCTATCAGAGAGGAGAATTCAGGACAGCTGTGATGCTTATGCCCAGCCACTTTCTCCTTTTCATAGATCAGCATCCTAGGGACCATTTCTACCATAGTGACCAAGTCTTTCCACTTCAAGTAACACAATCAAGATAACCCCCAACAGGCAGTGCAGAGGTCTCTCTCTCAGATGATTCTAGACTTCTTCAAGTAGATTGATACTGACACAGTTGTAAAGAAAGAATGTTCCATAAGAGCTCTCCTGAATCCTACACCTGGGTATGTTTCCTGAATTTAAGTAGATTCATTCTTAAGATGGACAGACAAAATTATTTATCAGTTGACTAAGAGCTACTAGGCCCTGGGTCTCAGCAGCCTAAACAGTAGAGTTTGCTGCACTGGGCTATCAGGAGACCCAGCCAGTCTTCATTATTTCACAAGTGCTAGTCACTGGCACAGGAGCCCTAATGAATCATAGGTTTCAGTTTCTAGGAAACCTTTTCAGAGATGCAGCCCCAAGATGGAGCGTCCTAGAAGCACAACCACAGCAAATGAGGTCAGTGGGCACAATGGACAGGATGTTGACAGAGCTGAGGAAATGCGAAGGCAGAATGCTCCCTCTCAGCCTAAATGAGCCCTATAGAAGGATGATTTATTACCAGAAGACAGAGGGAAATGATTAGCCTTAATGAAGTGCCTCGTAGTTTATGCAAATTGAATCTGATTCACTAGTGATCTCGGATTCAAAATTCTCAGTGACTTCTAGCTAATCAACGTTAATCACAGACATGCCTAAGGGGCCTTTCGTCTGAAGCCTTGAAGGGAGCCTGGCTTTATGGCATGGTGATGGGGTGTTAGGGCACACACGCACGTGCATGCTCACGCACGTGTGTACATGCATGTGCGCGTTTGCCCTTAGGATGAAGAAGTCTGAAGTTTTCTGTTCTATCTGAAGCCTTCCCTCCATCTCTTTTTTCTCAGTTTTAGTTTTATTTTATTTTACTAGGAGGAAAATAACTATAAATTCCCACTTAAAAAATGAAAAATAACAACAACAAAATTGGATCAGATTCCCTCCACATCAGTTCCAGAATCTACGCTACTTAATCATCGACCTACTAAAGCAAAGGACACAGTCCCCAGTCAGGCACACTCTGGGTAGAACTAACATCCTTAGACTGCCGTAATCTGCCAGAAGGTGAGGGAATGGAGAACAACAAGAGGCAGAAAAATCCCTTTCAGACAATTTTGCCACACTCGATTTTTGTTTTTAAAACTAAAATTAATACGTAACGAAAGTGGTTAGAGGGTAAGTAATCAGAAGATTATTCCCTAGTATCTGCAAAATCCCACATGAGGGTGCTCTCATGACTACTGCTTAAACACTATCTGCACCCCACGCTGCAGCTCTCTGAAGGCATAAGCAGACCTCTCAGTCCACTGGGCCCAGTATTTCATCCAGGCTTGAAAGCAATTCATCAGCTATAGGCACCGGAAACTTCCTTCATGAGCTAAGGCCTGCGTTATGCTCGTAGTCTCTCGGCCCTGCTATTATATTATGTCTTTCCACTGAGTACATCCCACTTCCTGGCTTTATTGCTGGGTCATCAAATAATAACTAATTTTATGTGTCCTTTGAATACTGCCAAGACGGCTTATTTTTAAGGATGAGAAAGCTAGTGTGTCTGGCAATTAAAGTAGTCACATTGCACGGTATCAAAGGAAGTTTTTCAGAAGGAGCCCAACTTCAGCTGCCAGGCAGTCGGCCACAGGGAAGTCCAGGCCAGCACTGCCACCTGAACTCTTGGCCTTACCTGTACTGTAACGAGGAAGTGTCTGAAGGAAGGCTTTTGATGTTCTATGCAGTCTAGGTACTATTTACTTTATCTGGTTAGCAAATTAAAGAAAACCACTTCTTACCTGATACTGCTGTCATCTCAGAAAATTACATTTTAAATAAACAAAACAGAAATAGCTACTTTTTTATTAACGGGTAAAATTAGAGCATGACTAATCCTCCATATTCACTTTGGGTTTTTTTGTTTTGTTTTGTTTCAAATTGTTAGAAACTTCTATAGCAAAGGGCTCTAGAGAGCAAGAACAACTGTTTTTTCAATGCCTCAAGGAGACAGACAGAGAGGGATACATGAGAAACCAGAGTGTGACCTTCTGTGGCAATCTGCCTGCCACCTCTCCAGACAATGTACCAGACACAACCTGGGGCCTCAGTGTCTCTGCCCAGGATTTCCCAGGCATTCCCTCAGGGACCCCTCTGGAGTTGTACATGCACACTGAATTTTCATAAGAGTGATACTTATTCTATTCCAAACAGAAAATGAATCTTGAGTGAAAACTTCCACTTACCAGTATATATTCAGGAATAAGAGGCCATGTTATGTCATTTCTAGAAGTGCATATCTAGAAGTCAACCTAAGGTTTCTCTATAGACATTGTTATCTTTCCAGTGCTAATGTTCCTCGACGTCAGCCCTCAAAAAACCTGCCTGCTGCTGCCTGTCAGCAGTGGCCTCAGTTCCTATGCTGGGCACCACAGGGCCAGAGAAGCACAATTCCTCTGTGCTAGTGCTGTGGACAAACAGTTCTGGAACTTACTTACCTCACCTCAAAGCACCTCACCTAATAGGCAGTACAGTGTCGTGAAAATTCTGGAGTTTTAGTTTCTTTAAAAGAACACAGAAATATTATAGTACTGTGCTTTCATTTTAATCCCAGATGTAGTGATGTGGGGCTGCTTCAGACTGTCAGCAGCTGAATGTGATTTGCCTTGTGCTCTAGCAGAGGCGTAGTTTTGCCAGCTGCAGATAGATTTTGCAGTTGCATAACATTAGGAATTCTGGGAACTTTTCAGAGGTATATAAATGCTAGGACCCTGAGAGGCAAAGTGGATGGTTGTTGGTTATTTAGGGAGGTTGGTTGCTACATATTAATAGCTGTGCTTAAAGAAGAAACAAAGGAAAGAAATTAGTTTGAGTCCTCTCTCTCTCTCTCTCTCTCTCTCTCTCTCTCTCTCTTCCTCTTTCCTTCTTTCTTTCTTTTCTAGTGTTAGGGAATGAAATGGGTAGGGGTGACAACGGGTAGGAAAAAGAACCCACAAAGTAGCAAGAACAGTTACAGTACAGTAAACTGTAACTTAACGTTTACATATTTAACATGATTTGTGAGCTTTTTCCACATAGATAAATGATAAGAAATCAGTATCAACTTCATTTAAAAGAATATAAGATGGTCCAGTTCAGAAGATGGGGATGATTACAAAACTAAAAATAAGGAAACCAGGCCCAGCAGCACATGTTTTAACCTCAGCCCCCCAGGAGCCTGAGGCAGAATTGCTGAAAGTTTGAGGTCAGCATTACTGAAACCCTGTCAAAAATAAAAAACAAAAACTAAATAGCATTCCTCTCCTGGTTTTTGTGTTGAGTACTTATTATTCTAAGGACTTTTCATGCTACTATCTCTGAAATTATATAAATATTTTCGCTTATAAGTTAATAAGGAAAGCAATTTTTAAAGAATTTGCTAGACTTGGAAACTTCATGCAATGAACAAAGCAGCACAGGGGCTCAATCCCTAGTTCTGCCTGATTCCATAAACCTGCAATCAAAGTCAAACAGAGAAGCACAAAGTTCCCCCCACAAAAGACTGCTCTGCTGTATTCTTAAAGCTAAACTTAGAGCAATGAGAAAAGACTAGGTAATGTTTTTGACCTACATACCAGCAAAGATGGCATAGCAGTAACGGAAATGTCCAGCTCTTCTTCCCCCTCCTTCCTCTTCTTCCTCTTCTTCCTCTTCTTCCTCTTCTTCCTCTTCTTCCTCTTCTTCCTCTTCCTCTTCTTCCTCTTCTTCTTCCTCTTCTTCCTCTTCTTCTTCTTCTTCCTCTTCTTCCTCTTCTTCCTCTTCTTCCTCTTCTCCTCTTCCTCCTCTTCCTCTTCCTCCTCTTCCTCTTCCTCTTCTTCCTCTTCCTCTTCCTCTTCTTTCATCGTCTTTGTCTCCTCCCCTTCTCCCCCCTCTTCCTTCTTTATGTATAACAGTGTTTAGCTGCATTTACATTTGTGCACCACAAGACCAAGGTCAGAATAGGGCATTGATATCCTAAACCTGTAGTTACAGATGGTTTTGAGCTGTACCGCAGCTTCTAAATCAAACTCAGTGCCCATGTGTTCGAGGCTCTTCCCCACTTTTTCTTCTAATAGTTTGAGTGTATCTGGTTTTATGTGGAGGTCCTTGATCCACTTGGACTTGTCGAACTCAGGTCCTTTACAAAAGTAAGTCAGTGCTCTAACGACTTAGCCATCTCTCTATCCCCTCTTTTGCTTCTTTTTTTTTTTTTTTAGAATACCATCTTGAAAAAGAATTGTCAAATAAGAAAAAGAAAGAAATATAAAGATAGACTAGATGCAGTTAAGGTAAAACTAAAGTAGGATTTTGAAAGGAGCCTCAAAAAATCATTTGATTCAGTTTTCAGCTTGTAGATAATGAAGCTAAGGAATTCAGCGCCATGCTCCGAGTCAGAAGTTAACAGCACTGTTTATATAGAACTGAACTGTCTCCTGGATGAGCACCCTTTCTACCCGAATATATGAGAGATGATAATGAAGTTCTAATCCCTGGGTTCCAATGGGAAACATTGCATAGCAGTCCTGTTGAAGTTCTGATGTGAACTTTTGAAATCATGGAGAATGAGAAACGGTTTAGAAGAATGGTTGTCTTTAATCTGTACTGCAAAATACACATCATTAATTCAGGAAGAAATACTGTTTTTCCTGGTCCCCTCACTTTGCACAAGAATGTTATCTTAAACACCGTGGAGTACTAACAATTCATGTAGCAGTATATCATTACTACTAGAGAGTTCTTTAAATTTAAGATGCTATAAAAGTTAATTAACAGTGGGAACACTTTTACCAAAGCCAAAGAATTATATTTAACTCGTTATGTATTCACTAGTTATATTTCCTGGCATGATTAAAACTATCATTAACTAATTTTAAATAAAGTTTAATGGAAACAATTAAAGATTAATGTCATTTCAATAATTTTCTAAAATTACAATAATTAATTTAAAGTTGAGATGTTTTCTAACTTTGTAATAAGTTACCGTGTTCCTACATTTGTCATTGTATGTCCAACATACAGAGAAATAAGCCTGGACTATTTCCACCTCCTGAGCATGCTGCAAAGAGTCAACTCAGAAGGAGCCATGCTGTGCTGTGCTCCATCTCTTTGACTGCCTGCTAATCAAGCAGCAGAAGATTTTTTTCAGGATCTGCAGCAATCTAAGCAAGAGTTGACTCTCTCTTCAATGCAAAACTGCCACCAAAATCCACAGAAATACAGAGCGTTCTCTGGTTGTTTCTACATTGCCTGGATTTGAGCTGTTACATGCTGAATGATGTTATTTTTATTATTAGAACAGTATATACACTTAAATCCAGTTTTATGTTTTACACCTCATCTGTTGGGGAAATGTCCATAAACAATATTATAACCACTATAGGGCCAACAGTTTTTGTCAACAGGTTTTAGTGAGTAGATTGTATGTTTGCACACAAACATCCTTCCATATGGACTTTTCCTGCCTGTGAATATTAAAACACCACTTTCTCTCCTACTCTTGTGACTCTCCTGTTCCCATACCTCCATTTTTTTTCAAAAAGTCAATTCTAAAACACTGTTTTGTCTCTCTTCTAAGCTGAACAATTGCAGTGTTACAATGGTTACTGTATACTGGACAGTATACATCCCTTATTCTGGACAGTTGTACATATACTTTATTTAATGACGTCGATTTGGATTGCTGGCATAAACGTGCACCACTTCAAAAGTAGTGACAGCCTGTGGCCGTGGACTTTTCTGACATGACAGATTCTTTTCATGGAGCATTTTCTGTAAATTTCCTGTTTTGTGCCCCATGCTGCTCACTTAGTGCTCTGTCCTAACCTGTTTTCAGTCATCTGCCTTTCATCAGCTATCAGTGTCATTAAGGGTGGATATGGCATAAAACCAAAGGAACTAGCTGGTCACAAAACCAAGACAAAGGAAGCCAATAAAATAACACTCAACAAAAGAAAGCATGCTCAGCTTTATCTCTTGTGCTAATCTCTAGGCACAAAAGAAGTCCTCCCATAAATGTATACAGAAATATTAAGCTGCACTTGTCAACTAAAAGCACAACATGAGGAAACCGTGTGTTTCCCTTCAAGAAATTGACCCAGCATGACCCAGCATGTCTGTCCACACCAAGGAAGATACACTGAGTTCAGACTAGGACTGTATCATAAAGAGAGAGGAGAGGAACACAAAACTGAAAACCTAGGTAAAGTAACTCTGCTTTTCAGTTGTCAGACCATCTCTACGAAGTAAGCTGTGTTGTGACATCTCATAAGGTTCATCTTGGATACTTAGTGCATCTTTAGTAAACCACGGCTAAGATAGCAAATAAATCTTACTATAAGCCATTTAGTTAAATAAAATATATAATCCATGATGACAAAAAAAAGGTGGGAGATTAGCAAGAAGGAAAGACAGCTATCATAATCCACACAAATTAAGCATTAATTTTTATTGACCACAGAGTTTTGTAAAATATTGAGATATTATTACTCATTGACTAAAAGATGAGAAAAAATTCAATGCCTCAAATTTGAGAAAACCAGCTTTTAGCACAATGAAGACCTTGCTCATTGATACAGCTACCAAAAATTTAAATGGCTAACAAATAACAAGTAAATAAAGGTCCTAATGTATTAAGTAGATTGCTGATATATAATGTCCAGATTAAGGAAGTTCATATGTAGTATTCACATTAAAATGTTAGAGCAAAAAATGTAGATGGGAGAGATGGGAGATAACTAAAACAAGAATAGCAAAATATCAATACTTGTTTATAGTAGATTATAAATACTCAGAGACTCCTTACAAAATTTACATTGATGTGTACTTGAAAGGAAAGTACTGAACCTAAATGAATAAATTACCGCAAGAAATAATCAAAATAACCAGCCCCCCTTATATGCTCTCATAGACAATAAATATCTACACGAATACTATTTCATGGTGAGTTGAATGTTGGTTTTTAAGGATCATTCTAAGATTTTGACTATGGAAAAGAAGTGAGAAATCCTATGAAAACAATCCCAATGGTCCAAAGGCTGGGAGTAGAGGAGCGTCACAAGTTAGAGGTCTGTCCTGACTACACGGTGAATTCGAGTCCCATTTTTCCAAAAAGTCAACTCTGAAACACTGTTTTGTCTCTCTTCTAAGCTAAGCAATTGCAGCATTACAATGGTGCTGCATAGTCATCCTCCATACTGGACAGTTGTACATAGAAGAGGCACAAACACAGAGAAGGGGGGATGGAGGGGAGAGAGAAACAAAACAAAGTAACTCAGAAAAGGCAGTCCCTACCCACCTCCTTCACTGCTGACAGATTTTGCCTGCCCAGATATCACGCCTCCTTCTTGTCACATCTCCAGCTTGCTACCTTTTTGTGTTCTCTGGATCCCCTCTTCCTCCCTGGGGATTAGGATGCTGTCAAGGTCAATTTTTGAAAAACAGCAACTTGCGCAGTAAGCCGTGTAGCTAAGAAACCAATAGCTGTCAGTTGTCAACTGACAACTTTCTCAACATGAAACTTTCACATATAAAAATAGATCACTCTTTGAACATAGAATCAAAACATTTACCTTCCTTACAAATATTCCATGAAATTGACTACCAGTTAATCATGAGGCAATCTCTAAATTAGACAGAATTTCTCTCAAATAGACACGTATATATTTGAGAAGATCTTGAAGAAACTGACCTGTAGCAATCTAAATATTTAAGTAGATCAAGATGGTTCACTGGGCATTTCATAGGCAGAGGTCATGTTGCACTTCTGAGTCATTTTGTGGTTAGATGCAGTCATATAATACTCACCAATAATAGTAAAGCATTTTATTGTCAGATCAAAACATTTAAGTTCTCTCCTTTCTCGAAGGGATGTCCACCATCAGTCTTTAAATGGCAGATGTGCCATCTACACAGCTTCCTGTGCAGTTATAATAATAGGCAAAGCCCTTTTGAGAATTCATGGCAAACATGTAGCTTGGGTGATAAGAAGCTATATTTGTCTGAAATACTTGTGCTCTGAAGACATTTGTCACATGGCAAAAAAAAAATTTAGACATATTATGATGTTCTCCCCTTAGAGGCATATCCTGTGACTATATGGTGAAAGAGCTATCCCAAGATAGGATAATGAAACTTTGTTGGTATAATAAAAAACATAATCAAATCAAAGTTTGGGTTATTCTAAACGGATATTTTGTTAGGTGACCTTCACCTAATTAATAAGTCCGTCTGCCCAAGACACGGAAGCAGAAGCAGGGACACCTGTTCCTCTGAAGAAGTCGCTATTCACCAGTCACTGTTCATAAAGAGGAGAGTTTCTAAGCCACTAAACTTAATACCTAGCTGTCTAGCCAGAACATGGGCAGTGCCACCACTCCACTGTGAGGCAATTGCTGCCAACAGTTAATGAGCTTGGAATGAACCCAAAGCCTCGGGTGAGATCACAGTCCATGCCGGTATTTTTATTTTCAGATTAAGGAGACCTGGAAGAGAGTTTCTGGTGAACTCGCACCAGAATTCTACTTACAGAAACTAAACGTTAATATGGTTAATAAATCGTATTCTTTCATTTTTTTATTCACTTTCCATCCCACTCACTGCCCCCTTCCCAGTCACTCCTCCACACAATCCTTCCCCCTAACCCTCTTCCCCTTCTCCTCTGAGTGCGTGGGGGCCCCCTAGGTATCTCCCTCTGGCACATCAAGTCTCTGTGGGGCTAGGCACATCCATTCCCACTAAGGCCAGAAGGCAGCACAGCTAGAAGAACATAGCCCATAGGCGAATAGCAGCTTCTGGCATAGCTCCAACTCAAGTTGTTTGGGACCCACACGAAGACCAAACTGCACATCTACAAAATATTTGCCAGAAGGTCTAGGTCTAGTCCATGTATACTCCTTGTTTGGCGGTTCAGTGTCTGAGAGCCCCAAGAGTCTAGGTTAGTTGACTCTATTGCTCTTCCTCTGGAGTTCCCATCCCCTTTGGGGCCCACAATCCTTCTCCCTATTCTAAGAGTCCCCAAGCTCCATCCATTGTTTCACTATTGGTGTCTACATCTGTCTAAATGAGCTGCTGGGTAGATCGTCTCAGAGGACAGCCATGCTAGACTCCTGATACTCTGTTATGCTTGCAGAAAGGAGTCAAGCATAATTGTATTCTTTTTTAAAATGTGCTTTAATTAAAAGAAAACTACATCACTTTTCTTCTTCCTTTCAACACTCAAGACCCTAATTACTGTCCCTTAGACCTCTCCCATGCCCCCCAACTAGCAAGTAGATAGTTATTTTTTCTTTGACTATTATTATTAAAAACACATATGTCAGTCTGTGTGTGTATGCACAAATATACATAAATACAACCTATGGAGTATGGATTTTTGGTGGTTGTGTATATATGATTTCAATGATAATCACTTTGCACTGAATAACTGATAAGGGGGCTTATCCCTGGGACAGCCTAATTGTCCTCAAGTGATTAGTTTCCTACAGGTCTTTGTCGAGAGCTGGGACCATATAAAAATTTTCCCCTTGCACATCAACATGCCCATTGACATTTCCATTGTTCCAGTTGTTTACACAGTCATTTGGAGAGAGACTGTTTTACAGCAGACTTCCTGGTATTCTGACTTAAAATCTTTCCAATCCCTCTTCCAGGATACTCCCTGAGCCATAGGTTCAGGAGCTGTGGTGTAGATACATCCGTTATGGCTAGACTTCCTAGGTTCCATTTATCTCTGTATTGTGTCCAGTTGTGCTTTTCTGTGATATTCTCCATTTGTTTTATGGAAAGGCTTCTTTGATGAGGGAGCTAACCACACTTAAAGGAAGTTAAACCACTTGAGTTGATCCAAACAAGAACCATTGACTAACAAAAATCTCAGTACCAGGCATGAGAAATCCCATCTCAAATGGTTGGTCAGAATAAGTCAAGGGACCCTCAAAACAGTACAAATCAGTGGTTCTCAATCTTTAGATCGAGACCCCCTTTGGGGTCAAATGACCCCCTCTACAAGGGTCATCTAAGACCATCAGAAAATACCAACTTTTACATTATAATTCATAACCAAAGCAAAATTACAGCTATGAAGTAGCAATGAAAATAATTTTATTGTTTGAGGTCACCACAACATGAGAGACTATTATTAAAGGGGTCATAGCATTAGGAAGGTTGAGAACTCCTGACATATATTTAAACCTTGACTACCACTCAAGAGTTAAGGGTGGGCCTCTATTGCTGAAGACAGAACACACTTAAGATATAAGACTTGGAGGATTAGATCTGGATTTGACTTGAAAGCCTCTTTTTCGTGCTCTAGCATCTTTGGTTCGAGAAAATACTGTGTAAGCTGCCAAAGAAAGGAAGCAATTAAATAGTCCTACTCAGCTGCAGAACCTATGAACCATGACCATTACCAGCATAGCAAAATACACATAGCTACAATAAGTGGTACTCACATGTTGGTGGCAACCAATAGACATCTAATTGGATTTAAGACCCAGTTAACAGAATAGAAATCATTCCTAGTGCTGGAAACCTAGCCGAGGATGATAGACCTTCAAAAATATTCCACTACCACCACTTTACTAGACCATAATTCCCTACTATGTTCTAAATCTTACTCTTACAAATATCCATTCTAGCTTTTAAGTTTATGGTGATTTGTCATCACAAGAGAAAACCCAATACAGGGCAATGGAAACTATGTTGATTGACAAAATTGGTAAGTAAATAATGATGTTGCGATTATTTCATCTCTAGAAACACTTAAAAATCAGGAAAATCAGATTAATAACTAAAACATCTATACAACAGAATACCATTTAGCTAATGAAAGGAAAAAGGAATTTTAAGAAAACTAGAACTACTTGCGATCTAGCAGCCCAGCTTCGGCTATATATTCAAAGGAAATGCTATAAAGGTACGTTCGTTAGAGTATTGCTCACAGAGCCATATATTACAGATCAAGTGTCTGCTGCTCAGTGAATGGAAAAATGTGCTATATATGCATAAAAGAATACCATTGATCCTTTAAAAAGAAGGAAGTTCAAACACTTGCATCAACATAGATAAACCTGGAGATGTAATTCCAAAGTAAATCAAACCCAACAAAAACAAGAGGTGTATGCTAAATATTCCACATGTACATGGGCTCTAAGAACATTAAATATAAAGATGATCCCTGTCCAGGGGTTGTCAGAGAAAGGGTGGCCTGGGAATATGGATAAAAATATATAAACTTTCAGTTGTAAAATAAGTAAGTCCAGAGGTCCAATAAAATGGTAGCTCCAATTATAAGTAATGTGCAGTATTCCTGAAATTTGTTGAGGAAGCAGATCTTGAGCATTCTTACCAAAACATGCAAATGCTAATGATATGAATTGATGGATTGTTGATATGGTCTTGGTTGTAATATCACTTCATAATATATACATATATCAAAACATGTTGCATGCCTTGAGCATTTATAATTTTAATTTGTCAATTATACTTCAGTAATGCTAGGCAAATAAAGTAGATGAGGTAGATATATTTTCATATTATATATGTGTGTGTGTATGTGTGTGTGTGCTTAAGATATATGTGTGTCCTCTCATTTTCCTTTATGTGTGATATATGCACATGCACATACATACAAATTGTGCACGTATGTATGCGCGTGCATGTGGAAGCCAGAGATCAATGATCAATGTCTTCCTTTTCCAATTTTTATCTCACTTCGTAAGACAGGGTCTTTCACTGAACATGGCATTCTCCCATCTCAGCTGTCATCCCTGTGCAGCAGCATCCCTGGGATTACAAGCACACACCCAACTTTTAGGTGGGATCTGGAAATCCACAATCATCTCTTCATCCTTGTACACCAAGTACTTTAGCAACTGAGTTAATATGCCCCAGACCTCATTCACATTTCAATGCATATGTAAAAATACTTGCATAATCACAAATAATTTAGGACAATGGATATTTACTAATAGCAGCAATATTAATGATTGGAGACTAGAAATCAAAGATAAAAGTGTATATAAACTAATTTGTTGTGTATATGTGCATGATAAGTATATACAAGGATAGCACTTGACATGGTATGCATGTAGAGGTTGGAGAATGACTTTGTGAAGTGGTTCTCCTCTTCCATTTTTTACTTGGGTTCTGATGATAAACTCAGGTGGTTGGCCTTGCTCAAGCTGTCCACTGAGTCATCTCACTGGCCCCCTAAACTTCTATACTGCTTGCATTTTTATCACGTACAAGTATTACTTTTCCAATTAAAAATAGGTTGAATGAGAAATGCACAAGCCTAGGTTTACTGAATCTACTGAGTACAGAACATTGCCGTGCACACATGGGAATTCGTGGAGTAATGGCTTGTTTGACAGTACATCAGATGGGACATGACTTCTGCATAAAATTGGGAAAAGGGAGTTGATGAAGTCCCATGAGGAAGAAAAAAAAATACAGCTTGCAGATGTTGTGAATGTAGGAGAAATGGGGTTTGAAGAATGGTTTCAACATTGCAGGGTTAAAATGACCACAAAGCATGCTTTGTCCTCCTGGACAGGTCTGGGGAATATGGTGCTTTGAATGAGAGTGGCTCACATAGGCTCATGTGTTTGAATACATAGCCTGCATTTGGTAGAACTGTTTGGGAAATATTAGGTGATGATTCTCAAAAGCTCTTTTCATTCTCAGGTTAGTTCTTTCTCTGCCTACAACTTGCAGAGAAGACATAAGCTCTTAGCTACTGCTCCAATGCCATGGCTACCTGCTACCTTCCTACAGTGCTATTCATACTCACACTCTGAAACTGTAAGCAAGCCCCCAGCTAAATGCTTTCTTTTATAAGTTGCCTAGGACATTGTGTTTTGTGACAACAATAGTAAAGTAACTAAGAAGGGAAGCAAGTTCAGTTTGTAGCAGATGTTGTGGGTACCCAGTCCCAAATCCCCAGCCCACTTCTATGTGTGGCCACAGCTCTGCTAGACAGTTCCCTACACCCTGCCATCAGCACCTCCCAAGCCTTTTGTTTTCTGCTTGGGGATTTTTGCCACAGTTGCAGGCACTAAAAATACTAGAAAGTTAATGTTTCTGAGAGCGATGTTCAGCCAAAGCCCATGGGTCCCAGAGAACAAATACTTCACATTTCATACTGAAGGGAGAGATTCTAGGAGCACAGAGCCCCTCACTGCTATAGCAACAGAAAAAAATTATAACATACCTTTTCTTTCCCCACACCTCGGTTTTCTCCTTAAGCTTCCTGCAGTAAGTACCAATAATCAAATGCATCCAAATTCTTATTTAAAGCTGTAGTTTTGTGGGTATTCAAACCAAGACAGGGTATGTTAATGAAGAAAACTTTTTTTAAAAAGTGCCATTTTAAAATGTTGATTTTTTGCAAAACAACAGAGAACTGCTTCTTGCGCTATTATTTCTGGTGGCAGCCTCAGTTAATCCTCAGTCTCAAGAAGCACTGGTCAGCATGCCTCTCCGGAAGAACAGATTCTGCGGTGTAATAGATGGCATTCAATCATCAAGAAAGCCATTGTGCTAAATGAGGCCTGTTCTAAGAAGGCTAACCTGTAGTTCCTGGCAGGAGACATTTCAAATACTCACTAAATTCTCCTTAGTTTCATTTTGCCTTGTTATGCCTCATTATGCCCCGAGTAACACAGCCAATCATTCCCCTCGGCCCTTACTGTTTATTGCCTTCCTAATATGGTACAAAATGCTTCCAATTTCTTCCTTACTCTCTAGTCAAGCTTACTCGTCACTGCTCTTAATCTCATCTCATTCAGTCATACTAATTACCCTGCTGCGATTCCGTCCTCTCTAAGTGTACCAAGAGTTCTACATAAAGACTCTCATTAGAGAAGTGGAGTGCAGGAGACGAGCCTCTTCCAGAAGACTCAAATTTGAATAATGGCAACAATGAAGAAAGAGTCCCTTTGTCTGCCTTCAAAATCCTTGATACATCACAAGAGCCTGTAATTCGTAAGCCATTTAATTTCACAGGGGAAGCCTAGGGTTCTGAGATTCCTCTCCATCAAGGCAACTATTTACAGTAGCTTTTCCTTAGCTCTAGCCCTGTTAGCTTTGTGCTCCTCCTTTGATGTAGTTACAATTAAGGGGCTGATTGCAGTCCCAGTTGGCCACTGTGTTCAAAGAGAAAAATAGACCAGCACCAAATCCCAATGATTGCTCTAACTACACTCCCTCTCTCTGCCTTGCTCACCTTGAAGGTAGTTGCGTGGCCCCAAACCTTTCATCGCTAATACTGGAGAAAGTTTTATTCTTTTGTAAATCTTCCTCATCCCCTTTCTCTCTGTCTTCCAAGGCTTCTTCTGGGGCCCACGTAAACGCTCTTGATGAACATATTTATTTCCTGAAGATACAGGGCATCCTGAAAACCTGGCTGAGCATCAACCTCGGTGTCTGCGCTTTGATCACTGTCCCCTCACAAAGGCTTCTACTCTAAAGCCTTGGAGATTCTGGTGCCTGTTCCACGAGGAGAAGATCTGCTATAAAGAGTGCAAGCTTTCCAAACAGCAGAGACAAGGAGGGTGGGGGTAGATTTTCATTTGCTTGGCAACTTTTAATTTGGAGACAAATAAAAGAATACAAACTGTGAAAAGTTTGATACTACTATATTTAAGAAGGAATTAAGGTGTTTTCTGACCGCATAGACTCAAGCTATTGCTTCCCCGTGAATAAACGAACCTGGATTTGGAAATGTGGTGACATCACTGTGAGTGACGTCATTCTGAGAGTTTATTTTTGGAGAATCCTGAGGTGCGCTGCAGGAGTAATGACATGGTCACTCTGCACCAGCTACGTCACACGTGGGCTGGTTCCACTCTCAGAAACTTTGGTTTTCTAAGACCGTAATGACCTGCTTAGCTTGTAGATTACAGCCATGGGTGGAACAAAACCTGTTTTCCCCGTCCGCACTCTGCTTCGCAGTAACCAAGTTTAACCACTGCGCTTCGCGGCCATGTCGTTATGATCACAGCTAATGTGTAACTCAGATGAAAGATAAACTGCTCCCGAGAGTGTCACTCTGAGGAATCTGGATGGTTGAACCGGCAAATGTTTATTTAATAATTAAATTTAACATCTAATTAAATGTGTATCAGTTTTCAAGATCTCTTTATTATAGCCAATGACCCTATGTTATGAGGAAATGCTTTTCATAAATTCTATTGTGAAGCCATGGTGGCTGTGTTTGTTAGTTGATTAGTAATGTGATTTCCAGCACATTAACCCTAACCATCTTCTGCAAGGAGGCAAAGAAAACCAATTTGGTCAAGATGAGTGCCAAAGCTGGCCAAGAGGCTTCTGGGAAAGGTATGGTCTTTGTACAGTGCTATCCTTCCTACTTCTGTTTTTGTTTTAACATAAACTTCAGGTCTAAAGACTAAATTGATAGAACTATCACTTTATTTATTCTTTTGTGTATGTGTATGTGCATGTGCATGTGCATGTGCGTGTGTGTATGTGTGTGGTGTGTATGTGTGTGTATTCACATGTGTGCACATGTATGGAAGCCCAAAGATGATACTGGGTGTCCTCTTTCACTGCACCCCACTTCATTTATGGAGTCCAGGTCTCTCCTAGACTCAGATTTGCCAATCCCAGCTGTCTAGGTAGCCAGCTGGCCTCTAGTGCTGGTGGTGTGGGCTCACAGCCAGCTACCACACCTGCCCAGTTTTTATAAAGCATTTATTTACTTCTTTTACGTGTATCAATGTGTTTTCCTGTATGTATGTGTGTGTTCAGCATGTGCATGCCTGAAGAAGCCAGAAGAGGGAATCGGATCTGGAACTGGACCAGATTAACAATCAGAAATGAATGGGGAGACATTACGACAAACACCGAAGAGCCAGGACATTTAAGGAAATATCTTAAGAAGGTATTATCCATTATGCTGAAAAACATAAAAAGAAATGGATGGATGCATTCCAGTAGGCTGCGTGTTTCAGAGTCTCTTGAACAACACTGACCAACAAAAAGGCACCGAATAAAGTTCCTTTTTCTCTGTGTCCTCACCAGCCTTTGCTGTTGTGTGTTCTCTTGATGAGGGCAGTTCTGACTGGGGTGATCTAGAATCCCAATGGAATTTTGACTTGCATTTCCCTGGTGACCAATGTTCTTCCTTTTAACTGAAAAATCAGATTCAAAGAACTTAGCTGTATCTGAGTTCTAATCTTCTGGGTTATAAACTTAGATATTTGTCTCACTTGATGGAGACTGCTGTTTCTTCATTTATAAAATTCTAATAACGGCTGCACCTTTAACAGTTTAGAATTATCTTGATACAAAAACAATTCATGGGGCTGTGTTTTGACTATGACAGCACTCTGTCATTTCAAGGTAATGGTATTTTGGTTTATTATAGCTAAAGGTTAGGGTGAAACTTTTATTACCCATGATGGCTTTATTCTCAGACCAAGTCCAATATATCAAGATAGATATAAGAAATAACTTAGTTTAAACTCAAACTGAGCCCCAGAACCAGTCATCTCAAGGGAAAATATCGATGTGCTTTTGAAGGGGTTTCGATGGAATAGCTCCTCACATCTGTGTTTGTGTTGCCAGTGCAGTAACTGCCTCTGGCAAAGAAAATAGAAAATCTGTAGCTCATTTCTCCCTTGATTGCAAAATGACAGATAAATGTTCATATATATCTGTCTTTGGGAGGCTCAAATAAACTTAGATTGTAGATCCAAACCAAAGCCCGAGAAGCTATTTGAAAATAAAGTGTAAGAAACTATCTCTTGAATGTCCCAAAGCCTCAACAAGCCAGCTCCTTTTCACTGGAGAATTTTATAAGAGGAAAAAAAAAAAACTTTCTGATTTCTCCCAGCTACCACAAAGGGATAATGAGCACTGGGCTCTCTATTTTCAATCCTGATATTTCTTCTTCACTGAAGAATTTGTACAAGGTTTTAAGTAGTGTCCGTAATGGCCAATCGCTAGAGAAGTTATGTCTCTGGATGTGTTCCACAGGACAACCATCTGCCGCGTTCTTAATATTTTACTACCAAATTTACTCACATGTAAAAATTTATGCCATTTGCTTATTAAAATCAATAAGAACACCGAAACCCTTCTAGTGCTCCAAACAGCTGAAGTCAAGATAGCAGTTAGAGAGTTCTACAAGCTTCTGCATCACGTTTATTTTGTGTTTTATCTAGCTATGCGTGTTAGCCTCCCTCACATGGAAACCTGACATTTGAAGTGTTCTGAAGCACAAAACTTTTTGAGCACCGACAAGAAGGTGCAGTGAAAACTTATCACCACAGAGTTTTCTCTCATGCACAGATTTTTCAAAAAAAAAAATATAAAATGACTCTTAGGTTATGTGCACAGAGTATCTGTGGAGCACATTAGATTTAATATTCATATTTAGGTTCTATTGCCAGGATATCTCAGTATAAATACAAAAATACTCTAAAATCAGAAGAGAAAACCTGAAATCCCAAACGCTTCTGGTCGTTACAATGTTAGGTAAAGGATGCTTTAACCTTTTAACTTTTAAAAACAGAATCCATACAGACGAACAAAGACAGCTTGAGATGTACTGTTAGCGTGTACATTGATTAAAATGTCCAACTCGCTGGATATTGTTTTGTGGTTTAGGGTACTAAGTTCAGTGTAGTTAGACTTCACTCTGCCTCACTGCCCCAAAAAGATAATTTAACTGCTTTGAATAATGACTACATTGAGAGATTAGTAGGAAATCATATTTTCAAAATTGATTTTCTACCTAAAAAAACATTTTGTGTTACTTCTTAGGCAAGAATACATAGCTGGGCCACTTAAGGCATTTCCTTTCAGCTTCCAACTCACCCTTCTACACTGTGTTTTCTGAGGACGGGCTCTGCAAGCCACATCTGTGCATTAGCATTCCACAGCACACAGCACTGGTAAGAGAACATCTGCAGAGAGATTTATTTGTTTGCTGTTCCTGTGAGCATCATTCCAGCCAGCTTTCTTTATCTCATGGTGAAAGCACTTCCCCATCCTGACGCTCAATCAGTTTGCAGATTTGCCAACCTCTGTAAGAACTGGCCTTATTATCTCCTCCTCCCTGGATTTACCAATACCACTCAGAGAGTTCTCATACTTGGAAGTCTGGATCTCAAGCTTATAGAGAACTTCCTCTGCTCTTAGAGACTCCAATACAGCATGCCTCAGTGCTTCCACAGAAGTCTAAATTTCAACTCTTACAGAGTAACAATAGCAATATATCCCCTTAGCTCAGTGGTTCCCAACCTTCTTAATACTGTGACCCTTTAATACAGTTCCTCAGGTTGTGGTGATACCCAGCCATAAAATTACTTCATTGCTGCTTCATAATTGCTGCTTTTATGAATTATAATGTAAATATTTGGGGAGATAAAAGTTTGCCAAGGGGCCATAGCCCACAGGTTGAGAATCACTTTCTTAGCTCATTCAGCCCTAGGAGTCGACCCCACTACTCAAACTTTATTATGCCTCAGGTGTAGAGAGCTGTGACATGCCGCACCTCAAAGATGGTGCTGGTTTCCGCCTTCCACCCTCCCAAAGGTGAGCACTCCTTGCAGTAAACAAGTCCTTATTTGGCTATGTCTGCCTGGCCCGCTAGCTTCCGCATAGTGACAGCCTATCTACATGACCCACACCACGTGGCTTGCTAGGACTGGCCAGTGCTAGCTATTTAAGTGTGGTGCAGGGCGTTCCCCGGGAAGAGAGAGTTGGAAAAGAGAAGAGAGAGAGTCAGAAGAGAGAGAGTCAGAAGAGATAGAGGTCAGAAGATTGTATCAAGGTTCCTGAGTAAAACTGCTTGAAGAAGATCTCCTGTGGTCCTGTCTTCCTTGCTGGTCGAGGTTTGGTGCGGCACTCAGGGTCATTGATAATCCCATGAGCCATATTTGCAGACAGTCTCCTTCAGTGTATCTGTAGCAGGTCTTGATATTTCCCTCTAACAAGCTCATAAGCAACATGGTAAATGGAGTTGTGAATTTGCCTTGGATCCTGTCTTGAGGCTTTAATACAATCAGTGTATTAAGGTCTTAGGAAAAAGGAAAACAGAATGTAGATAGTCCAGTACTTGCAATGGTAATGCTGTCAATCAAATGATCTCAAGATGGTTATCATGGAGTCCTTTGTTGGTGCAGAAAGTAGCTAAACATGAGCAGTAACGTGGATAAACTCTTCTGAGTGTACTGACTGGTTTACAGAAAATAAATTATCCCCTTGTGGTCTTCTGTTCTCTTTCAAAGTCATAGCGGAGAATTAAAGTTTTTCAGGACAGCCCTAATAGTAGCTAATTTCTTTTGGCACCAGACCTGATATAAAGAAACACTAGGTATATTGTGAGCAAAAGGATTTGTAGTCACTCAAAACATCTGCAAGTTTTGACTCAGGAACCTGGAAGAAGAATAAAGACATCTGGCTGCTCTGGGATCCAGATTTTCAACTCAAGTACTTCAAGTTACTCTGAAACATTTGCCAGTGGAGGTTTACCAGCTGTGTCTGAAGAGAATCATCTGCCTATGAGAGGGCAATGATCTCATGTATAACAATTGCCTAGGAAAATGCCCATTATACTTAAGGTCTATGTTCTCAAAAGGAATGCCCATCATACCAACAAACTTTTATTACCAACCAATAAGCTGGTAAGTAAAATCAGGTCTCTGTATACTATTAATGTTATCACTTCTTCTCCTTCTTCTTCTTCTTCTTCTTCTTCTTCTTCTTCTTCTTCTTCTTCTTCTTCTTCTTCTTTTCTTCTTCTTCTTCCTCCTCCTCCTCCTCCTCCTCCTCCTCCTCCTCCTCCTCCTCCTCCTCCTCCTCCTCCTCCTTCTTCTTCTTCTTCTTCTTCTTGTTGCTATTATCAGTGAGGACACAAGTGTTTCCCATTAGTTGACTTTTTTCTTCCTCTGTAATATCTTGTGCAACAACTTTATCCACTGAGTCATCTCACTGCACATGCGTGAGCGCACGCGCGCACGCACACACACACACACACACACACACACACACACCACACACAACTTGAGAATCTGATTTAATTAATGGTGTATCAGTGAGAGACAGAAGCAGATAGCTCCTTCTATGTAGCTGTTCTTCTATTGACTTTAACATGGAAAATTTTTCCCCTGGGATAAGCAACTGAAGACAACCTAGAGAAGCTGAAATAAACCAAGGAATTGGATTTTCTCCAAGGCCACAAGGAATACAGTCTTGCCAACAACTTGATTGTAAATCCAAGACAATACATTTTCCATGGTTGCTTACACCTACGAAAGAAGAATATGTACTATTTTGGTTCTTTCGAGTTTGCCAAAGGCACTGATTTGAGGGCTGTCCCCAACTAGATACATTGGAGAGGAGATAGAAACCTTAGAAGGTGGGGCTGGCCCATGAGCATATCGTCAGGTCACAGAGGGAATCTCACCTGAAGGGCGTTGTATATAATGGAGCACCAGCCTCTTCATGGCTCTTTGGCTTCTCAGACATGAAATGAGCAGTTGACTCCACCACATCTTCCTGCCAGACATGCTGCTACTGTCCAGAGTAACAGGGCCAACCAATCTCAAACTGACATACCCGAAACTGAGCCAGAGCAATCGTTTTCTCTTCATAAACGGATTGTCTCAGATTTTTTTCCTCCAACTACAGAAGGTACATAGTATATATTATATTATAATGACCATGCTAATTAGACTTGATGAGCCAAAAAGAAATATCTTATCTCCCTAAATGCAATATGTATAAATAAAAAAGTGAGTTCTACAAAACTTAAGGACCCACGGCCTCAATAAAAGTTCATAAAACATTAAAACTCTGTGGTTACCATTACTAGTGTAGTGATTGTGGTGTGTACTATTTTATCTGGTTGGTATAGAACAATATATTCTGCTATTTTTTATTTTTTTTGCATGTTTGTCTTCTTTAAATGTCATATTGTTGCAACAGTCTCAGTAAGTAACCTAGGCTGATACCTAACAGAAAGCTATCAAATCCAAAGCCTGATAACTCCAAGTTAAGCAAGGAAGGACTATTTAGGAGGCTAAAGATAGCCCATGATAAATTGTATTTAGGCTCTGATCCTGCAACATTCCAACTTCACATTGCTTATCAGTCAATTTACTTCAGAGACAGAGTTTGGTTCTGAATTCTCCATTTTGCAAGGAGTTTAACGTTCAGAGAGAGTAACATCGTGTAAATCTGAAAAGTTAAGATGTATTCCTGACAGCTTCTGAGACTCTATTGTCCTTAAGTCTATAAGAGGTTTGGGTGTCCTGCACACCCATTCCTGGATCATGTGAAGTGACTTTAAAAAAGCAGTAAAATTGAGATTTTTATTTCATTTATTTTTTATTTTCTTATAGATATTTACTTTCAAAGTTGAAGATTAAGTCATTTTCATTTTTATAAAACAAGAAAGCAATGTAGAGTGGGAAAGACTGACTAAAACTTAGGACTGGACAACTACCCAGATCGTCCCGGACAATATTATTTTTAATTTAATATTTTAATTTTAATTCTAAAGTGTTATGGCAATGTGAAATCTCAGCTAGGCAAGTTTATAAGAAAAGTTCAGCAGAACCCTAGTTTTCCAACTCTAATCCCAATGCTATATTGAATTTTCTCCCAAAACTAATTAAAATAACTCCCTCTTTTAGGGCAACTTGATCTGCATATCTGCCTCATTTTCTTGCAGTGGTAGAAATGGGAAAAACAAAGGAGTACAGTTATCAGCCCATATGGTCCCATCTGTATGCAAATCACCCAACAGAATGCAAAACACCCAACACCAATAATGGCAGAGTTATTAAAGAAGTCATCTTTTCCTGACACCATTCCATGAACCTTGTCAAAACAGTCTCTTGCAAGTTACTTAAGGTCTAAAAGGCTTTTCTAGAGAAATAGTCTCCCCCTCTTAAAACACATACATTCAAGTTTCAAGGGGGAAAAATAGTCAGGGAAGACTCTCAGGGAGAAAAGAATCGTGATCAGACAATCGATCTCAACCTAACTCTGAAAACACCACTTTCTCATGATTTCCATTACCACTGACCTAGGACTGCAGGGATATCCCAGTCCCCCAGTTTTGACGCAAACAGAAGTTTGTATATTTTCTTGGGGCAAATCCAGCTGCTATCTTGAGAAGAGCTTTAGATCAAAACTAAGTCAGTCAAAAGAAGAAAAAACCAAAATGCAGTCACTTTGCTGAGGGCATCCGGCAGGCGATTGAAAGAGCTGCTCTCCTCAGGGAAATTTCACCAGTAGCCACTCCAACCATCGCTTGTCTGAAGGTCAAAAGCCCTCTTTCCAGGTTCACCTGTGGCTCTCCATACTCTGTCTTTCCCTCCTTATCTTCTGTGTGGGCTCAGAAGGCTCAGGCTTGGCACCAAGACTTCTTGAGGAAATAAGTGTCTAGCAAACCCAATGTAAGGACATAAAGTACAATCAATGTACACATCCTAGTAAGAAAGAGCTCATTACCAAACCCAAAGACAAAAGTGCCTAAATTTTACATCCATCCCCTATAGCTAGAGGTAGACCTTCATTGCTAATTTTTTAAGTTCCTTAAACTTGCATCATAAAATTAACAAATAAAATTACAGGAGATAACTCTAAGACTATGTAAAGTAACTTTTTAAAATGTCATGCTTTTAAAACTTGGGGATCACTAACCCTTCCCTCTCTCACTGTACCAGAAGATATGTAGAGAGCCCCGAGCTAATCATTTCTGCTTTCTGAAACATCATACAACGATTCACAGATTTAGGCAAAAGTGAGAGTGTTTGTCTCAAGTCTAAAACATTCATCATAGTTATAAATCTTCCCTCTAGTCGGATGCAGGAATGACATGCGGCATTAATCTCCTCGTCCCCTCAGGGCTTGCTGGAGATTAAAGAATATATAATAATAATAAAAATCTTTTGCCTGTAAATGGCTCCTAACCATTGATACATCCTGAAACCTTCTGGATGCATCAGAAAAAGAAGACACTAACATGTATCTAGGAAAGGGAAAGGGAAAGCATTGTTTTCATGCCCAAGGCCTTACTCCTGAGAATCAGGAGTTTCAAAAGGCACATTCAAAGATAAAGACAGCCTGAGAAGGAGAAACAGCTGCTAGAAACAAGTAAACAGTTTTAAACTTTGAATTTTTGAAAACAAGATAAAAGTGCTTTTCAAAGGAACAGAATCTAAGGATTCTCGTAAAACTCATAAAACCTGAAGTCACTCTTGTACCTGATTTGTTGATTATCTTCTCATGAGAAGAGAATGCGGTGTTTGTTTTCCTTATTATTCCTTTGCTTTAGAAAAGATAAGAAATTTTTTTTCTCATATTGAACCCATAGAATCTACAGTTCAAATATATTCTCATTGCCTACAAAATGAAGACCAAATTCCCCAGAATAACTTCCAAAGCTCTCTGGGGTCTGACCATAATTTACTCTCTGGCTATATCCCCACTGATCATATATGTACCCTGTTCCAGCAATGCTACATTAGTAATTGTCTATGTTTGCCACACCTTCTTGGGTCTCCACACCAATGCAGGCTTGGGAATGCTCACTTCTTCCAGACACTGTCTAGCTGACTTCTCTTTCTCCTCAAAAACTCAAGACCAGTGCTATCTGTTGAAATTTCTCTCTCTATTCTCTGGACAAAACAGTTCTTTCTTTGTTCTTGTTCCTTCCAGTATGGTTGGTGTCAATGTACACTTACTGAATTAAGGTCAAAAATTCTCATACAGACACAATGATCTTAGTTCATTCTCATGGGGTGACCTATCTCTGAATAGATGGAGTGCACTGAATTTATAATATATGTGCATACATAGTATGTATATGTATATGATATATTATGTGTATATTATATATTTGTGAATATGTATACTTGTATACATTTATATATACACACACATAAAAGATATTTGACAAATGCAAACATCCACCAATCTCTCCATACAACATATAATGTAACTAAGTAAAAAGATTTTTATTTTCTACAATTTAGTTACATAAACCTTTAATCTTTTTCCATATATATTTCATATTTATTTATTTGTAAACATTGATTTATAAGGACATAGAAACTTTACACCCTTGGAAACAATAATCCCAAGTTTAATTTTTTTTTATAACTTAGGGAAAATATAAGCAAATGGATCCTGTGGTGAATCAAATTTATAAAGGCAATCTCAATCTCACATGCATTATAAATGCATGTGCATTGTGCTTTCTTAAATAACAACTGCCTTATATAATCAGTCACAACTGGATCATTAGAATCACAAGCTGCTGGGACGTTAGAGAACATTGAAATGAATGACTTCCTACGCCGTGTGTACTTTAGGCAAGGGTTAAGAAGGCAGAAGACACACACATTTTTATGAAGGAGAAGTTTGTCTTGAGTCTTCAAGATGACTTGCAGGTCAACAGTGTTGGCTTGTGCAGTAACCCTGCCTTGATAAAGTAAAAATAGATAAACAGCTTTGTTTAGAGTTGCTGTATAATTTGTACTTTACACTTGAAATACAAGCACAAATAGTTCAAACAAATAAAATCATATTTCTACTCTAAAGCAGATATTATGAAGCAATAACTTTGGGGGTAAAAATATGAATTTGATGTTGGGAGGGCTTGAAGGGTAGATAGACAGGAGACAGACTCGTTCAGATGTCCATGTCAGAGGTGACAGCTGAAGGAATTTTTGACAGTTCTATTTGTCTAAACTAAGCAATTGAGACTCACCACAGCTTATAAGAAGGCAATGAATATGGTGAGCCTGCGAAAATAATTGTGACAATAAGAGGCACAAAAGATGATGATGCAGGTTGAGAAGAAAGCAATTATTTTGAGATAAAGCCCTCATAAGGAAGGATAGAAGAAAGAACCTGGGAAGTATTGACCTAAGAAAAACTTGAAGGACAATTCCCTGGTTACTTTTGGGAGTCCCATAATCTACCAACCAGCAAGGAAAATATGCTCCAGGCAAAAAGAGGGCTGGGGATGGACTGAACCTTCAGTATTGAAAAATGTGAGTCCATCTCAGAATCTTATATGAACTTATTCTAGACAAAATAAAAGAAAACCTCCAAGGAAATTGGGAGAGGAGTTTGTAAGGGACCCAAGATACACAACATAATCTTTAAGAAGAACAAAATAGGAAGAGTCATATCTTCTTATTTCGAAACCTAATACAACAATCAATAATGTGTTACAACCAGAACTATAATCATGTAGGTCAATAGGGTAGAATTCAGTGCCCAGAAATCTATCCTGAAATTGCTATTCAACTGACTTTCGACAACTGTGCCAGGGTCATTCAATGAGAGAAAATTATCATTTAAATTAATAATGATATGACAATTAAATAGCCACATGCAAAATGAATTTGAACCTCTCATAGTTATATATATATATATACATACAAACATACATACATACATGCATACATACATGCATGCATACATACATGCATGCATACATACATACATATAAGTTAAACCTATGAAGTCAGCATAAAGAACTTAGAAAAATCCTCCATGGGTTTGTATCTGGCCATGGTTTCTTAGAGTGGACAGGCAACAGACTGAAAGATAATTGGAGTCTGAAAAAATAAAATTAAATTAAAAAAAAAACTTTCATGCATCCTTCTCCACTTGTAAAGAGAAAAGGGTATCCTACAGAAAACTCATTCATCTAATAAAGTTTAGTATCTCTAAAACATTTAAAGAACCAAAACTCAAGAAAAAATAACCCAATTTTAAATGAGAGTCCCTAAAAAGATACTTTTCAAATATAAGTATTGGTGTGTATGTATGAAAAAAGACAGAAAAGCACATAAGAAAATGTTTTCTATTGCAAGGCAACTACAATTCAGACCCAGTAGAAATCTATAACAGGGAGGACCCCTGCGGTCCAGACTGCCCTCGGATCTGAATGGACCTGATCAAACAGCTCCCTACACGCAAATCCTGTGGGAAGGAGAGCTAGACCTTCAGAGGGGCAGACACAACTGGGAAACCAGAGGAGACTACTCTCTGCCCACATATCTGACTCTAGAGGAAAATGCCTAGCACCATCTGGGCCTCCCACATGCAAGGACCCAGGAGAAGGAGGGGCAGGCCCTTCTGGTTCCTGCCCACAGGGACAGCTGAAAGTCAGTGGACAGGAACTACTACATTCCTGAAAGCAGAACACTCTGTTCCCATAACTGTCTGAAAGAAAACAGGAAAACAGGTCTACAGCACTACTGACTCACAGGACTATAGTATGGTCAAGCCACTGTCAGAAATAGCAAAACAAGATAACACCAGCGACAACCTCATGGCAAGAGGCAAGCACAGGAACCCAAGCAACAGAAACCAAGACTACATGGCATCATCAGAGCCCAATTCTCCCACCAAAGCAAACACCGAATATCCAAACACACCAGAATGGAAAGATCTAGACTCAAAATTACATTTTATCATGATGATGGAGGACTTAAGAAGGTCATAAATAACTCCCTTAAGGAAATACAGGGCAACACAAGTAAACAACTAGAAGCCATTAAAGAGGAAACACAAAAACCCCTTAAAGAACTACTGAAAAAAACAACAAAACAGGAGAAGGAAATGAACAAAACCATCCAGGAATTAAAAATGTTAGAAGAAAAAGTAAAGAAAACACAAAGAGAGACAACCCTCGAGATAGAAAACCTAGGGAAGAGATCAAGAGACACAGATGTGAGCATTACCAACAGAATACAGGAGATAGAAGAGAGAATCTCAGGAGCAGAAAATTCCATAGAACTTATCGACACAATTGTTAAAGATAATGTAAAACGGAACTACTATATAACATATAGTATATCCAGGACACAATGAGAAGATCAAACCTAAGGATAATAGGTATAAAAGAGAGTGAAGACTCCCAACTCAAAGGACCAGTAAATATCTTCAACAAAATCATAGAAGAAAACTTCCCTAACCTAAAGAAAGAGATGCCCCATAAAAATACAAGAAGCCTACAGAACTCCAAATAGATTGGACCAAAAAAGAAACTCCTACCATCACATAATAGTCAAAACACCAAATGCACAAAACAAAGAAAGAATATTAAAAGCAGTAATGGGATTGGGGATTTAGCTCAGTGGTAGACCACTTGCCTAGCAAGCACAAGGCCCTGAGTTCGGTCCCCAGCTCCGAAAAAAAAAAGCAGTGAGGGGAAAATGTCAAGAAACATATAAAGGCAGACCTATCAGAATACACCAGACTTCTCACCAGAGACTATGAAAGCCAGAAGATCCTGAATAGATGTCATACAGACCCTAAGAGAACACAAATGCCAGCCCAAGTTACTGTATCCAGCAAAACTCTCTATTAATACAGATGGAGAAACCAAGATATTCCATGACAAAATCAAATTTACACAATATCTTCCTACAAATCCAGCCCTACAAAGGAAAATAAATGGTAAAGCCCAACAAAAGGAGGCAAGCTACACCCTAGAAAAAAGAGAAACTAATTGTTTTGCAACACAACAAAAAGAAGACAAGCACACAAACATAATCTCACCTCCAAATATGAAGATAACAGGAAGCAACAATCACTATTCCTTAATATCTCTCAACATCAATGGACTCAATTCCCCAATAAAAAGACACAGATTAACAAACTGGATAGGCAATGAGGACCCAACATTGTTCTCCTTACAGGAAACACACCTCAGAGACAAAGACATACACTACCTCAGAGTAAAAGGCTGGAAAACAACTTTCCAAGCAAATGGTCGGAAGAAGCAAGCTGAAGTAGCCATTCTAATATCGAATAAAATCGATTTTCAACCAAAAGTCATCAAAAAAGGTAAGGAAGGACACTTCATATTCATCAAAGGAAAAATCCACCAAGTGAACTCTCAATCCTAACTATCTATGCTCCAAATACAAGGGCACCTACATACATAAAAGAAATCGTACTAAAGCTCAAAGCACACATTGTACCTCACACAATAATAGTAGGAGATTTCAACACTCAACTCTCTTCAATGGACAGATCATGGAAACAGAAATTAAACAGAGACAAAGACAGACTAATAGAAGTTATGAACCAAATGACTTAACAGATATTTATAGAACATTCTATCCTAAAACAAAAGGATATACCTTCTTCTCACCACCTCATGACACGTTCTCCAAAACTGACTATAAAATAGGGCACAAAATAAGCCTCAACAGATACAGAAAGATAGAAATAATCCCATTCATCCTATCAGACCAGCACGGGCTAAAGTTGGTCTTCAATAACAATAAGGAAAGAACTCCCACCTATACGTGGAAGTTGATCAATGCTCTACTCAATGATAACCTGGTCAAGGAAGAAATAAAGAAAGAAATTAAAGACTGGTTCTTCCACAGGCTCAGCAGAACTATAAACGTGCTTCGTGGGCATGTCTAAATTCCTCGAAGTTGCTGAAGTGGCCTCTTTAACATCATTTTCTAGTTCCCAGCTCTCCTCAAGGTGTGGAAAAGTATTTTTGGGTTTGGACAATATGGTGAGAAACACTCTTCCATGCTCAAGGATGAGAAGTTCAACAAACATATTCCAAGAGTACGCTCAGCATCTGAGAGTTGACAATGCCTGGTATTACTTATATTACTCTTAATATTATTAAATAATAATTTGTATACAACTCAGCAATCCCCATAAATATATGCTCCAAGTAATTACAGACACTAAAACTAGTATGTGTCTTTATTTTGCCAAGAAAAAAACTGATAAAATGATTGAACATGTATGAACTCTGAAAACAGTATGCTAAGTGAAATAAGCTAGTCATAAAAGACCAAGTAAACAATGTTTCACTAAAATAACCATAATGGGCAAATGTACAGAGGCAGAGAGCAGTTTAGCCATCGCTAAGGGTTGAGCTAAGCAGTTATCTAGGGACACATGATGGACAAAGGACTGGTTCTCCCATCCTGAAACTAACCAGGCCAATCTCAGCTTAGTTCCCAAAATCAGGTGAGATTATGTGTGTTTAAGATGGTTTGGCCATAGATCAATTTCTCTTACTAGTGACAAAAAATCCAATTTTGACTATGATACTAATTACATGTATATATACATGACTATACGAAAAGCTACTGAACTACACTATTTAAATGAGTCATGTAGTATGTGAATTATATCTTAATAAAGAGAAGGGTAGGAAGGAGGGAGAGGTGAAGAGAGGAGAGAGAAAGAGAGAATACATAAAGTTAAGTGTAGATAATACTAAGACTGTGAGTGAACAAATTCAGTTACCAATAGATGTTAGTATACATTAACATTTTATGTTTAATAAAGAAAAAACAAAATATCTTCACTTCTGATATTTTTTAAATAGATTAAAACAATAAAATTTAGTCTTTCTTTCCTAAACTAACAAAAGCATAGGAAAACCATTTTCAAGACACGACATCAGAAAGTAGTAAGGAAAAACTCACTGAGCTCACTATCTTGAATTTCTAAGCTAAGATGTGTTCAGCATTCTCCCTGGGTTGAGGAGGCAGGCACTAATGTTCTGAGAACATCATGGGAAGCAGAGGAAAGTACACAGAAGGATCTCCAGAGACCCTGAGAGGAGCCTTCCTACTGAGTTCTGCTTAACCCAGTTCCTTGAAGAAACTGAATCTGTTTCCAGATTCCAGTCACAAGTCAGGTCTTGCTGCCCATCTTCAATAAGCCAAGAGAAAAGAACCAGCTTAACAGTGGAAAGTAGAACAAGGGAGATGTGTTCAGCATGGGCACACTGGGAAAAAGGACTAGAAGATCCAGAAAAACCTTTCAGTCCATCTTTGGGGACCTGAAGTGAGATCAAAGTTTAAATATATGGCCAAGGATATGTCCATCCAAGCAGAACCACCCACTATTCATCCATTATTACATAGGTCTCAGTCTCAGGCCATAAAATGCTCTGACAAGTTGTTAGAACTGTTTGGTATCTCTTTCCAGGAGTCAAGTTCTCCTTGAGGCTTGCACATTTTCTTCCTGCATGAGATTCCTGGGGGGAAATTTCCATTTCTTTAGGCTCCATCTGTCGATAGGCTAATATTCAGAATGTGAGATACAAGTACCTATTTAGAATATTTTCATTTCTGCCAGACCTGTTACTAATCCGAGGAAAGAACAACGACATACCATTAGAGGGCCTGAGTTTCCCATTGTTCTAGGAAAAAGTCCAGTTTCAAAATCTAGACTCAGAAGACTCACAATTCTCCGGGCTTTAGTGCAGAACACAAAAGCCTCTTGCCTCTATACCTCTGTAAGACAAGACTATTGGTCCTAGACATCAGACTGCTAGCGTCCTACCTGGCAAATTTTAAGTGTAAGAATATCCACAATATATGTTTTTAAGAAGCCTCAGATTGCAGTTAAGCTATACAAACTAATTTTTTACATGGGTAGGAAGAGGGTCTGAACATCTTCATTTTAGTGGAGTAGATGAATAGAGGTCAAATAAACACTTGAAGATTCTTAATATTATGCCATTAGGAAAGTAAAATGATTAAAATCACAAAGAATAACCACTTCACAGCCACAAGAATGTGCTAAAATATAAAAGAATGCTCACACCTACACCCTTAGTGGCAATAACACATTTAGAACTGGAGTTCTCACACATTACTGTTGTGGGTATAAAACAACCATTTAGGAAAAACAGTCACGTGTTTTCTTAAAGAAATTAAACACATATGTGATCCAGCCATTCTTCTTCAAGTATTTTCCTCAGAGAAACCACTTGTCCATACAAAGACTCATACCATATTATTCTTGAAAAATTTACTCATTATAGATTAAAAACCTGAAGCATGAAAATGTCTGTGCTGGTGAGTAGATAAACTGGTCTAGGTATCAGTGCAGTGGAGTGATACCCAGCAATAATAAAGGTTAAACTGTAGATACTGCAGCAACACACAGTAATCACAAAAGAGTTCCACAGATGCCAGCCATGCTATCTATTTCCCCACACCAAAAAGGACTCCTACGTATGGTCACGTTTCTGAGAAATTAAATTAAACTATAGTAAAGAAGGGAGACCAATGCTTGCCAGACACAGGCCAGGAGGAAAACAAGGAGATGGGGAGAAAGATGATTATGCAAAGGACATAGGGACATTTAACTAAATATCAATGTTCTTTATCATAATTTTGAGATCATTCCACAGATACGTATACATACACACACGTGCGCACACACACACACACACACACACACACACACACACACACGTCAAAACATTCTCATTGTTTACTTTACATATTTATCTGATGAAGCGTTGAGGATCAAGTCTCTCCATGTACTAGAAAAGCACTCTACCATTGAGCTACATACAGCCATTGTCCCCTTCCAGAAGCTTGGTCAAACAGGGATTCTCTTCAAGGCAAAGCTATGATTTTGTGTTATGTGATGAAATCCATGGTTTATAATAAGCACATGCTTTTCCAAAATAAGAAATAATTCTGATAAAGACATCATGGAAATTGCACACTACACTATTAGCCGATGTTGACTATCACCACCCTTTTTGCATCCAAGGAGCAGGCTGACTTGCAAGACCAGGTGGTTTGCTCAGTATCAAAGTTGGTAACAAGTAAGAGAGTCTGTGAATTTCTCAGTGACTTGAACCATGTTAATACATCCTGCAGCTCATTGTAAGCTCTCATTTGGTATGTATGTTTGCAATAATGAGTTTTAAAAGGTGTTTGTATATTTGTACCTATATTAACTCTATGTTATTTGCTAGTTGCTTATTTATTTAGTGATCTTAAGTTTTGGAGTAAAATATTTATTTTAGGTCAATAAGGTTGGCATATGTGTCTGGTAATGAGGAATGTATAAGGAAGGTACAATAGTATGAATGTCTTTTCTACTGTAATGTGTATGGAGAGCTGTAGGCCGTGTCTCTGCATTGGTTATATCACTGAGTATTTATATAGTCATATGCTAACAACAGAATTTAGCTTAATTCCCAACTATGGCCAGTTAAATTAAAACTAATTTGGTTACAGGGATAACAACATTTGTCAAAATTACAAATAATCTTTTGAAGTAGAAAAAGATCTATTGAAATGACTCTGCTGTAGAAATCTAATCACTGGGATTAGGAATGTTTATTTGGATATTATTAGTTAAGCAATGGAAAAGACACATCTGAGAACTCTATTTTGAAATAATGACCAAGTAGTCTGTATTTTCTGCTCTAACAATTTAACGCTACCGTTCCGCACACTGTATTGCACTGTTGGCTCATTTATATCTCCTATAGTCTCTACACTCTGCCCAGAAACAAAACCCAGGGAAACAAACACAAGCAAAAGAACATGTAATCCTGTCTTCCCCTTTCCTCATTGTTCTCTGGTAACAGAGCCAGTTTGTGGACCACTTAAGAGCAAAGGTATCGAAGGGCAATGCTCAAAAAAAAAAAACCAACAAAAAAACAAAAAAACAAAAACAACAAAAAAACAACTAAACATATTTACAACTCCTAGACACATTGGGATTCAGATATCCTGAAACAGTCCCCAAATGTGCTTTGCTAAGAGAAACTTAAATAACAGCAGGCCTTTTGTTCTTTCCTTAGCCATAAATGTTTACACATCGAACGAGAATTGAGGATAATGGCGTTGGGCTGCTCAGTATTTGCAGCAGTTAATTTTAACTACAGATGCCGGCATGTTCTTCTTTTAGGTATCATAATATAGTTCTTAAAATACTGCCTTGAACCAGTTTTTAGGTGCTGGCTAGAGGCCTGTCAGTTAAATAGCTGATTAGGTTTATAACACAAAACCACTTTCCACCAACACTAATAGCAGACTCAGCTCCTAAACCCTGCCCTCCCCACAACTGAGACTATTGCTACCAATCAATCCTAAACCTTCTTGCTCTGCATTCCTCCCTCAGTCCCACAGAAACCACAATAACAAAGCTTTCCCACGGTTGACCTCTCCCCTCTGCTTCAGGGCTGATGCTGAGCCGTCCCCCCCCAGAGAGACCCACGTGGCATGCCATGTTCACCCTCAGATCCACGAATAATAAAACTGAAAAGCTCCAGTCCAGCTCTTCCTCTTTTTATTCACTCTGGCTTCCTCATCTAGATGAAGATGAAGAGGACCTCCTAAAATTGGTATGTTTCTTTTTACTGAAATGTAATTGATAATATTTCTGTGGGATATGTTTCTCACTCAATTTTAGAGATAAGGCCAAAAGTAGCAAAAGCTTACATCCAAGACAAGTTATGGCTGGCAAATTAGACACTGAGTAAGTTGTATGCATGCACCATGATGGCATTGTGCCATGTTTGAGAAGATCTCCAACTTCCCAGAGGGGTGGGGCCACTGTTAATGTCCACGTGTCCACAGGACTCAGAGGCACTGGGAAGCCTAAGATCACAGAGATGGCAGATAAGGAAACTGGGTGATTTAGATGATTTGAACCCAGGTTTATTACCAGAATACACAGTGTCCAGCAGACATTTATTAAGCACCCATTAAATGACAGGCATTGCATCGGACATTAGCAATCAAGGCTCCACACAAGTACTTTCCCTCCAGGATACAGCTACCTTCGTGAAGTACCAGGTACTTTGAGGGGTTTAGATAAAGTTTTACCCAGAGAAATATGAGATGAGATGGTTAGGTATGATCTAGGTGCAAACAAGCAAAATATGTTCAACAAATATTTACACTTTGTGTACACACACACACACACACACACACACACACACACACACACACACACTCAATTCACCATTGTGGCCAGTTCTACTTGTGTCCAATGATATAATCTCAAACAGACCCTGTAATACCTTTCTGACCACTCCCAAGTACTAAGCAAAGTTGCTCATTCAGTAACTGATGGTGTAGTGCTGTGTGATAATAAAATTCTTCCTGTGCTTCAAAGTTAAAATGTCTTGTAAGTCAAAGAAGATCCTTGCCTTGCTTTTCTGCTTTTTCTATCCTGCTCTATGTATTCTGACTGACTGCTGTCTGAATTTGCTTACATTCATAAGACCCTGCTGTAAGTTTCTCAGGATTCATTGTCACCCACTGGATACCCACAGCACATCTAATAACTGTAGTCCTGCAAGCCTCTTCCAAATTGCAACTTCAGCTGCACACACTAACAACCTACCCACACAGACAGTTTCCTTGGGATCCTATCAATATCCTGATCCACCACATGAAGCCCCTGTAAAAGATGCTTAAGCTGTTTTTGTTTTTTCCACTATACTCAAAGAACATATTGTCACTTTTGCCATTGAAACAAATGCAGTACCAGGGGCAATTGGCTTCCTGTATACAGAGTCTTAAAAGTCTGAGGGTCACTCACTTTTGTATGCCAAGTGCAGGCTCCCTCCAGCCTGAGAAGAACTGGAAGCATGTAGCTGCCCTCCAACGTGGAAAGGACTTGTGGGAGGGATCAGAATCCCAGTAACTTCTCTAATGTTCTGCCTTGGTGTCTTTCATGTCCTGGGTGATGGGAACACCCTCAGTATCTACTTTGGAACACAGGGATGCTTGGCAAATACTGTCTTGTTCTTGCCTTTGAGGACTTATCCAAATCCAATATGATTTCATATAATGTCGTTTCAGAAACATGAACAAGGATGCTCAGGAGAATGAATAATTTACTAATATAACAAAAACTGGCTGCCTCTAGGCAACCTTTTTCTAATATTTTCCATTGAGAAAATAGATTTTTCTTCTTATTCAGAGTCTGCCCCTAGAAATACTTTGTGACTCATTAGCCAGTCATCTTACCCAAATTGAACAAACAGCATAAATGTTTAATTTGGGAGATTGAAAGGGGGTTAGTAGATGCTCCAAGAAAATATAACTCTGTTACTTGATACACATACAATTTGATCTGTTCAGTCCATAACATGATCAGAAAACTGGAATTTTGTAAGAGGACCTCCAGATTATGTGTCCTGAGCATTTCTGGGATTTCTTACTACCCAAACAAGAAGGGCAATTCACAAATCACAGCAAACTTTCTGTGTACTGGATTCTTGCACTGGGACCAGACTCATTTTACTGCTCCTCTAGGACAGCACCTACACTTTCATGGCACAGAAAGTATAGCAACTCTTCAAACCTCTTAGACTAGAAAAATATTGTCTTTAGTATGTTATTGGAAAAATATGGAGTCATTGCCTTAACTTAATTAAATACTAAAAATGCATAATTTTCTTCAAGGCTCATAGTACACAGTTCCCACCAATATAAACTACATAATTTATGTGATTTTTATGAAATTTGCTATGAGACGATCAATAAAAATAATTGTTACAACTCAAAAATAGAAGTCCACAGCTCAGTGTTTTTCAAAAAGTTTTGGAAGGATACAAAGTTGTATAAAAAGTTTTGGAAATGACATCCCAAATTCTACTATTTTCAAGAACTGACCGAGTATGGAAGTATCCTGTAAAACATTACTTAAAAAACCCTGGCCTTCTGGTTTCCATCTGCAGCCTTCCAATTTCTGTCTGTGCCCAGAAATGGCCCAGTGCCACAAGTCTCTGTATCCAGATACCTCTGAGAGAAAGCTGGTCTCCCAGGAGTGCTGACACTAAGATTCATAAGAGGGTCAAGCCACTGTCAGAGACAGCAAGAAAAGCTAACACCAGAGATAAGCAGATAATGAGAAGCAAGTATAAGAACTAAGCAACAGAAACAAAGGCCACTTGGCATCTTCAGAACCCAGAACCACAGCAAGTCCTGGATACCCCCAACAAACTGGGAAACCAAGATTCTGATTTAAAATTATATCTCATGATGATGTTAGAGGACTTTAAGAAGGACATAAATAACTGCCTTTAAGAAATACAGGACAAGACAAGTAAACAAGTAGAAGCCCTTACAGAGGAAATGCAAAAATCCCTTAAAGATTTACAAGAAAACTCAACCAATCAGGTGAAGGAATTGAACAAAACCAACCAGGATCTGAAAATGGAAATAGAACAATAAAGAAATCACAAAGAGAGACAACCCTCGAGATAGAAAACCTATGAAAGATATCAGGAGTCATAGACCCAAGCATTACCAACAGAATACAAGATATAGAAGAGAGAAAAATCTCAGGGACAGAAGACACCATAGAAAACATCAACACAATAGTCAAAGAAAATGCAAAACACAAAAAAACTCTTAACCCAAAGCATCCAGGAAATCCAAGACACAAAGAGAAGATCAAACTTAAGGATAATGGGTACAGAAGAAAGGGAAGACTCTCAACTTAAAGGGCCAGTAAATATCTTCAACAAAATTATAGAAGAAAACATCCCTACCCTAAAGAAAGAGATGCCTGTAAACATACAAGAAGCCTACAGAACTGCAAATAGATTGAACCAGAAAAGAAATCCCTCCCATCACATAATGGTAAAAACAACAAATGCACTAAACAAAGAAAGAATATTAAAAGCCGTAAAGGAAAAAGGTCAAGCAGCATATAAAGGCAGACCTATCAGAATTACACCAGACTTCTCACCAGAGACTATGAAAGCTAGAAGATCCTAAGTAGATGTCATAAAGATGCTAAGAGAACACAAATGCCAGCCCAGGCTACTATAGCTAGCAAAACTCTCAATTAACAAAGAGGGAGAAACCAAGAAATTCCATGACAAAACCAAATTTACACAATAACTTCCCAAAAATACAGCACTACAAAGGGTAATAGATGGAAAACTCCAACACAAGGAAGGAAACTACACCCTAGAAAAAGCAAGAAAGTAATCTTTCAACTAACCCAAAAGAAGATAGCCATACAAACATAATTCTACATCTATCAACAAAAATAATAAAAAAACAACAATTTTTGCCCTAATATCTCTCAACATCAATGGACTAAATTAGCCAATAAAAGGACATAGACTAACAGACTGGTTACATAAACAGGATCCAGCATTTTCCTGAAGAGAGGAAACAAACTTCAGTGACAAAGACAGACACTACCACAGAGTAAAAGGCTGGATTTTATTTCCAAGCAAATTTTCCAAGCAAATGGTCCCAAGAAACAAGCTGAAGTAGCCATTCTATGTCAAATAAAATTGACTTTCCACCAAAAGTTATCAAAAAAGATAAGGAAGAACACTTCATATTCATCAAAGGAAAAATCCAGCAAGATGAACTCCCAATTCTGAATACCTATGTTCCAAATGCAAGGGTACCCACATTCATAAAAGAAACCTTACTAAAGCTCAAAGCACACATTGAACTTCACACAATAATAGTGGTTAATTCAACAATCTACTCTCATCAATCAACAGATCATGGAAACAGAAACTAAACAGAAACACATTGAAACTAACAGAAAGTATGAACTGAATGGATTTAACAGATATCCATAAAACATTTCATCCTGTAAAAAACAAATGAATATACCTTCTAGCACCTCATGGTACTTTTCTCTGAACTGACCATATAATCAGCTCATCACAAAACAGGGCCCTCAACAGATACAAAGATGATAGAAACAATTGCATGCACTTATCAGATCACCACAAGTGGACATAAGGCCACCTTCAATAATAAAAAATAACAGAAGCCCAATAGACGGATGGAGGCTGAAAAGGATTCTATTCAATGATAACTTGGTCAAAGAAGAAATAAACAAAGAAATTAAAGACTTTTTAGAATGTAATAATAATGAGGCACAACATACCCAAATTTATGGGATACAATGAAAGCAGTGCTAAGAGGAAAACCAATAGCTCTGAGTGCCTCCAAAAAGAAACAGGAGAGAGTGTATATCAGCTGCTTGACAGCTCACCTGAAAGCTCTAGAGCAAAAAAGAAGGAAATACACCCAAGAGGAGCACACAGCAGGAAAATATCAAACTCAGGGCTGAAATCAACCAAGTAGAAACAAAAAGAACTATACAAAGAATCAACAAAAACAGGAGCTGGTTCTTTGAGAAAATCAATAAATTAGATTTTAGCCATACTAACCAGAGGGCACAGACAGGATCCAAATTAATAAAACCAGAATTGAAAAGGAAGACATAACAACAGAAACTGAAAATACCCAAATATCATCATATCGTATTACAAAAGCCTATGTTCAACAAAACTGGAAAATATGGATGAAATGGACAATTTTTTAGACAGATATCAGGAACCAAAGTTAAACATGATCAGATATACCATCTAAACAGTCCCATAACTTCTAAAGAAATAGAAGCAATCTTTAAAACTCTCCCAACCACAAAAAGCACAGGATCAGATGGGTTTAGTGATGAATTCTATCAGACCTTCATAGAAGATCTAATACCAATACTGTCCAAACTATTCCACAAAATAGAAACAGATGGAGCACTACCCAATTCATTCTATGAAGCCATAATTATACTTACACCTAAACCACTCAAAGACCAATCAAAGAAAGAGAATTTCAGACAAATTTCCCTTAAGAATATCAATGCTAAAATACTCAATAAAATTCTTACAAACAGAATCCAAGAACACATCAAAACAGTCATCCATCATGATCAAGTAGGCTTCATCCCAGGGATGCAGGGATGATTCAATATACAGAAATCCATTAACATATACACTATATAAACAAACTCAAATAAAAAAAATACATGATCATCTCACTTGATGCTGAGAAAGCATTTGACAAAATTCAACACTCCTTCATGTCAAAAGTCTTGGAAAGATCAGGAATTCAAGGCCCATATCTAAACATAGTAAAAGCAATATACAGCAAACCAGTAGCCAACATTTAACTAAATGGAGAGAAACTTGAAGCAATCCCACTAAAATCAGGGACTAGACAAGGCTACCCCACTCTCTCCCTACGTATTCAGTATAGTACTTGAAGTCCTAGCCAGAGCAATTAGACAACAAAAAGAGGTCAAATATTGGAAACAAAGAGGATACAGATTGGAAACAAAGAAGTCAAAATATCCCTATTTGCAGATGACACGATAGTACACTTTATTGATGCCAAAAATTCCACCAGAGAACTACTAAGCTTTCAGCAAAGTGGCTAGGTATAAAATTAACTCAAACAAATCATAGCCTTCCTCTATTCAAAGGCTAAACAGACAGAGAAAGAAATGACACCCTCCTCTATAGTCACAAATAATATAAAATACCTCTATGGGATTCTAACCAAGCAAGTGGAAGATCTGTATGACAAGAACTTCAAATCTCTAAAGAAAGTAATTGAAAAACATTTCAGAATATAGAAAGATCTCCCATGCTCATGGATTGGCAGGATTAATATAGTAAAAATGGCCTTTTTGCAAAAAGCAATCTACAGATTCAATGCAATCCCCATCAAAATTCCAAGTCAATTCTTCACAGAGTTAGAAAGAGCAACTTGCAAATTCATTTGGAATAAAAAGAAAAAAAAACAGGATCTCATCAACAAAAAAGAAATTCTGGGGGAATCACCATTTCTAAGCTCTAGCTGTATTACAGAGGAATGTGTAGTATTGGTACAGAGACAGGCAGGTAGAGCAGTGGAAGAGAACTGAAGACCCAGAAATGAACCCACACATTTATGGCCACTTGATCATTGACAAAGGACATAAAACCATCCAGTGGAAAAAGACAGCATTTTCAACAAATGGTGCTGGTTCAACTGGAGGTCAGCATGGAGAAGAATGCAAATTGATTCACTCTTATCTCCCTGTACAAAGCATAAGTCCAAGTGGATCAAGGACCTCCACATCCAGCCAGATACACTCAAACTAATAGGGAAAAAAAAGTGTGTAAGAGTCTCAAACTAATGGGCACAGGGAAATTTTTCGTGAACAAAACATCAATGGCTTATGCTCTAAGATCAAGAATCAACAAATGGGACCTCATAAAACTGCAAAGCTTCTGTAAGGTAAAGGATACCGTCATTAGGACAAAATGGCAACCAATAGATTAGGAAAAGATTTTTATCAATCCTACATCCAACAGAGAGCTAATATCAATATATACAAAGAACTCAAAAGATTAGGCTCCAGAGAAACAAATAACCCTATTAAAAATGGGGTACAGAGCTAAACAAAGAATTCTCAGCTGAGGAATATCGAATGACTGAGAAGCACCTAAAGAAATGTTCAGCATCCTTAGTCATTAGGGAAATGCAAATCAAAACAACCCTCAGATTATATCTCACACCAGTCAGAATGGCTAAGATCAAAACTCAGGTGACAACAAATGCTGGCGAGGATGTGGAGAAAGAGGAACACTCCTCCATTGTTGGTGGGATTGCAAGCTGGAACACTGTTTTCATAGCATCCTTATTTATAATAGCCAGAAGCTGGAAGAAATCCAAATGTTCTTCAACAGAGGGATGGATACAGAAAATGTGGTACATTTGCACAATGGAATACTACTCAGCTATCAAAAACAATGATTTCATGAAATTCTTAGGCAAATGGATGCAACTTGAAAATATCATCTTGAGCGAGGTAACCCATTCACAAAATCACACAGATGGTATGCACTCACTGATAAGCAGATATTAGCCCAAAAGCTCAAAATACCCAAGATGCAATTCATGAACTACATGAAGTTCTAGAAGAAGGAAGACCAAAATGTGGATGCTTCAGACCTTCTTAGAAGGGTGAACAAAAATACTCACAGGAAGAAATATGGAGACAATGTGAAGAGCAGAAACTGAAGGAAAGGCCATCCAGAGACTGCCCCACCTGAGGATCCATTCCATAAACAGACACCAAACCCAGACAACATTGCTGATGCCAAGAAGTGCTTGCTGGTAGGAGACTAATATAGCTGTCTCATGAGAGGCTCTGCCAGAGCCTGACAAATACAGAGGCAGATGTTGGCAGACAACCATCAAACTGAGAACAGGTTCCCAATGGAGGGGTTAGAAAAAGGACTGAAGTAGCTGAATGGTTTTACAGTACCATAAGAACAATATCAACCAACATGTTGAAAACTGCAGGACTATGGAATTGAAATAAAAGATATTTATTTCATTACAGTTCTAGGAAGTAGAAGTTTAAAATCAAGTTTTCAAGTTTTCAAGTTTCAGGCACCAGAGAGATCCCAGGGACTAAACCACCATCCCAAGAGAACACATGGATGGACCTGTGTCTCCATCCTCATATGTAGCAGAGGATGGCCTTGTTGGTCATCACTGGGAGGAGAGGGCCTTGGTCCTATTAAGGCTTGATGTCCCAGTGTAAGGGAATATCAGGGATGTGAGGTAGGAGGGAGTGGGTGGTTGGGTGAGGGAGCACCCTCATAGTAGGAAGGGGGCATGGGATAGCGCATTTCTGGAGGGGAAATAGAGAAAGGGAATAACATTTAAAATGTAAAATTTAAAAATCCAATAAAAGAGAAAATAGGAAAAAAATGAAAGAAATTCTGGGATGCAAATCTTTAGCACTTGATCCTTTTCCTTGTGCTGATACGACATTGGAGGCACTGCTATTTGTGAATGCCAGCTGCGGATTCTGTAGGTGCTGGACTGAGACAATCTTCCCTGGCACTGTGAACTGAATGATTATGTCCCCTGCCCTACTCCCTCCCACCCAGTTCACATGCTGAAGGCTGTAGTTAGAATGAGAAAGAAATTAAGCTTAGATGAAAGTGGGACGCTCGTCTGATAGAACTAGTGACCTTATAGGAAGAGACTCCAGAGAGCTTATTGTTCCTCTGTGAACATAGAAAAGATCGTGAGGGCACAGCAAGACAAGTACATCTGCACAAAGACATAGCCCTCCCTCAGCTACGCACTGAATGGGATGTACCTGAAATGTGAAAACTTGATCTTGAACTTTTACTTCCTAGAATTGTAATGAAATAAATATCTTTTATTTCAACTCCATAGTCCTGCAGTTCTCAACACGTAAGTTGAGAACCTTTTTGTGGGGTTTCAAATGACCCTTTCATAGGGGTTGCACATCAACTGTCCTGCATATCAGACATTTATATTATGATTCACAACAGTAGTAAAATTAAAACGTATGAAGTCCAATGAAATATTTTTATGGTTGGGGGTCACCACAACTTGAGGGACTGTATTAAAGGGTCACAGCATTAGGAAGGTTGTTTCATTGTGGGACACTGAGTGAACCCAGTAACTTTTCAGTGAAAAGAGACAAAGGGCATTTGTTTTCTTTCTCCAACCTAACTATGTGGAAGGGAGGGGGAACTGGTGAAAAGTGTGTGTGGGGGAGTATAAAAATCTTACTTTTTTGTGTGGTCCTGTTCTTCACAATTTTTCAATCAGAACTAACATCATTAATCAGATTTTACAATGCAATAGAATTTATCTAAGTCAAAAGGTGGTTAAAGAATTTCTTTCGTCAAGACACTCTATTACTCTACCCCAGGCAAGCCACCTCGGCAACTCTACACACAATCTTTACACAATTTGAGCATATGAGGTCCCCTGGTTCTGATTCAAGAACACGACACTAGATTAACAGTAACTTTTTTTAAATTTTATTTTTCTTAGATATTTTATGCATTTACATTTCAAATGATATCACCTTCCCCCCTCTCCCATATCCCCTACCCCTCACCCCTTCTTCTATGAGGATGCTGTCACTCCCACACACCCACTCCCACCTCAATGCCCTAGCATTCCCTTTCATTGGAGAAACAAGCCTTCACAAGGCCACGGGCTTTTTGTCCCATTGATGCTGGACAATGCCATCCTCTGCTATTTTAATCCTGCCAATCCCTGAGCATAGGAGATCTTTCTATCTTCTGAGATCTCCTTCAATTTTTTTGTTCAGAGATTTAAAGTTCTTGTCATACAGATCTTTCACTTCCTTGGTTAGAGTCACACCAAGATATTTTATATCATTTGTGACTATTATGAAGGATGGACTTTTGGGGATCATTTAAGTATACTATCACATCATCTGCAAATAGTCGTATTTTGGCTTCTTCCTTTTTGTTTTGTATCCTTTGACCTCTTTTTGATGTCTAGCTGCTCTGTCTAGAACTTCAAGTACTATATTGAATAGGTAGGGAAAGAGTAGGTAGCCTTGTCTAGTTTCTAATTTTAGTGGGATGCTCCAAGTTTCTCTCCATTTGCTATATATTTTTTTTTACTATGTTTCAGTATGGGCCTTGAATTTCTGATCTTTCCAAGACTTTTAACATGAAGGGGTGTTGAATTTTGTCAAATGTTTCTAAGTATATAATGAGACGATCATGTTTTTTCCCCTTAAGTTTGTTTATAGAGTGGATTACATTGATGGATTTTCATATATTGAACCGTTCTGGCATCACTGGAATGAAGCCTACTTGATCAGGATGATCATTTTGATATGTTCTTGGATTCTGTCTGCGAGAATTTTATTGATAATTTTTGCATCAATATTCATTAAAAAAATTGGTCTGAACTTCTCTTTGCAATGTCCTTGTGTGGCTTAGGTATAAGTGTAACTGTGGTTTCATAGAAGGAATCGGGTAGTGCTCCTTCTGTTTATATTTTGTGGAATAGTTTAGACAGTAATGGAATTAGGTCTTCTATGAAGTTTGGATAGAATTATGCACTAAACCCATCTGATCCTGGGCTTTTTGTGGTTGGGAGACTTTAAATGACTGCTTCTATTTCTTTAGGAGTTATGTTACTGTTTAGATGGTTTATCTGATCCTGATTTAACTTTGGTATCTGTCTAGAAAATTGTCCATTTCCTCAAGATTTTCTAGTTTTGATGAAATAGACATTTATATTAGGATCTGATAATTTTTTAGATTTCCTCAGGTTCTGTTGTTATGTCTCCCTTTTCATTTCTGATTTTGTTATTTTGTATATTGTCTCTGTGCCCTCTGATTAGTCTAGCCAAAGGCTTATTTATCTTGTTGGTTTTCTCAATGAACCAGCTCCTGGTTTTGTTGATTCTTTGTATAGTCCTTTTTGTTTCAACATGGTTGATTTCAGCTCTGAGTTTGATTATTTCCTGCCATTTACTCCTGTTTGGTGAATTTGCTTCTTTTTGTTCTAGAGCTTTTAGGTATACTGTCAAGCTGTTAGTGTATACTCCCTCCTATTTCTTTCTGGAGGCATGCAGAGGTATGAGTTTTCTTCTCAGCACTGTTTTCATTGTATCCCATAAGTTTGGGTATGTGGTGCCTTCCTTTTCATTAAATTCTAAAAAGTCTTTAATTTCTTTATTTCTTCCTTGAACAAGTTATCATTGAGCATTGTTCAGCTTTCACGTGCACGTGGGATTTCTGTTGTTTTTGTTGTTATTAAAGACCAGCTTTAGTCCATGGTTATATGATATGATGCATGGAGTTATTAAAATCCCCTTGTATTTATTCAGGCCTGTTTGTTATTTGGTCAATTTTGGAGAAAGTACCATGAGGTGCTCAAAAGAAAATATATTCTTTTTTTTTTAGAATGAAATATTCTGTAGATATCTGTTAAATTCATTTGGTTCATAACTTCTGTTAGTTTCTCTATATCTGTTTAGTTTCTGTTTCCATGATCTGTCCATTGATGAGAGTGGGGTATTGAAGTTTCCTATTATTATTGTGTGTAGTGCAATGTGTACTTTGAGCTTTAGTAAAGTTTCTTTTATGAATGTAGGTGTCCTTGCATTTGGAGCATAGATGTTCAAGATTGAGAGCTCATCTTGGTAGATTTTTTCCTTTGATGGATATAAAGTGTTCTTCTTTATCTTTTTTGATAACTTTTGTTTGAAAGTTGATATTAGAATGAATACTCCAGCTTGTTTCTTAGAACCATTTGCTTGGAAAATTGTTTTCCAGCCTTTTACTCTGAGGTAGTATCTGTCCTTGTCACTGAGATGTGTTTCCTGTCACTGAGATGTGTTTCCTGTATGCAGCAAAATGCTGGGTCCTCTTTATATATCCATTCTGTTAGTCTGTATCTTTTTATTGGGGAATTGAGTCCATTGATATTAAGAGATATTAAGGAATACTGATTGTTGTTGCCTGTTATTTTTGTCGTTAGAAGTGGAGTTATGTTTGTGTGGCTCTCTTCTTTTGGGTTTGTTGCAAGGAGATTACTTTCTTGCTTTTTCCAGGGTGTAGTTTTTTTTCTTTGTGTTGGAGTTTTCCATCTATTATCCTATGTAGTACTAGATTTGTGGAAAGATATTGTGTAAATTTGGTTTTGTCATGGAATATCTTGGTTTCTCCATCTATGTTAATTGAGAGTTTTGCTGGATATAATAGCCTGGGTTGGCATTTATATTCTCATATGGTCTATATGACATCAGCCCAGGATCTTCTAGCTTTCATAGTCTCTGGTGAGAAATCTGGTGTAATTCTGATAGGTCTGCCTTTAGGTGTTACTTAACCTTAACAGTGACTTCTTAACATTTAACACAAAGAAGAAGTATGATTCCCTCTTATAACTCATAAGACCCTTCAAGAGCTTTCAAAATTGATGAAAAATTATCAAAAATAAAATTAACATTGAGCTAACATTCAATAATTTAATTTATTAATTAATTTATAATATAATTTATTAATTTATTTATTAATTTAAACCTGAGGTAAGTTTTATCTTTTAACAAACATTTCTTTATATCACATATTTGAACTTTGCTGAATATATGTTACACAGAGGAATATATGTTGACCATTCCCTGAATTGTGTAATTTTTCTTGAGGAGATATGAATGAATATCTACTTACCAGAGATAGGACACTTAGAATACATCAAAGAAATGATTCTAGCCAAGTCCATCATAGTAAACCAATGGGTTTCTCAGGATAAGTTATAGAATACATGTTCAAAAACAGCCCAATCAATGTAAAGGCCACAGGAGGAGCAATGATTCAAAACACTGTGTCCCTTGAGCTCCCTCACTCACTATATTTTCTCACTATAAATTGATTCAGTTTACATACCTGCGGGAAGGCAACCTTGTGAATCTTGGAAGTTTCAGGAGCTTTCTACCCTAGTAAATTTTGTGGTTTTCTCCTGACACTCATAAACGCCCTTGCTAGGAAGTATTGTTTCAGCTCCTAGGAAAGAGATATACAACATCTTGCCCTGGGATATATTATATCAATCCCTTGTTAGGAGACCTTGTTTGGTTACAGCTATAACCAAAAGCTGAACACATCAACCCCTTGGATTACCTTAAACCAATAGTGCCTTGAAAGAAGCATAAGATAACTACAGGGTTAAAATTCTGCTACTTCTTTAAGAAACCCTAATATAGATCTCATGTTGTTTCCTAAATATCTGGCTCTAAATGCCACACCACCTATAAAGATTTCATCAGATTACTAATTAGCACTATGCAGGCTAGTTTTTTAATGTCAATTTGACATAAGCTAGAGTCATTCTGGAAGAGAAAACCTTAATTAAGAAAATGTCCCCACCAAATTGGCCTGTAGGCAAGCCTGTGGGGCATTTTCTTAATTGCTGATTGATATGGGATGGCTCAAGTCATTGTAGGTAATGCCTTCCCTGGACTGGTGATCCTGGGTTCTATAAGAATGCAGGCTGAGAAAGCCATGAGGAGCAAACCAGTAAGCAACACTTTTTGATACCCTCTGTGCATCAGCTCCTGCCTACATGTCTACTCTGTTCAAATTCCTGCTCTAACTTTCTTCAATGATGGACTAAGATAGGTATATGCAAGCCAAATAAGACCTTTTCTCCCCACCTTGCTTTTGGCCATGCTATTTCACCACACTAAGACAGAAGGCATGTGAATGAGATATGTCAGACAAAACACACACACACACACAACACACACACACACACACACACACAAAGAAAAAGAAAAAAAACAATGCCCGCATGCTGTGGATGCCTGTAACTGATGTAGATTAAGTTTTAACCATAATAAACCACAAAGATGAAGCCCCAGAAACAGCTCCATGAACTTCATAGCACAGTGAAGTTGAAGAGACCTGCCAGGAAGGGGCTGTGGAAACAAATTACATAAGATCTTCTAGGACTGATTCATTATTTGAAGTCTTTAGTCCTAAGTTTGCTCATAGTGTTTATTAACGGAGTGAGCACTGATAAAATAAATGTTTGCTCAAATGCTCATCCAGTATTTTCATAAAGTTATGATAAATATGGGACACACATTTATTTTGAAGTAACATTTCAAATTTGGAAAAAATATTAGATTCACAGAGTTGATAAAAGGTGTTTTGACTTTGTGAATCACCAACAAAACAGGTAAATTAAGGATAAAATATGTTAAGTTTGTTAAGATGGAAAAAAAGAATCAATTAGAAAAGTTACTAAAACAACAACAACAAAAAGCCCCAAACAGAAAGGTCTTGAAAGAAAATTCCTTTGAAAGTGAAAAGATGATTATATGCTGTGAAGAAAATCTTGAAATGTGCTTCCAAAAATTACTGTCTTTATAGCAGGGCTACAACATAGACTATGACCTTGGAAGAGGACAGGCTGTGCTATCATTTGCTTTTTCAGCAGTGCTCAGTAACTCAGGACAATCCATTTTAAATGGGCTTATATTACATAGGCATTCCCTGGTGTTCAATTCCTTACAAACCCAAAATGCAGAAAACTAACTGATGCTAACTTGTCATCAGCAACAGTGAACTAGAAAATAGGAAAGATTGACTAGATAAAGTACCACACACACACACACACACACACACACACACACACACACACACACTCATAACACAACTGTAAAGCTGGGTGTAGTAATACACATGTATAATCCCAGCCCTGGTGGGAATGCACAAGCACACTGATCCCTGAAACTCAGAAAGCCTAGCTGATTTGATGAGCTTCAGGTGCAATGAGAAACCCTGTCCAGAACATAAAATTGGAGAGTGACCAAGGAAATAAAAGAGACATCAACTTCTATCTTTACACATATGCACACATGTGCATACACTCACATAAACAGTACATACAACATACTGCACATACAATGCACCATGCCTATGTGAATGCACGCACACACACACACACACACACACCCAAAACAGTAAAATATCCATAATGCCTTTAGAATTGTGTTATAGAATGACCTTAAGTCAAGAATTCTATACATAATCAAAAGATTTCTCTAAAAATAAAATAACAAAATTAAAAAATCAAAAAGCTTTTCTTCCAAGTATTTTGCAAAACAGAAAGCATAACACGGATGCTCATCGGAAAGAGGAAAGGACAGGAAGTGGAAGGCATGAGAAGATGTCTATTTTAGAGATTGAAAGACTATGTAATTCAAACCAAGTCAAACTGTCTTCTGGGAGGCAACGTACAAAAGCTTGCTAAACTGCATTCTTAAAGTCAATTTCATATGCATACAAGTAACAATGTATGGACTAAGCAGGTTGTGATTTAGCTGAGTGTGTGTGTGTGTGTGTGTGTGTGTGTGTGTGTGTAATGAATTTGAGAAAGAGGGTTTATAGGGGTTGTGATAGGTATTGGAAGGAAAAGAGAGAAGGAGGTAAGTGTAATTGTATTTTAATTTCAAAAAATAAAAATGTACTGATTTTAAAATAAAGAATACTAAGAAAGGTCTACTGAGAAGAAATGAAGAGAAATACTGAGGAATTCATTACGAGGCAGCCTAGAGCTTGGGAAGGGAACATCATGAGAATGTTCAATGATCTGGCAATGACCTCAAAGATGCTCTTGACAAGGTCTGAGAACAAAATAGTGAAAGTCAGAAGTGGGGCCCTGGCCACTCTAGGAATTGAGACTCCAAAGGCTATGTACCAGGAGGGATAAACCAAAGCCAAGTCAACTTCATCTTGTCTGGAGTTTTACCTTTCCCTTTAATCTCAGCCTTGTAAAGAATTGAATATGAGCTTGGAGTAAGAAAACCTTAGATGCTTAGTAGCTCTCTTTAGAGGAAAAGAAATGTCACCCTAGGTCTCAAAGCTCTGATAAATACTTTTTCAAACCTAACGTCTAGCACCTGCAGGCACATGAAGAGAAAAGATATCACATATGTGAACCAGGAGTGATAACAGCAAGCAAAATAGCCGAAGGCTTTGTCAGATCCGGTGAAGATACGCTCCACACCTTCAAAAAGAAAAATAAGCAGCTTCACTTCAGTAGCATGCAGACAATATGAACAGTGACAGCAGATATCGAAAAGAGTCAAGCTAAAACCCCAGGACTGAAAAGTCCAGAGCAAAATTAAGACTTCATTGGCAATATTTCAAAACATAATGGACAGTTGAAGAGACAGGGAATAAACTGTAAACGGTCAGAAGAAACTGTTTGGAATGCTGGGCACCAGCAGCCAAATGGGGACATCATGGGGGAAAAAACAAAGACACAAACACATAAAATACAAAGTCCACAGGAAGTTATATGTTCTGCTATCCAGAAGACGAAAAGAATGAACACAGACAGTGTGTATGGAAAGTTTTAGGATTTCCCAAAATGGATAAAACTATCAGTCTTCAGAAATAAGATATGCCAACAATTATAATCAGCAAAAATTGAAAAATAGTTTTTAATGGATGATAAGCTGATGTGTTAGCCTCTAAAAGACACCTACACACAGAGGACTTTGTAAAGGTTGTTCCTCAGATACAGGAACAGCTTGTGGGATAGATCAAGACATTAAAGGCACAAGATGGCGAAACACAAAGGGAGCCCCAGCCCCGTGAGTAAACCTTGTTAAACAGTACTTACAAGAGAACAGTATTGTACAGATCTTGAGTCGACTATTCAAAGGCTTCACTAGACCTGGGAAAATGATCAAATTATTCACATGGAGGTTTTTTATTGGATATTTTATGTATTTACCTGTCAAATGTTATCCCCTTTTCACATGGAGTTTGATGTCAATGGTGCACTATGAAAAGAATCTAATGAAGTTAATTAAAAGACAATGGAGAGTGTAAGGAATAAAACTGAGGTAAGAAGTAAAAAAATACTGGATATTGTTCATCCACAGGACTTGAAGATGTCTGCTTCCACAGGCTCTTTGTTGGGGATCTGGGTTGACCATGTTCTCCAATGATCATGGATGAATAACAGCCAATTTGGCAAGAAAAGCAAGCTTTCAATGAACTTCTGTTTGGTTATTTAAAGGAAGACTGCTATAATAATATCAAAATGGTCGGCCTGTTCACCAATTATTTCAACAAATTTGCTATAACATGCAGCTCTCTTATATGACTCTTTCTCATATATTGAAAGCTAACAGCAGATATGGAAATTTCTTTAGAAATTATGGCAATAGCTATGTTGACGTTTCTGCACCTGTGAAATGAATGGAAACTGTTGTCTAATAAGGGCAGCAAGTTGGGCTATCCCCAAAGAAATTATAGATTTGATGACAAGGAGTGACATCATAGGGCAGAATAAAGACAGACTGATGGCGGGATGTTCACCAAAGAGATTTGTTCCACCCATAGACAAATAAGTTAAAGATATCCCTAAAGTGAAATCAAGAATATTAGTTATTAAGGCTGCGAAAAGATCATACAATAGAGTCCACACTTGACCAAGGATTTGATCTTTGCCATCAGAACACTACTATTGATGCTAATATTTCAGCCTTCCAACCTGACATGGTCCAATAGAATTGATTACAAAAGAGTGAACCTGATCTTTCTTCACAATCAGGATCACAGCCCTCCGTTAACGCTTCGTCATTGACTTGCCTTGACTATAGAGATCATTGTTTTCTTCATGAAAACCTCATCAGACGTTGGTGTCTGTTTTCTGTGTGTCCTCATTCCACAATTCCACTTATATTTGCATTGTACTTGAGTTTAATTTTTCTCTGCCTCTTTTCTTTTAAGTAAAAATTGTAAAAAAAAAAGATGACTGATAAATTAAAAAATATTTATTGCTTTGGTCTTCTGGGTTGTGAAATTTCTAGAAAGAAATCACAGAAAAATCTTCAATGAGAAACAATATTTAAAAATCACAATTTCAGTATGATTAATTTCTTAAAATTATTTGCAAACCAACATCCCCATTGTTAACATTGGGTTAGAGTTTTAGCAATAACTAAATTCCTTTTAAGAAGTCACACAGGATTGTTGTCAATTATTAACTTTGATAATCCATGCAAATAAAACCCTCATTTACTATCTTATAACTAACCAGGTGCAAAAGTAGATAGTTGCTCTTTTAACAAACAAACACACAGAGAGACTTCATTTCTTGAAAGAGAGAGAGAGGAAGCCAGTCAGATAAAAAGACAAAAATGATTTTATCACTAATGACTGCCAAATCTCACTTTAGCTAGTGAGCAAAGTAAACAAAGCTGTCAGTTGATGTTTTGATTTTTTTTTTTTAAAAAAAAAGGTTGATTTTTTTTTAAACTACAGCCTGAGTCCTGCTGGGAATTTCCCAGTAATATCAACTCTCTTTTTTCATAGTTAATATTGACACCAAGAAATATATATTTATTTTTATTTCTATGGGGAAAAACTGTATTTGTATTAGTGCCTCCTGTTCTGTTTCATATGTAAATTTAATAAAGAAAACTCCTTTGTAATTTTAATATCAAAAGCAGTGTTTTTCTTCTTGCCCTTGAAGTTCTTAAGATGCTTTGAAGTATGACCATGAAGAAGAATCTGATGTAAAGAAAAGCCACTTGACAAAATTCAATATCCTTTTAAGACAAAAAAAAAAATCTCAACTAATTGTGAAAAAGATGTGCAAGTATTCAGTAATTGTTATGTATGACAAACTTAAAAGTAATGACTGCAGAGATGGCTCAGTGGGTAGTGCTTGTCTTACACTTATAGGGACCTGAGTTCAAATCCCTACAGCCCATATAAAAACTAGATGTGCACGGCAACATATTTGTAACCCAGGTTCATGGGAGAGACGGCGTCATCAGAGCAAGCTGTCCAGGCAGAATAGCCAAAATGGGGAGCTTGGGGTTCAATGAGAGACTCTACCTCAATACATATAAGTTGGAGAATGGTAGAAGACTGTATCTGACTTCAACCTCTCACCTCCATACCTGCACACATGTGCAGTCACACACATATTATCGGACATGCACACCTGCCACACACGTACATTTGCAAAGAAATTGCAACTTACATCACACTTAATGAAGAGAGTTACAATTTTCTTCTTAGATCAGAATCAAGACCATGTGTACTTTCCTACTTTTATTCAACGCAATACTGGAAGTCCTGAGAATAGTATTAGAAGTAGCTAGGAAACAGAATGAAATAAAAGGCACACAGTTCTCAAAGCAAGGGTTCAAACTGACTGTAAATGCATAACATACATGACACGGTCCTATATGAAAGATCCCACAAACAAATCTGTAACATTGCCGGTTACAAGTCAATGTTCAAAGTTCACCAGCATTTCAATGTATTAATAAATAATTACACAAAGATAAATTAAGACAACAATTCTATTGGCAACAGAGAATATAAATTTAACCAAGGAAGTGAAGAGGCTGCACACTGAGAACTGCACAACCTTAATAAAAGAGAATGAAAGATGCTCAAATAAAGGTAAACGTATTTTATGGTTTTTGGCTTAAAAACTGAATTGTTTAAAATATCCATACTTACATAAAGAAATCTATAGACCTTATGTCACTTCTATCAAAATTGCCACAACATTTTTCACAGAAAGATAAATGTCCTGACTTTATGGTCACAAAAAGCTCTGATTAACCAAAGTGACCTTGGGCAATGGAAGCGAAGCTGAGGCATCACACTCTGACTGTAAAACATGTCTGAAGCTACAATAATCAAAACAGTATGATGCTTGAGGAACTACATTAATCAATGGAACAGGATAGAAGAGCCCAAGATAAACTCATACATTTGTAGTCAATTGATTCATTTTTTCCACATTTTCCCCCATTGGATAGTTTATGTATTTACATTTCAAATGTTATCCCCTTTCCCAGTTCCCTTGTCCCATCATCCCTTCCTCTACTTCTATGAGGATGCTACCCCTCCCAACCACCCACTCCCACCTCAACACCCTAGCATTCTTCTACACTGGGGCATCGAGCCTTAAAAGGACCAAGGGCTTCTCCTCCTACCGATGCCAGACAATGCCATCCTCTCTACATATGCGGCTGGAGCCATGGGCCCCCCACCACCACACATGTGTACTCTTTGGTTGGTAGTTTAGTCCCTGGGAGCTCTGGGGGTCTGGTTGGTTGATATTGTTCAATAGCGCAGACTAGGTGAAAAGGCAATCTGTTAAATAAAAAAATACATCGGGAATATGAAATATATTTACATGTGCAAAAATAAAATGTATCTGTATCTCGCCGTGTACAAATAGAAACTCTAAATAGATGAAAGACTTAAATCTAGAGAATGAAATCTCTGGAAAAATAATAGTGTAAAGTTTTGTTACATTGGTCTGGAATATGATATTTTAGGATATACCCCCTGAAAAAAAAACCACAGGAAACAAATAAAAGTAAATAAGATTGCAACGGAATTAAAAAAAAATACTGTCCAAACTAAGATTAATAGTCACACAGAGAATTAACTCCTACATTAGGAGAAAAAAGAAAGTAACCACCATATAACTGAGAAGGGGCTAGTGTCCAAAATATGTGAGGAATTAAAACAGCTCAACATCAAGGGGGAAAAAACAATCTTAAAATGGACAAGCGATCTAAACGGCCATTTTTCCAATAAAGACACACAAATGGCCAATAGCGACCTTAAATGGTATTTCATGTCACTGTTTTCCACATAGGACTGGGTACATTTCATTGGGACAGAACACTAGACTAGCATTTATAACGTATTCAGTTTGGTCTCCTGAGCCAAAACGAAAATAAATAAAAACTAAGAAAACGTTAAAAAAAAAAAAAAGATATTGCCCTAAGTATATTAAAATGGGTTTTACCAAAAAAGATGTGTAAGTGTTGGCATAATTTGAATTTGAATATCAACCCCATCAGCTACGGGTAAGAATATAATAAATTTGTATAATCATTATGTGAAATAGTATGAAGGTTGCTCATAAAAATAACAAATAACCATGCAATCTGCGAGCACCGTTTCTGGGTATATGCCCAAAGCAAGTGAGATCAGTAAGTCTTAAAGCTGTTTGTACTTGGTCCAATGTGTATAGCAGCATTATTCACAGATGCCAAGATACAGATTGAACGCAGATGTCCCCAAAATGGATGAACGTATAAAGAAAGATGGCATGTGTCCATAATAAGAAATAGCTTACTCCTGGGGGGTAAAGAAAGTTCTGTCACTCGCAACAAGATAGGTAAAGGTGCAGGGCATTAAACCAAGTAAAAAATAATCCAAGCACAAAAGAGAAATATTTCATGGTCTCCTGCTAGCACATAACCTGAAAATGCACACACATTTGAGAGTAATCCATAGAACCTAGAGATGAGTTGAAGCGGAGAGCAGGTGAGGAGACAGTGTAAGATTTCAGCTGAATGGTTAAGTGTTGGAGACTTACTATCTTGTATAATATTGAGTTAATAGCCATATTTCAAAATTCTTGAAAGAGAAATTTTGACATATTCACAACTAGAAACTTTAAGTTCATGAGGTAAGGGATATGTTAGCTTATTTTAATTATCATACAATGTGTACATTTAGCAAACCATCACATTGTAAACATATATACATTTATATATTTAATGTACCTACTTGTTAAGTAAAAGTTGAAACAAAAATTGTGAGGAGCCACAGCTAGTTTATTTTTAAAATAAATTAATAAACTTATTTTGGATGAAATTTCTAAAATATAAGTTGCACGATTTTAAAATAACTTAGGAGCCATTTTATTTAAGAAACTATTGTTGGTAACTATTTTCAGAGAAATCTTATATTCTATATTTTTATAGTTTTTAAATACGGAAAGATTTGAGAGATCAGTGCTGACTGTTAATCCTTGTTTAAAATTCTGCTGACATTTGTGATTTTTTAAGTACTGTTCAATATTTACTGGCATACTTCAGTTTAATGAAAGTTGATGTTTTAAATCTGAGACAATTGTGTCAATTCTAGAAAAATGTATCACAAAGATTTCACACAGGAAAGGGCCTTTTCCTTCTTTGTCTTTTGAAAAAAAAAAGTACATTTTGTTTGGTGTCATTTAAATTCACTTTTAACCATATGTTACCCAAATGCTATTTTTACTTTCTGTGTAGTCCTGTAATAAAATCACCACCATCTGAAAGTCAGAAAAACAAATGAGAAGCAAAATAAAATAATAGTCAAAACAGAAAGTAATATCGGGCCAACAAAATGGCTCAGCAGGCAAAGGTGCTTGCCGCACAGTCCCGATGGCCTGAGTTCTGTCCTTGGAACCTACATAAAAGCAGGTGACAGGCAAGAACTGAGCCTACAACGTTGTCCGTTAATCCTGACAGGAGCACGCACCCCCCAAACACACCATTTTAATAAATTAAACTATTTTTTAAAAAGAAAGTAATATAGAACAAACACAAAAGAAAAAGTACACCAAAGTATTTACAATCTGTACATAACTATATTGAATATTTGCCTCAACAAAAGAATCAATTGATCGTTAACAATAGCAGATCAGAGATGGACTTAAAAAAATGTAGAGAACAAGCACTTAAAACATCTACAACAAAGCTGGCAATTTTAAAAAATGCTATAAAACCAGTTATATTGATCTTACGACACATTAAAGTAACAGAAATAATGATGCTCACTGGAGCTCCAAAAGGGAAAACAGAATATTAAATGTGACAGAAACTGTAACATAATCCCAAAATTTCTTGTTTTCTTTTTTTAATTGAATATTTTTTATTTACATTTCAAATGTTATCCCCTCCTGGATTCCCATCCAGAAACTCTCTATCCTATCCCCTCTTCCCCTTTCTTTGTGAGGGTGTTCCCCCACCCACCCACACACCCCTTTCTCACCTCCCCACCCTGACAAACCATTACATTGCAGAATCAAGCCTTTGCAGGACCATTGGTTTCTCCTCCTATTGCTGCCATCAAGGCCAATCCTCTGCTACATATGCAGCTGGAGCCATGGGTACTGTGTACTCTGTCCATGTGTACTCTTTGGATGGTGGTTTATTCCCTAGGAGCTCTGGTTGGTTGGTATTGTTCTTATGGGGTTGCAAACCTCTTCAGCTCCCTCAATCCTTTCTCTAACTTCTCCAACAGGGACTCTGTTCTCAGTTCAATGGCTGGCTGCGAGATCCACTTCTGTATTTGTCATGCTCTGGCAGAGCCTCTCAGGAGACAGCTATATCAGGCTCCTGTCAGCATGCACTTCTAGGCATCAGCAATATTGTCTGGGTTTGGTGGCTGTATGTATATGGGGCTGGATCTCCAGGTGGGGCAGCCTCTGAATTCCTTCGGTCACTACCACAAACTGTCTCCATATCTCCTCCTATCAATATTTCCCCCCTTCTAAGAAGAACGGAAGCACCCACACTTTGGTCTTCCTTCTTCTTGAGCTTCATGTGTTCTCTGGATTGTTTCTTGGATAGTACAAAATATTGGGCTAATATCCACTTATCAGTGAGGGCATACTATGTGTTGGGTGTTAGTGTGTGTGTGTGTGTGTGTGTGTGTGTGTGTGTGTGTGTGTGTGTGTGTGTGTGGGTGGGTGGGGTGTGTGTGTGTGTGTGTGTGTGTGTGTGTATGAGGGTGATTGGGTTACCTCACTCAGGATGATATTTTTTAGTTCCATCCATTTGCCTAAGAATTTCATGAAATCATTGATTTTAATAGCTGAGTAGTACTCCATTGTGTAAACATACCTACATTTTCTGTATCCACTCCTCTGTTAAAGGGCATCTGGGTTCTTTCCAGCTTTTGGCTATTATAAATAAGGTTGCTATGAACATAAGGGAGCATGTGTCCTTGTTATATGTTAGAGTATCTTTTGGGTATATGTCCAGAACTTGGTATAACTGGGTCCTTCAGTAGTACTTGTTGCTGTAAAATTATTTAAAAAAAATGCTATCTTTTACCCCGCACTAGGTCCAGCACAATAATACACCAAGATATCTGGTAGATGTCTTCATCTCAGTCAGCAAAGCATCTCACCCGCTCTGCTCTATCTCATATCACACTGCTGATGGCTTCTCTCTGAGCCTAGCAACAATCTGTCTACCAATCTCATTCCCAAGGCAGGTTGACTCCATGCCAGACATATACATCTCCAGCCACCACATATTCTCTTGAACTTAAATTGCCACATGAAAAAACCCACAACACAATAACCTCTGATCCAATTGACAATGTGTAATTTGCTCATCTAGACATACAAAACCCTGTACACATCCATCCCTTAATAATATTCATAACAACCTGTAAAGATACAGACAGGAATCTTAACATCAGCCTGCATGTACTCTGGTCTGCTTCTCCCTTCTTCTCAGTTCCAATCTCCTCCTCTCTAAAACTTTTCTCCTTCTCATCCAATGACAGTCCTTTTTAAGAAAATAAAGTAATCTGGATACATTTTTTCATATAGCTCTCTTATCTTATTTTCCTACTTGTATTAGAAATCACTGTATCACTAGAATATCAAGTTCTTCTCAACTGATCATTTTCCTCCAAAAATGCCCCAACAATTCATATTTGTGGTTTTTTTCTTCTTGAAGTATTTGTGGTAGCATATAAACACAAAATAACTGAAGGGTTTAGAAAGTTTCAATGAAGGGATTTTCTTTTGCTAGAATAACTATTTCTAAAGGACTCATGAAAAATATTCTGTGCTATATGTTTAAGAGGTAAAGTTTGCTAGAAGAAATTCACACACAGTAGCAGGCCTTAATATATCTCTGGTTCTATAGAATGTTCTGTAAGAATAGCCATAACCCCTACCAGCCAATAGCCTATTGGCTTAGGCTAATAGCATTGATTAGTTGTCTGATGGACTGTCTCCTTTTAAGTAGTATCTGTCAGTTTTCCTCCCCACCAATAATAATTAAGCCCCGAGATGAACTTCACATTAGCAGCCGGACATTCTAACATGCAGCAGTTTCTGGACACTGGCAGCAGTCATCAAAGGTGCCTGGCCATTGGTAGAGTCACAGCGCCTGGTTTATTCTGTCTACGCTCAAATAATTCAAGATGTAAGGCTGGGAACCTGGCTGCTTACAGATGATGAAGACAGAGTGCCCATGTGAATCCTTCCATTGTAAAGTCTGTCTATGTTTATTGATCTCAAGTGAAAATCACATAAAGAAGCAGAAAGAACAGAGGGAAAGGCAGCCTCAAACAGAGCAGGGCAAACTGGAGAAGAAATCTGAAAATGGATCCCCTAAAGACAATTAGCTTAATTGTTTCCATGGGCATTCACTGAATTCTGTGCATATTGATTGGCTTTACTGATAATTAGACTAAATGACCTTGACCATCTCTATACAATCACTGGCATTCTGCAGAGCTCACATTTCCCCTTGTCTTTTGATAGGAATTCAGCTTTTATGTCACAGACTGGATGGAATTCTTTTGATATTTAAAAGAGGAAAGGCAAATACATTACTTAACATCTGTGAGAGAAGGAATATAAGTCGTTTAATGATTTTCTTCTATTCTGAGATTCTAAAATTCTATGTACTGTCTCTATAAATTTATTAATAGCTATCTACAGACTTTAAGTTTAGCTTTAAAGAACACATTTGAAGGCAAAACTTGTGCTTTCCCAGAAGAAAAAAAAAGCAATTTTTAATTGCTGAAGTTGCAGAGAAACTCCTGATTACTGATAATTAGGCAAACTTAATAAATGGAGCATAATTCAAAAAATTAGAGCTGGACTTCCAACATGGGCTAAAATGAAGTGAGCTTCCAAAGAAAGGCAAAGCTGAATGGGCATTCCTGCAATGGAGAAAAGACTGGGCCACGTGACGCCTAAGGCTCCTTCCAGAGGGGTCATCATGTAGATTAAGAATGTGTACAGCAGAGATGTACATGTAGAGCAAGAAAGGGCCCTACCTCTGATTCCTGTGGCGCTGAGAAACATTGCAGCAAAATTACATTTGCAACTGGATAAACCCCTGTAAAATGGCTGTTAAATACGAAAGCTATTACACAAAGATCTTTTAAATATAATTTACTGACCAACACATGGGGATGGAGGTCTCCACTGAGAGATTCAAAATATGATTCCACAGAACTAAAGAGTAGAACCTGAGAAAGGCATAGCAAAGGAAGGGAGGAGTAAGAATGGTTAGGAATAATCTCTAACATTCTGCAACACAGTAAGATAGCTGCGGCTGGCAACAAATAATAGTATTTTCAAAATAGCTAGTAGAGAGGACTTTTCCATCTTTTGTGTTCTTTTATTTTTTATTGGATATTTTTATTTACATTTCAAATGTTATTCCCTTTCCCATCAATAAGCCCCCTATCCCATCCTCCTCCCCCTTCTTCTATAAGGGGGTTCCCCCTCCCAAACTACCTGCCCTTCCAGGCTCCCTGCCCTGACACTCCCCTACATTGGAGAGTCTAGTCTTGGCAGGACCAAGGGTTTCTTCTCCCATCAGTGCCCAACAAGGCCATCCTCTTCTACATATGCAACTAGAGTCATGGATTTGTTCATGTGTACTCTTTGGGTAGTGGTTTATGCCCTGGGAGCTCTGTTTGGTTGGTGTTGTTGTTCTTATGGGATTGCAAGCCCCTTCAGCTCTTTCAGTCCTTTCTCTAACTCCCCCAATGGGGAACCCATTCTCAGTTCAATGGTTTCCTGATAGCATTCACCTCTGTATTTGTCTCTCTCTAGCTAAGCCTCTCAGGAGACAGCTAGATCAGACTCCTTTCAGCATGCACTTCCTGGTCCCATCAATATTGTCTACATTGTAGTGGCTGTATATATATGTATGGGCTGGATCCCCAGATAGTGCAGGATCTGAATGGCCATTCCTTCAGTCTCTGTTCCAAATTTTGTTTCCATATCTCCTCCTATGAAAATTTTTGTTTCCCCCTTTAAGGACTGAAGTATCCACACTTTGGTCATCCTTCTTGAGGTTCATGTGGTCTATGGAATGTATTTTGAGTAATTCGAGCTTTTGGGCTAATATCCACTTATCAGTGAGTGCATACCATGTGTGTTTTTCTGTGATGGGGTTATTCAGTTAGGATATTTCCTAGTTCCATCCATTTGCCTATGAATTTTATGAAGTCATTGTTTTTGATAGCTGAGAACTTCATTGTGTAGCTGTACCACAATTTCTGTATCCATTCCTCTGTTGAAGGGCATCTGAGTTCTTTCCAGCTTCTGGCTATTATAAATAAGGCTGCTGTGAACATAGTAGAGTATGTGTCTTTGTGGTATGTTGGGGCATAATTTGGGTATATGCCCAGGAATGGTATAGCTGGGTCCTCAGGTAGTAAAATGTCCTATTTTCCAAGGAATCTCCAGACTGATTTTCAGAGTGGTTGTACCAGTTTGCAATCCCACCAAAAATGGAGAAAGGTTCCTCTTTCTCCACATCCTCAACAGTATCTGTTGTCACCTGAGTTTTTGATCTTAGCCATTCTGAGTGGTGTGGAATCTCAGGGTTGTTTGGATTTGCATTTCCCTGATGACTAAGGATGTTGAACATTTCTTTAGCTATTCCCAGCCATTCGATATTCCTCAGCTGAGAATTAAATTCTTTGTTTAACTCTGTAATTCATTTTTTATATGGTTATTAGGTTCTCTGGAGTATAACTTCTTGAGTTCCTTGTGTATATTGGATATAAGCCCTCTATCAGTTGTATGATTGGTAAAGATCTTTTCCCAATCTGTTGGTTGCCGTTTTGTCCTAACCACAGTGTCCTTTGCCTTACAGAAGCTTTGTAGTTTTATGAGATCCCATTTGTCAATTCTTGATCTTAGAGCAAAAGCCATTGGTGTTTTGTTCAGGACATTTTCTCCAGTGCCCATGTGTTTAAGTTTCTTCCCCACTTCTTCTATTAGTTTCAGTGTCTCTAGTTTTATGTCGAAGTGCTCGATCCACTTGGACTTGAGTTTTCTACAAGGCAGTAAGGATGGATCAATTTGAATTCTTCTACATGCTGACCTCCAGTTGAACTAGCACCATTTGTTGAAAATGTTGTCTTTTATCCACTGGATCGTTTTAGCTCCTTTGTCAAAGATCATGTGACCATAGATATGTGGGTTCATTTCTCAGTCTTCAGTTCTATTTCATTGATCTACCTGTCTGTCTCTGTACCAATACCATGCAGTTTTTTATCACTATTGCTCTGTAATACAGCTTGAGGTCAGGGATGGTGATCCCTCCAGAAGTCCTTTTATTGTTGAGGATAGTTTTGGCTATCCTGGGGGGTTTTTTTGTTTGTTTGTTTTTTTGTTGTTGTTGTTTTTTTGTTATTCCAAATGAATTTGAAAATTGCTCTTTCTAACTCTATGAAGAATTGAGTTGGAATTTTGATGGGGATTCCATTGAATCTGTAGATTGCTTTTGGCAAAATGGCCATTTTTATTATATTAATCCTGCCAATCCATGAGCATGGGAGATTTTTCCATCTTTTGATATCTTCAATTTCTTTCTTCATACTTGAGGTTCTTGTCATACAGATCTTTCACTTGCTTGGTTAGAGTCGCACTGTGGTATTTTATGTAAATTGTTATTATTGTTTGAGGGTATTATCTCCCTAATTTCTTTCTTTCTTTTTTTTTTTTTCAGAGCTGGGGACCGAACCCAGGGCCTTGCGCTTGCTAGGCAAGCGCTCTACCACTAAGCTAAATCCCCAACCCCATCTCCCTAATTTCTGTCTCAGCCTGTTTATCCTTTGAGTAGTGGAAGGCTACTGATTTGTTGGCGTTAATTTTATACCCAGTCACTTTGCTGAAGTTGTTTATCAGGCTTAGTAGTTCTCTGGTGGAACTTTTGGGGTCACTTAAGTAAATGCATATGATCTGCAAATAGTGATATTTTGACTTCTTTCCAATTTGTATCCCTTTGATCTCCTTTTTTTTTTGTCTGATTTCTCTGGCTAGGACTTCGAGAACTATATTGAATAAGTAGGGAGAGAGTGGGCAGTCTTGTCTAGTCCCTGATTTTAGTGGGATTGCTTTACAGTTCTCTCCATATAGTTTGATGTTGGCTACTGGTTTGCTGGATATGACTTTTACTATGTTTAGATATGGGCCTTGAATTATTGATATTTTCACAACTTTTAACATGAAGGGGTTTTGAATTTTTGTCAAAAGCTTTCTCAGCATCTAATGAGATGATCATGTGGGTTTTTTTTCCTTTGAGTTTGTTTACATAGAAAATTACATTGTTGGATTTCTGTATATTAAACCATCCCTGCATACCTGGAATGAAGCCTACTGGATAATGATGCATGATCATTTTGATGTGTCCTTGGATTTGGTTTGCAATAATTTATGGAGTATTTTTGCATCAATATTCATAAAGAAAATTGGTCTGAAGTTCTATTTTTTGTTGGGTTTTTGTGTGGTTTATGTATAAGCGTAATTTTGGCTTCAGAGAAGGAATCCCATAGTGCTCCTTCTGCTTTTATTCTGTGGAATCATTTGGACAGTACTGGTATGAGGTCTTCTATGAAGGTCTGATAGAATTCTGCAATAAACACATCTGGTCCTGGACATTTTTTGGTTGGTACTTGGTATCTGTCTAGAAAATGGTCCATTCCACCCAGATTTTCCAGTTTTGTTGAAAATAGGCTTTTGTTGTAGGATCTTATGATTTTTTTTAATTGCTTGAGATTCTGTTCTTATGTCTCCCTTTTCATTTCTGATTTTATTAATTTGGATAAACTCTCTGTGCCCTCTGGTAAGTCTGGCTAAGGATTTATCTATGTTGTTGATTTTCTCAAAGAACCATCTCCTGGTTTTCTTGGTTCTTTCTATAGTTCTTTTCGTTTCTCCTTGGCTGAGTTCAGCTGTGAGTTTGATTATTGCCTTCTACTCCTCTTGGGTATATTTGCTTCTTTTTGTTCTAGAGCTTTTAGGTGTGCTGTCAAGCAGCTAGTGTATGCTCTCTACAGTTTTTTGTTTTTGTTTTTATTTTTGTTTTTTTTGAGTCCTTCAGAGATCTGAGTTTTCCTCTTAGCACTGTTTTCTTTGTGTACCATAAGTTTGAATATGTTGTGTCTTCATTTTCATTAAATTCTAAAAAGTCTTTAATTTCTTTCTTTATTTCTTCCTTGGCCAAGTTATCACTGAGTAAAGCATTATTCAACTTATATGCGTATGTGAACTTTTCTGTCCTCTTCGTTGTTATTAAAGACCAGCCTTAGCCCGTGGTGATCTGATAGGATGCATGGGATTATTTCAATGTTCTTGTATCTTTTAACACCTGTTTCGTGACTGGTTTTATGGTCAGTTTTGGAGAAGGTACCATGAAGTGCTGAGAAGAAGGAATATTCTTTTGATTTAGGATGAAATGTTCTATAAATACCTATTAAATCCATTTGGTTCATAACTTCTGTTAGTTTTTCCGTGTCTCTGGTTTTTCTCTGTTTCCATGATCTATCCATTGATGAGTGTGTGGTGTTGAAATCTCCCACTATTATTGTGTGCGGTAAAATGTGTGCTTTGAACTTTTGTAAAGTTTCTTTTATGTATATAAGTGCCCTTTCATTTGGAGCATTGATATTCAGGATTGAGAGTTCATCTTGGTGGATTTTTTCTTTGATGACTACGAAGTGTCCTTCCATATCTTTTTTGGTAACTTTTGGTTGAAGGTCAATTTTACTTGATATTACAACAGCTACCCCAGCTTGTTTCTTGAGACCATTTGCTTGGTAATTGTTTACTCTGAGGCAGTGTCTTTCTTTGTCACTTAGGTGTGTTTCCTGTCTGCAGCAAAATACTGAGTCCTCTTTACATAGCCAGCCTGTTAGTCTCTGTCTTTTATTGGGGAATTTAGTCCATTGATGTTAAGAGTTATTAAGGAATAGTGATTGTTGTTTCTGGTGATTTTTGTTGTTTGAGGTGGAATTATGTTTGTGTGCCTCTCTTCTTTTGGGTTCATTGCAAGGAGATTACTTTCTTGCTTTTTCTAAAGTATTATTTCCACTCTTGTGTTGGAGTTTTCCATCTAGTATCCTTTGTAGGGCTGGATTTGTGTGAAGATACTGTGTAAACTTGGTTTTGTCATGGAATATCTTGGTTTCTCCATCTATGTTAATTAAGAGTTTTGCCTGGGCAGGCATTTGTGTTCTCTTAATGTCTATATGACATTTGCCCAGAATCTTCTGGCTTTCATAGTCTCTTGTGAGAAGTCTGGTGTAATTCTGATAGGTTGGCCTGTGTATGTTACTTGACCTTTTTCCCTTACTGCTTTTAATATTCTTTCTTTGTGTTGTGCATTTGGTAATTTACTTTTATGTGAAGGTAGGAATTTCTTTTCTGGTCCAATATATTTGGAGTTCTCTAGGCTTCTTGCCTGTTTATGGGCACCTCTTCCTTTAGGTTAGGAAAATTTTCTTCTATAATTTTGTTGAAGATATTTACTGGCCCTTCAAGTTAGGAGTCTTCACTCTCTTCTATACCTATTGTTCTTAGGTTTGATCTGGTCATCGCATACTTGATTTCCCAGATGTTTTGGGTTAGGAGCTTTTTGAGTTTTACGTTATCTTTGAGTGTTGTGTCGATGTTTTCTATGGTATCCTCTGCCCTGTAAGAGTCTCTCTTCCCTCTCTTGTATTCTGTTGGTAATTCTTGCATCTCTTTCTTAGGTTTTCTATCTCCAGGCTTGTCTTCCTTTGTGATTTCTTATTGTTTCTATTTTCATTTTTATACCCTGGATGGTTTTATTCAATTCCTTCTCCTGTTTGGTTGTGTTTTCCTGTATTTCTTTAAGAGATTTTTGTGTTTCCTCTTTAAAGGCTTCTACTTGTTTACCTGTGTTGTCCTGTATTTCTTTAAGGTAGCTATTTATGTCCTTCTTAAAATCCTCTATCATCATTCTGAGATGTGATTTTAAATTCAAATCTTGCTTTTCCAGTGTGTTTGGATATCTATTATTTGCTTTGGTGGGAGAACTGGGCTCTGATGATGCCAAGTAGTCTTAGTTTTTGTTGCTTAGGTTCCTGAGCTTGCCTCTTGCCATCAAGTTGTCTCTGATGTTAGCTTGTCTTACTGTCTCTGATAGTGTCTTGACCCTGCTGTAGGCCTGTGTGTCAGCACTAATTTAGAGCTGTTTTCTTTCAACTGGATCTGAGTACAGTGAGCTGTGGGACTGGATCAGCTCCAGGGACATGTAGAAACTGGAAGGGACCTGTCCCTAATAGCTCCTGGGTTTTTTTGTCCTGAGACCTCCAGGCAGGTCGCTTAGAGCAGAAGAGTTGGTCTTACCTCTGTTCTCAGATGTGTCAGTGCTCCTGGAGACTGGCTTTTGGTGCAAGCAGAAACCAGAGGGGTTCCTACCCCTGACTGCTCCTAGGTTCCTGTGTCCAGAGAGCACAGAGGGCACTAGGAGGGTTCCTCTTGGGTCAGGAATGTGAACAGAAGTAATTCACTCCTCTGAGCTCTCAGGATTATCAGCATTTCTGAGAGTCCAGCTCTCTCCCCCCTGGGGATTTCCGTACAGAGAGCTATGGGACCAGTTAGGCTCTGGGAGCAGACAGAAACCGGAAGTGTCAGTGTTCTTTTCTTTTTTAGTTAATTAATTCATTTATTTACATCCAAAACACTGCCTCTCCTCTGGTCTCTCACTCACAGAGTCCCTCCTCCTTCCCAGTTCCCCTTTTCCCCTAAGAGGGTATCCTTCCTAGTTTCCCCACCCTGGTGTATCAAATACCTGTAGTGATATCTGCATCCTCTCCCACTCAAGCAACAGCTTTAGGGAGAGCCTCTGCTCCAGTAGTTGGAGGAACAACATGAAGACTGAGTAGCATGTCTGCTGCATATGTACCGGGGGCCTCGGTGAAGATGTAAATGATCAATGTTTGTGGCAATGGATATGTCATTTATGCTGATCTAATCAGTACACGTAAGATAGAAATCCATTGAGATACTTGGTGGTATGGATGAGACTGTCCCTCATAGGCTTTTGCATTTGAGCCCTTCATCCCCAGTAGGGACAGTTTGAGGAGGTTGCACCAGGTATGGCCTTTTAGAAAGACGTACAGCAGTGGATGGAGGTCTTGAGAATTTGAAGACTTATAGCATTTCTTGCTTCCCTCCCTTGCTTTGTGTTTGTACTTCCAAACGTGAGCACTCAGCATTCTGCTCCAGCTGCCCTGCCTACCTTCTGCCCTCACCCTACTTCTATGGACACTAATCCTCTGGAGCTCTAAGCCAAAATAACTTTCTTCTACAATTTGCCTTGGCCATTGCATTTTATCACAGAGACAGAAAAAAGAATAGAACTAATACATAATATCACTCTGTACCTCATTAAATAAGTTTCACAAATAGATAAAATGATAAATATATAAGCAATCCTTCCTGAGACCACTTCAAGGGGGGAGGGGGGAGAGAGAGAGAGAGAGAGAGAGAGAGAGAGAGAGAGAGAGAGAGATTTAAAATAAATATCCACACAAAACCTGAAAGAATCATTCTGCTACTGGTTGTAATAACAGCTTTAAACTTAAAATGACATTGTTTACTTCTGCTGACATCCAGGATTCATTTGGCACCTGAAGAGATGAAGGGTGAAGAAAGCAGGGTGGCCATGCCATTTAGGTACAGAGCAGCATGAGCAAATAGCATTGGGGTGAGTGTGCGAGGGACAGCCAGCCACTGAGGCCAACACTTATGGTTACTCATACGTGGGACTGATTTCATGGGGGCAACTTGGAGTGTTATTGCAACTTTTTTGACTCAAAAATAAGCAATTTTGTCATTATGACAACTTTTCAGCAGAAAATAACTTTCTACCTTATATAACCAAGTCGATGTATTTTTAATTATCCCTTGGCAAAGAATGAACAAGTTTGATCATTAAAAATCTTGTCAGTTGCACATCTAAAATAATCTGTGCTTTTATACAAGGAATTACATTTCTGACCAGTTAAAAGATACTAGTATCTGAGGGTGCTGGCAAAACCATCCTGCTTTATCATTAGCACACTGATTAAACCTGGTGTTCTCATGGGCAGTTCATATCGTCTCCTGTTTGTTGACCATGTCAGAATGGTATCGCTGAGCCTTTAATTCAGAACTACAAATATTTTCATGATGATATAAATTACTATGAAACTACAAATATTTATTTCCCATTAATAATGTACCAAATAAATATTACTTGGAAATAAATTAGAAATTAATATGTAATTTTCCACTTAATATAACAATTGATTGTTTTGCTACAAAAATTCTGGCAGTACAAATATTAACTATCATTAGAATAGTGAAGTCTCCTGACACATAAGCATTATTTAATGCCATATCTGAAATGTTCAGGAAGTGAAACACAATCAATAGTTCCCTTGAAACAATCAAATGGAATAAGAGGTTCTTTATATAACATGGGGACACACTGTTCATTAAAATTATATTACTGGGGCTGGAGAACACAGTGGTAAATTGTGCTTGCTAATCTTCCAGAGGACCCAAGTTCTGGTCTCAGAACACATGTTGGGTGGCTCATAACCACCTGAAACTTCAGATCCAATGATCTGACGCTTTCTTCTGGAGCATACACATAAATGAAATTGTATCACTGATGTTGAGTCAATTGTAGCTCATTGTGCCTAACATAAACTTTTCCAACACTGAATTAAAAATAAGGGGTTGGGGATTTAGCTCAGTGGTAGAGCGCTTGCCTAGCAAGCGCAAGGCCCTGGGTTCGGTCCCCAGCTCCGAAAAAAAAGAAAAGAAAAAAAAAATAAGGGGAAAGGGTCTAATTATCTGAAGCCTCATTATTAATCCTGCTACATAATATTCCAAAACAACTTCTAAAAATCATGCTCTCAAGGCAGAAGAGATGGTTCAGAGGGGCAAAATGCTTGCTGTGGACATGAATTCAAATCTTCAGTCCTCACATAAAAATAAAGCATACCTGCTCATGTCCTTAGTCCCAGCACTGGGCCAAAAAAGGCAAATCCCAGGACCTTACTGGCCAGAGAACCTAGGCAACATTTAGTTGATCAAGAGACCATATGTTAAGGGAGTAAAGCAGAAAGCTGTCGAAAAATACATCTAATATCTTCCTTTGGACTCTGTATATGTGCACATAGGCCACATAGGCACTACACATACAGTCAGTCAGAAACACACACACACACACACACACACACACACACACACACACACACACACAATTTTTTCCACTGTAAGTGTATGTCTACTCTTGTACATCAGAAGCTGGACACCAAGTTCATAACCTAGGTTGATTAAGGGAATTTCACAATCATAAAATCAATAAAATATACATATGTGTGTAGTTATATATACTACATGTAGTGAGAGAAGGTATTAAATAGAAATGGACTTGTGTTGTTTTATAATTATTTCTACCCAAATATATAGTGTACTTTTTAAACCTCAGACTAGCCTTCCAGTCTCCATCTGCACCCAGAGCTAAGGCTGTCCCACAGCACTCCAGAACCAAAACCTGCCCAGAGAGAGGTGGACAACCAGGAGCGCTCTCACTCCTATGCCCACAGGTGAAACCCCTCTTTAGATCCACTAACAGTCCAAACAGGGACTATCAGGAGCTCACATGGCACAGGAACCATGGATCAGCCTGGGACAGGACACTTCTGGTGCCCAGAAGAAAGGCTATCTCACACCCCTCCCAACCCAAAGCCTGCCTGGAGAGAACTGGTCTCCGAGGAGTGCTCTCACTCCTAAAATCACAGGCTCACAGGCCCACAGGATAGACAAACTCCAGTCAGAGACAGAAAGAACAAATAAGAGCAGAGATAACGAGATGGCCAGAGGCAAGCACAAGAACCTAAGCAACAGAAACCAAGAGTATTTGGAATAATCAGAACCCAGTTCTCCAACCACAGCAAGTACTGTATAACCCGACACATAAAAAAGCAAGATTTGGATTAAAAATCACATCTCAGGATGATGATAGAGGACTTTAAGGTCATAAATAACTACCTTTAAAAACTACGGGACAACACAGGTAAACAAGTAGAAGTCCTTAAAGAAGAAACACAATATTACATTAAAGAGTTATAGGAAAACGCAACCAAACAGGTAAAGGAGTTGAGCAAAACCATCCAGGATCTAAAAATGAAAATAGAAACAATAGAGATATCACAAAGAAAGACAACCCTGGAGATAGAAAATCTAGAAAAGAGATCAGGAGTCATAGAGGCAAGCATTACCAACAGAATACCAGAGATTGAAGAGAGAATCTCAGGGGCAGAAGATACCATTGAAAACATTGACACAACAGTCAAAGAAAATGCAAAATGCAAAAAGCTCCTAATCCAAAATATCCAGGAAATCCAGGACAAAATGAGACAACCAAAGGTAAGGATAATAGTTATAGAAGAGAATGAAGATTCCCAACTTAAGGAGCCAGTAAATATCTTCAACAAATTATAGAAGAAAATTTTCCTAATCAAAATAGAGAGATGCTCATAAGCAGATAAGAAGCCTCCAGAACTCCAAATAGATGGGACCAGAAAAGAAATTCCTCACCTCACATAGTAGTCAAAACAACAAATACACAAAACAAAGAACGAATATTAAAAGCACTAAGAGAAAAAGGTCAAGTAACATAGATGGGCAGAGCTATTAAAATTACACCAGACTTCTCACCAGAGACTGTGAAAGACAGAAGAACCTGGGCAAATGTCATACACCATAAGAGAGCACAAATGCCAGCCCAGGCTACTATATCCAGCAAAACTTTCAATTACCATAGATGGAGAGACCAAGATATTCCACGACAAAATCAAATTTATACATCTTAACACAAATTCTGCCCTGCAAAGGATAATAGATGGAAAACTCCAACACAAGAAAGGAAACTACACCCTAGAAAAAAGCAAGAAACTAATCTTTCAACAAACCCAGAAGAAGACAGCAACACAAACAAAATTCAACCTCTAACAATAAAAAGAACAGGAAACAACAATCAGTATTCCTTAATATCGCTCAACATCAATGGACTAAATTCCCCAATAAAAAGACAAAGACTAACAGACTGAATATGTAAACAGGACCTAGCATTTTCTTGCATACAAGAAATACACCTCAGTGACAAAAACAGATAGTACCTCAGAGTAAAAGGCGGGGAAACAATTTTCCAAGCAAATGGTCCCAAGAAACAAGCTGGAGTAGTCATTCTAATATTGAATAAAATCAACTTTTAACCAAAAATTATCAAAAAAGATAAGGCAGGACACGTCATACTCATCAAAGGAAAAGTATACCAAGATGAACTCTCAATTCTGAATATTTATGCTCCAAATGCAAGGGCACCCACATTCATAAAAGAAACCATACTAAAGCTCAAAGCACACATTGCACCACACCCAATAATAATGGGAGACTTCAACACCTCATTCTCATCAATAGACAGATCATGGAAACAGAAACTAAACAGAGACACAGTGAAAATATGTCTCATGAGAGAAGTTATGAACCAAATAGATTTCACAGATATCTATAGAACAAGTCATCCTAAAACAAATGAATATACCTTCTTCTCAGCACCTCATGGTACCTTCTCCAAAACTGACCATATAATCGGTCACAAAACAGGTGTCAAAAGATACAAGAAGACGGAAATAATCCTATGCATTCTATTACATCACCGTGAACTAAGGCTGGTCTTCGATAACAACAAGAGCAATAGAAAGCCCACATACACAAGGAATCTGAACAATGTTCTATTCAATGATAACTTGGTCAAGAAAGAAAGAAAGAAATTAAAGACATTTTAGAATCTAATGAAGATGAAGGAACAATATACCCAAACTTATGGGATACAATGAAAGCAATGCTAAGAGGAAAACTCATACCACTGTGTGCCTCCAAAAAGAATAGGGAGAGAGTACAATAATAGCTTGACAGGACATCCAAA